>NC_051213.1:44145501-44511334 GCF_015220715.1 Pygocentrus nattereri | reverse complement strand
CCCGCTGATGAATCGGATGAAGAAGAGGAGTTCGATATGCCTATGCCGGTAGTTGACTCTGAATCATCCGACTCCTCTCCTTCCTCCATGTCTGCGGGTTCCACCTCATGCACTGTGGCTGATGAATCAGATGAAGAATCAGATGAAGAATCTGATGAGTCCGATTCCTCTGCCAGCACAGACACATCCGATTCATCAGCCGGCCAGCACAAAGGAGAACCTGCAGACAAAGTGGAAGAGGAAGAACAACAATTAGATGATACTGATTTATCTGCCAGCACAGACCTGTCATTTAATTCATCAGCCGGAGAGCATGAAGAAACCTCAGAGATACAGGAAAGGGGATAGTTGAAAGGCATAAAGGAACTGGAACCTTTATGTTCCCGTACTTCCCCATCCTCCAACTCTCCCTCGACTTTCTCAATGACTATGGGCTCCGCTTCTTGCTCTCTGGCCGATGATTCTGATGAGGAATCAGATGAGTCTGATGTACCTGTGCTGGCAGACGAATCAGAAGATTCACTACTGGTAGAATCTTCATCACTTTCGACATCTTGCACACGTTCAATCGTCACATCAGAACCTCCCACAACCTGCTTCTTCATAATTTGTCCCTTTGCAAACTGAGCTTCCTTTTTCCCATCCTTGGACATCTTTAGATGCTTCTTGCTGTGGATTATCAAGTTACCCAGGTGAGAAAAGGTCCTTTGGCAGACGTCACACCTGTGAGGCTTAGGAGCTCTGTGAATGTTCAAGTGGTGACGAAGTTCAGACACAACCTGATAGGCTGTCACAGAGCCTCCCACAACCCTCTTCTTCATAATTTGTCCCTCTGCAAACCGAGCTTCCTTTTTCCTACCCTTGGACATCTCCAGATGTTTCTTGCTGTGGATTATCAAGTTACCCAGGTGAGAAAAGGTCCTTTGGCAGACGTCACACCTATGAGGCTTAGGAGCTCTGTGAATGTTCAAGTGGTGACGAAGTTCAGACACAACCTGAAAGGCCTTCTGACAAACGAGACATCTATATTTCCCAGCATCGTGTCCAAGCAAGTGCTTGTCCAATGTTTCTTTACGCTTGAATCCTTTTCTACACTTGTGACACCAAAACGGTTTCTGCTGGTGCATTTTTTGGTGAACCATAAATGTGTATGTAGTCTGAAAGTCCTTATTGCACTGTTCACAGTGGAGACTAGAGAGCTCATCCAGATTGGCCTGCCTATGATATCTCATGTGTACAGCCAGGCCAGCTGAACGAGCAAAAGATTTGCCACATTCCTTGCAAGAGAACTCCCAATTCTTTTGTTGATTGACATGAGTCTTCTGGTGGTTTCTGAAGGATGCAGGAAAGGAGTAGATCTTCCCACAGATGGAACATACATACACCCTCTTGGTTAGACTGGACATGGAGTTCTTCTCTTCAGACTGCGCAGCACGAGGATGAACAATAAAGATTTCGTAGGGTTTAATCTGACAGCTACTTTCAGTCGGGGGCTCATGGCCTACACTGTTTAACTTCGTTTCCTCTTCCTTGCCGTCCATCCTCGTTTTCTTTTCCAGTTGTGGACCACTCATTTCCTCTTCCTTGCTATCCATCCTCACTTTCGTCTCCAGTCGTAGACAGCTTATTTCCTCTTCCTTAAAGTCCATCTCCAATCGCGGATCAAATGCTTCCTCTTCTTTGAAGTCCATCTCCAGTCCTGGATCAATTATTTCCTCCCCTTTAATGTCCATACTCACTTTCTTCTCCAGTCGTGGACCACTGTCCTCACTAACAGTTGACACAACTGGTCTTTTCTTGCGTTCTCGCTCTAGCTCAACCTCTTCCTCCAAATGTTTAAGCAGATGGCTCTTACAAGCTTCCCAGCTAGTGAACTGTTGTCCACAGTCCTGGCATCTCATGCTGCACAGTTTCACTGGAGAAAAGAGGAAGATGTTTTGAGATCAACTATAATCAAGATCAATGCAGTCAATAAAGCAACTAAGCAAAACATTTGACAAAATGACATTTCCAAAATATTCTAGACCTTTATGGATATTGTTTGTGACCAACTGTACAAAGCATGGTGTATTCTCTTCAAGTTCATAGTTTCATTTGCTCCATAAAACAGACAAAGATTAGCATACTCACAGATTTATTTGCTAATTTTCATATAATCATTTCATGTATTTCAATCATATAGTACACATAATTAACTGATATCTTAGACTAACAAGGACTAATTACATAGCATTTGTTTCAATAATCAGCAGTTTGTTTTCCACAAGAAGACAAAAGTATTGCAAAAATATCTGAAAGGTAGTTAAAAAAAAAAAAAAAAAAAGATACCTATTTATACATGATCACTTTCAAAAGAGGAGCTACTACATAACTTGAAATTCATGTCATTTAATCATCATACCATGAATATGACTCAGTTGGAATGACAGTAATTTCAAATTTCTACATTCCTTTTAATGCTTAATGAAGTCAAAAAAAATTACACGTGAAGAAAAAGGAAACAAGTAAATAGTCACCATCAATTTACATAGTGTGTATTGGAAAACAGGCTGTGAGTTACTGAATGCGAGAAAGCTCATTTGTTGGTTGTGTTAATAAGAACGTAAGCTGTCTTAGGCATATTGAAAGGGGGTGGGGGGGATTTACATGAGCAGAACTCAAAAACAAGATCAAATTCATTCCGAAACAGTTTCAGCCAGCAAAAGCCATCAAAGTACATCAGTGTAAAGACTGCAGAGAAACGCTTTACATTAGATATACAGTTTGGATGATGCCACATGTTAAAACCAAAATGCTTTGAGGCACAGGCAAAAGAGGCTGTCCAGTCAAGTGACTGTATCCTTTGTAGCAAATGTGTTCATTAACATAGCCCACCCTAGTCATATGAACAAAGGACGTTTTGATGTGGATGCTTCGACAGATACGGGGAAGTTAACAATTGGCTGAAATGTGCAATAAATTATTTTTCCAATTTTCCAAGCATTCAAAAATGGTCCATTCAAAGAAAGTCATGGCAATTCAGTCCATTAGTATTTTTGAAGGAAAGGTATGTGCAACAAGTCGTCAATATAACTTAAGTGCCAGAAGGTCATAGCACACTTGCTTCAACTCCTCAGCTAATTATCAGGACATTTAAGAGCATGGAAGGACGGGGAAGTACTAAACCATGTATTTAACTATTAAGAAGCTCTGCTGGCAATACCTATTAACCAGACCTAGCACATCTACAATTAAAATTAAGAGTCCATGTGGCAGATGATTACATGTCACTGTTGTATCAAAACCTCAGTACTTTTATGGACTTTTTTTTTCCTTTTTCACAAATACCATTTGAACATATGCAATCAATAGAAATGGTCCAGGACTACTAGGAATAGTGTTACATCAACATACATTAAGTGTTTTCCTATTCCTATAAAGTCACCCTGTCAAAGATTTTGTTACGGCAGCGACGATAATACTGGAAAAGTCCAAAATCAGGGACCATCTAATCATCTATTCTGTAAAGAGTAAGATCTTAAAGATATGAGTGGATAAAGACTTGATTTACCCTGTATTTATGAATAAAATCAAGTGGAATCAAAAGAACCAAGGAGCACATGCACATCATTTCAAATAATAAAAAAAAAAATCATCAGGATATAAAGTCGGTTTCCCAGAGCCAGATCAGGCCAAAACTACTTATGGTGATTCATTATTAGCATGGCAATTTAGTCCAAAACCAGGCTTAATCTCTTTCTGGGAAAGCGGTCCTTCGAGTTTAGTGTAAGGCCTACACATTAATTGTAACAGAAACAACACTTAATTGTTAAACACCTAAAATCTTTCAGCATGTAAGGGATTTTAGAAATAATCCTTGATAATCCTTCAACTGGTCACAAAATCAGATACTGCTGCATAACTAAAGTAGCCATCACATTTGCAAGACACATCACAGGATCTTGAACATTATTTTTAGTTTATTTAACACTCATTTACATTACAACTACTGTTACATAATTTGCTTTTCAATCTGAGAATGGAGCATTTGTAAAAATTCAACAGGGAGGCCAGCAATGTTTCAAAAGCAGCAGCTGCACTTAAATCTGTAGTTGCGCTGTAGTGCCTAGAGACAATTTTTTGTGCATTCAAATGTTAGAAAAACAGCAGTTATGTATTAGTCTTGACACGAGTACTGAAATAAAGGAAATCTGTAGTCCAACATAATCCGACTGTGCTGGTAAAACTAACCAGAAACATTCACACCACCCCACGCGCATGCTCAATGTAATGCTGATGCAAGTCTGTTTCCTGATCGAAAGAAGTTCCACACTCAATACAAGTCAGGCTCTCGTCATCTCTCGAAGGAGCAGACAAGCTAGAGTCTCTTAACTCTTTATCACCCAAACACTCCTGATGGTGGTCAATGAGATCTCTAATTTCACCAAAGGTCTGTGGGCAAAGAGAACAATGATAGGGCTCCTGTTTTTTGTGGAGAGTCTGGTGTTGCTCCAGTGCATGCTTGGACAAAAAGGCTTCGCCGCATTGATGACATCTGTGGTTCTGACATGACTGCGAATCAGTGGTTGTGGGTAGCTTTGCTAGAGACACAGAGTTCACATTTGAAGGACATGCAGAGGTTTGGGCTTGATTTACAGGGCAAGACGATGAAGACGCGTTAAGCCTGTACCGGAGTTCAGTCGGGAGACGTTTGCGCACTTCATCGTGCCAGGCAAGATGCTGTTGCAGCTGATTTTCAGTCCAGTAGCCACGGCAGCAGAGCGCACAAGAATGTGGCCGTGTCCTGGCTGCCTCTTTATGTGCATCTAGCTGAGCCTCGCTGGGAAAAGCTTTGCCACATTTATGGCATTTGAAGAGACACTTCATAGTAGACTCTAAAGAACGTTGTGCTAATGACGAGCCCTCCACTACATTTGCTTTAACAGATCTAACTGGTTGTTTCTGATCGACGTTAACTGCACTGCAAGACCGTTCATGGTTATAGAGGGCTCCATGAGAACTGTAGCGTCTCTCACATCCTGAGCAAGCCAGGGGCTTAGTGCCTCTATAGGTATCTCCAGGGGGGCGTCCTCTTACCCTTCGGTGTTTCTGCCATTTGTGTGCACGGACACCTCGTATATTTAAGAAGCTCTTTTGGCAATGATTGCATTGATATTTTACCTTTATCTTGTCTCCTTTGGTTTGGATCATTTTAAAAGAGATTGGAGAACTTGACAAAGGTTGGATTGGTTGACCTGACATTTGTACACTAACAGGGGCCTCCAGCTCCAGTTTTTCAGCATCCGCAGCAACATCAGAGGGTCCGGCGTGGTGGCAGGCCAAGTGGGCAGCTAAAAGAGATTCACTTGAGAAAAACTCCTCACAGTCTGGACAAGCAAAACTGCTCTTAAGTTTTGCATCTGGCTGGGCCTGTACTCGTGGGTGGTATTTCTGATGCCGGCGAAGAACACACAGATAAAAGAATTGTTTCCCACATAAGTTGCATGAAAAATTCCCACCACGGTTGTTCTTCCTTGAGACCGTATTGCTCTTCAAGAAAAGTCTGGCCACTCTTTTGTCTTTATGCCACCGCTTGTGTGTACCAAGGGCTGCGTTTGTGGAAAAACTCCTCCCACATTCTGAACAAATGAAAGGAAATTTGGCCGACTGCTCTTTGAAATTTTCATGGAAAGGTACTTGCCATTGAGATTTTGACTTGAAAAGACGGCCTTTGCAGTGCATGCTCCTATGAATATTAAGTGCGCCTGCAACCGAGAAGCCTCTGCCACAGTCGTCGCATTTATATTTCAAATCAGCTGGATGTATTTTGAGCAAATTTTCTGAGTGCAGGTTCTTCTCAGTTTCGCTTGTCTGCATCTGATTATGAGCAGTTTTTGGGGCTACATTCAGCTTCCCCGATTCATCTTTTTGACTCTCCTCCATTTGTTCCTCAGATTCTGTCTTTGGTTTTACGCAGCGTTGTTGATGAATTTGTAATGCTGAAATACAATCAAAAAACACAAAGCAAGTCTGACACTGAAAATCACCAGAAGTATGGGGCAACTTTGCCTTTTCTGATGGAAAACCAGTTTCGTAGCCATGGCTTTTCATGTGGAACTGAAGTGCCATAGCACGGGAGAAAAGTTTCCCACAGTCAGGACAACTGTACGAGTTCTTTTTCAACTGTTCAACCTGATAGTCAAATGACTTTGCAGGAGGTGGAGTACCACTGACATCATGAATGAGCTGATGTTTAAGAAAGCAGGCAAGCATGCGGTAAGATTTTCCACAAACTTCACATTTATGTTCTTCTTTCGACTCTTCACCAGTTTTACGATTCACAATGCCTCTCTTACGACCACGTCTCTTGCGTCTTACACGTCCACCTTCAGACTGATGGGAGGCTTCTGAACTGCTCATGCTAACATCTGCACACTGTTGCTGGTACTGTTTGTGATGAATGAAGGCTCCTATAGACCAAAATCCTTTCCCACATTTTTTACAGTGATGGACTTTGGGGCCCAGAAGTGTTTTGGTTGGATTGAAATGCTCTGCCTTTCTTTCTTGGCCATCCTTACCCCAGCAAATTTTTCGGTGGTTGTAAAGACCACTGGGATTTGCATAGCTTTTGTCACATTGCGAGCATGCATAAGGTTTCTTTGTGTCATGGTGCTGTTGATGAGAGTGTAGAGCAGAGAGACGCGAAAACTGCATACCACATATTTCACATTTAAAGCTATTCTTCTGCAGATTTGCAAGTTGATATGTAATAGATTTGTAAGGTTTCCTGTCTTCATGTTTCCCCAAATGAAAGTAGTGAGCAGCCTTGGAGAAACTTTCATGACCACAAATCTCGCACTTAACTCTTCTGATGGGAGTCACACCAACATTTCTTCGTAAACGAGATTTTTTGCCCATTCCACCCCTATGCCATAACATGTGACAACGTAAAGCCACAGCCTTCATAAATGTTCGACCACAATCTGGACAATCATACTTCTTGGCGTCTTGAGGAGGACTCATGTCCATCTCTTGCCCAGCGTGTACTAATCCTCCCTTGAAATGCTCGTAGTCAATCTGTACAATTTTTACATTCATCTCTGGATGTATTGGCTGAGAAGAGACCACCTCAGCTTCTTGGCTCAAGCTAAAACTAAAGTCTTCTTTTTCCTCTTGGTCCGATTCACAAACCAATTCAAGATCAGGGTCTTGACTTGTTTGGGAGCCACTTTCAGAATCATCAGATTCTGTTATACTAATAATTTCAAAGCCATTGTTGGTCACCTCGTGATCCTCTGTGTCACCTGATGTGTCACAGGTGAATTCCTTATCCAAATCAGCAACTTCCAAGGCATCTTGTGAATGATCCATGGCACCAACAGTGCGATCAGCCTCGACTGGCTCATTCTGGTATAAACTGGATGTCTGATCAACAGGATGTGTTTTAGAGCTCTTTATAATATCACTGAATTCTTCGGTGTGACAGAGTTCATGTGAATGCAATGCAGAGGCACGGGAAAATCGAAGACCACATTCCTGACACTCAAAAGCCTTCTTCTGGAGATGGACGACTTGATTTAGGAAAGACTTTGCTGGCATCTCTTTACTGTGAGCCAACCTCTGATGTTTATTATAGAAAGTCAGCGAGGTGAAAACCCTGCCACATTCCATACACTTAAATTTCTGCCCACTGCCATGAAGTCGCGCTCGTCTTTTATGCCAGTGCTGATGACATGACAGAGCCAGAGAGCTAACAAAGGCTTTACCACATTCGCTGCAATCAAATGAACGCTTAGCTTCCACCTTAACCCTAGTATCTGAGCAGGTGGAAGAGAATCTCTGGTGTGTCCCAAGCCCACACATGGTGCGAAACGATCTGCCGCAGACACACTCAAAAAGCTTTTTCTCAGACTCATCTATCTGTTCAGTGATTGCGACATCGGTTTGTTCAATTTTAACTGGAACTTCATTATCTGAGGGAACTCTCTCTGTTTCACCACTTCGTGGTTTAACCAGTTTAACCTCATGGCAACGACGGTGTGCATCAAGTGCTGATGCACGAGAGTAGCAACGGCCACAGGTGGGGCATGGAAAGGATTTCTTTTTTAAATGGTCTAACTCATGAAAAACTGACTTCGAGGCCTGTTTGTGCGACCGTTGATGGTTAAGGCATTGGCCAACTGATGTAAACATCTTACCACAATCCTTGCACTCAAAAAGTTTCTGTTTTTCAGGGCTCTGACCAGTATCTGAAATCAACTGCTGTTTAACGTCCTGGCTACGATGTTTAAGCTGATGAGTGAAAAACCCTCTTGAGCTTGAAAATATACGCCCACACAGAGCACAGCACAATGTCCGTCGACCTCCATCTGTTGACACTAGCAGATCATCCCACTGTGAATCTGTGTCCAGGCAGACTATGGGGCCATCATGGGTGTGCTCCCGACGATGCTCAAGGTAAGCTTCCTTGCTCTCAAAGGCCTCACTGCAATCTTCACAGCGAAATGGCCAATCCCCTAAAAATAGAAAGGGGAAAATGGGAGGTCAAGACGACTCCTGTTGCCAGAGAAGAGGAAAAAAAAAAAAAAAAAAAAGTCAAAGCTGATAACGTATCAATGGGTATTAAGGAGGCTAAAAGTTGACTAGGTCAACTGAAGTAACTACAAAAATAAGACGGGACACACATTTAAATGAATGCAGTCTAATGTAACTATACAACGATTTGCATCCTTACGTCCAACACATTAGCCTAAGTTAACGACCATACATGGGCTAGTGTGAAGATCATATGCACAGTCTAAACAACAAATCAACAAAGTTGGTAGCTTGCAGCTTTTAAACTCTGGTCATGGGACTAACTACACAGGCTAACTGTCTACAGCCTATAGCTTAAAGCTACACCAAATAGAAGCAACATGACAGTTAGGACCTTAGCCCTCTTGTGGCCAACTGTCCTACTTGCAATACTGATGTAAACTACATTTAGGGTGGTTTAATCTCTCCTATATCCTTTTACCACTGGAACCAGCACGACATACTAAAATTAGGTGGAGTCAAGGACACACCTACTCCAATGGAGGTGGAGTCAAATGTCCGAGTCGACCCCAGAAAGCAGAGCTACTGGAACAAGTGCTCTTGCACACAAATACAGTTCAAAGAAAGTTGAATGAAAAACCCACCTATTCAAATTTCAACTACTGATCAAATATAAATCAACCTTTGTCTGTTGTCAGTTAAGCTTCAACAAGCCTAGTCAGTCATTTTGTGAAAGCTTGTCATTTCTGCCATCAAAGTTAGCGTGAAATCACAACACGTGAAACTTGACATCTAAGAATGCAACGGTACAGTGGGCCCACGGTCTGGTACGCATCACAGTTTTTGGGCCACAGTATCGGTACTGTTTGAGCATATTTACGTTCGAGAACATAACATCTTTATTTTGTCTGTAAACAAATGACACTTTACGCTCAGAAAAATGGCAGCATGACTGACTAGGCCTGGTTTGTCTACTGTCTGAAATAAAGATTGGGGAAAACGTTAAAATTAATAGTGTTTCTTGGCTTATAAAGACCGCTAGACATGATGTCTGTCAGTTTGTTTTGAATTTCTCTTAGTGCCGTTTCGTGACTTCAGGAATTACTTTGCTGCTGAAATGTGAAACGTGTGCGGGAAGGGACACTAATGGCGTCACATAGCAAGTCTAAAGAATACATGTATAGTTTTTTTACACTTTCATAAACTGACAAATATAGATTTCAGCATCACTCGTCACGCGTAGTATCCGTCCACTAACTCTTCACACGCTGGCTGTTTTCGAGCTGAAAAACACTTGATTAGTAACATTAGCTGAGGAAACTTACCATTAGCCGTTTACCTAAAAGACTGGCTGCCGAAGTTGCGAGGACTGCTGCACGTCGACGCGGAGCGTCAGCACCGGTGTGAGTACGTCCATTAAAAACAAAGGTTTCAAATTTGTAGAAGCTGCGCGGCGCGACACGACTTATCCGGTTTTCGGTGGCCTTAACTTCTCTCTCGCTAGAGCTCGCCACTGTCACAGAGCCGAGGGGTTATTTGTTTCTTTTTCCCTTCTCTTCTCCAGCTCGTATTTGCATACAGAGCGTCGACAGGCTCCAGAGAAATTCTGATAGGGTCCAGAGATGTTCTGTGGATCTGAATATACAATGTGCGAGTAGTCTAGCGCGCAAAAAGCAAGTTTTCTATATTGTATAGAATAATAACACCAGGGTTCACATGGGCGTACTGAACCGCAGGGGTGGTGCCAAACGGCTTGATAAAATACCGTTGCATCCCTAGTGATATCAGGGACGGTCTCTGAGCTAGCTGAGCATTTTGCTTAATGATAGATTGGGGAAGGAGACTTAAACATATTATTGGTTTATTTTTTAACAAGCTTGGCATCGTAACAGTAGAAGACCCCTTTTTGGGGATATACATAGTCATATATACACATTCTCCACCAATCTGAAGAACCATTCCTCCCATGCAAAGAAACATTTAGGCATGAAACGGCTTAGAACTCGTCGGTTCTTTAAAGAACCATTTCCTTTACGGGGAAAAAAAACTCTTGAAAAAAAAAAAAAACACCTCTAAGAATTACAAGATAAGAATTTTGTCTGTAAAAATGATGAACATCAATCTGACAAAGATCATCCTATGAAGGCATAAAAAGGTCCAAAGAAATATCAACTATTAAACACTATTAAGCTTAAGTGTTTTCTGCATTGCATAGGATATTTGTGTTTGATGATTCCACGCCCCACACTCGGGTTTAGCCGGAATAAACCGATGAGTGGAGGCATCGAAACTACACTTCCCACAAAACACTGCGGTCCGAAACACCCAATCAGGCCACAGAGGCAGGTCCCGTGACCACTACACTTGGTAAAATGGCAGGCTGGTCGATGAAACAGCCAGTTTTACCTGCATTTACAAGCATTTTTACTCCGTTTGTTTCGGTAACACTGATGCGGAATTCGCGCTGGACACCGCGCGCTTTAGCGTTCAATAAAAGCGCATTTGAAACGAATAAAAATGCGCCTCTATCCGAGGACACGGCCTGCGAAGCTAAAACGGTTATTGTAACGTTAGTTTTCCAAATCCTGTTCAAAACCACGAGCCATCCGAATCAAACAGGCCTCCTCATCACACAGAGAAGCTGAAGGTCCACAACCGACATCCTCCCGGCGAACCGCGCCACGGCTCCCGACACCTCAGGGGACTGAAGCAGCAAAAATGCCCATGTTCTGTGTGAACAGCCAACATTTGAGGCTCTACGGGCGGCGGTGAAAATGTCGGTGAGGAGGTGTTTGTTTTATTGCAGGCGGCGACGCGCGTTCAGCCAGCGGCGCTATCGGTTTAGCCGCTTTGTTGCAAAAGAGAAGGAAACGCTTAGCTTTAGCTTAGCTGACGCTACTCACCGTCGGCACTGTCGTCTACGGCCAACAAACTCGCGTTTCCGTCGGTCTGCTCGTCAGAATCCTCCCCGGCCACGTTCAGGCTCACGGTTATGTATTCGTTTTCCTCGGTTTCCTCCTCTTTTATTTGTATTAGTGGAACCGCGGCGTTCACCGCCGCCGCCTCTTCTTCTTCGTGCTGACGGGCCTCCAGCGCAGGGCCGCCGGCTCGTAAACCCAGCTGCGCCGCGGCGCTCTCTGCCATTAAAGCCTTATCACTGGTCCCTGAACCCGTGCGCGGCGTTTGGGCCACATCTTCCTGTTTTTCACAGCATGAAATCTCAATGTCTGTTTGCAGCAAACTGCACTCCTCTACCGAGTAAACAGCAGCCATGTTGCTTCTCCCCCCTCGCGGAAACGCTGCCACATTTCGCGGTGAAGGGCCACAGAGAG
Source organism: Pygocentrus nattereri (assembly GCF_015220715.1). Taxonomy (NCBI): domain Eukaryota; kingdom Metazoa; phylum Chordata; class Actinopteri; order Characiformes; family Serrasalmidae; genus Pygocentrus; species Pygocentrus nattereri. The sequence continues at coordinate 44,499,488 of NC_051213.1, read as the reverse complement.
GGAGAGGAGGAGGAGGAGGAGGAACACCGCGAGAACCGAGAACTAACCACGCGATCTCTATTCACACCCGTATTCCGGCAGGCCCCGCCTCCTGCGCTGGGATTGGCTAATATCATCTGCATTCTGCATAACAACAGCAAATAATACAACTATTATTATTAACAATAATAATAACGCTTCATATGCACAAACAGCCCACCTATCGCAGGGGTAAGCATACATATGAACCAGCGGTGGACAGTAACTCAGTAAATGTAATTAGTTTCTGTACTTAAGTCGTTTTTTCTGTATCTGTACTGAAGTTTTTCCATTTTGGGCGACTGTTTACTTTCACTCCACTACAGTTCAGAGTCTAATATCTGACTTTTTACTCCACCACATTTTGAGAATTCTGTCTTTCCTTTTGGTTTCTGTGTGTATAAAAACGTAACATGTCAAAACGAAAGAAGAGCAAAGCAAGAACACCAATGATGAACTAACCTAACCTGTAAATAGAGCACAATATAGAAATATGTCCACATATGCAGTCGTGACTGACGTTTCTTTATTTCTGAATTTATACAAACACTTTCATTTTATAGTAAATTAGTTTGGGCTGGTTTATGTTTATGAACAGAGGCCGACAGATCAACATAGTAAAGGAGCTCATCTGTGATCCTGAGTTTAAAGCCAGTTTTTATTCAACTTGTAACTAATTTACAAAGTAATCTGAAACTTTGCTTGTGTGTAAAAAGTGATTTCAGAGCCACTCGGTTCTCCCTGATGGAAACTGTTTACCTTCAGTGTTTTGTGCTTATGATCATTTTAATAGACGTCAGCGTCACTAATTAATGACGTTCTATTAAAAGACTGGTTTACCAAGAGAGACGCTGGAGGACTTTCACCTGAAATGAGTTCATGAAGCCAGTCTTGTTATAAAAATGATAACAGGACCAGATCAGAGCCAGAATTACTCTTTTAGTACTTTTACTTTATACTTAAGTACATTTGAAGGCAAATACTTTTGTACTTTTACTCAAGTGGAGGTCTAAAGGGAGGAACTTCTACTTTTATTGGAGTAATATTTTACCTTGGGTGTCTCTACTTTAACTCAAGTACATGGTTTGTGTACTTCGTCCACCTCTGACATGAACTACTATAGCGCAGGAGGCGGGGCTTGTCAGAATATGAGTGGAAATAAAAACAACACAAAAGAAAATTACTGTTCAGCATTTTGTTACATAATAAAGGCAAACAATGAAATAAATAAATAATTATAAAATTCCAAAAAAATGAATGTTTTGGGATTTTGGTTGATCACAAACCTCCTTCCTGCGTATATGCTGACATACTGTACAATCAGTGGCCAATTTATTATGTACATCTATGTTGTATCTACACATCAACCATTTTATCCAGTGCACTTTGTAGTACTACAGTTACATAGTGTAGTCCATCTGTTTCTCTGCATAATTTGTTAGCACCCCGCCGGATCAGGACCCCCATAGTGTTGCAGCACAGCTTGCAACAGTCATTTTCTAGGCCTTCATCAGTGGTCAGTTTCTGACGCCCACTAACATCTCACCACCATGTCAGCATCACTGCAGTGCTGAGAATGATCTCAATACATGCTCAGTGGTGGTCCTGACCACTGATAAAACGGGTAAAAGAGGGCTAACAAAGCATGCAGAGAAAAAGATGGACAGTAGAACTGCAAAAACACCTATATGGTGAGATGGACCTGATAAAATGGTAAGTGTAGATACAAGGTGTGCCTAATAAATTGGACAGCGAGTGTATATGCTGATCTTAGAACGCTCTTACTTACATACTAATTATTAATAATAAAGTTCCAGCAAAACCTACACTGTAGAGGCAGCTACCAAAGCCAAAGTAAAGATAAAGCCAAAGTAAGATAAACAGAACCCGCTCCAAGTCAAGCTTTTAATTTTTTAAAGTTTAATTTTATTTATTCTAAACCTACAACAATCAGACAGAGGTAGACGGATAAATGAGCATTTCAAAGGTCTTAGCCATTCAAAAAACCAAGGAATAGGATCTTCCTGTGAAGTGTTTGGGATCGTAACATACAAATGGCGTGTTAACACGGAGGAAACAAAAAACAAAACAGTGAATAGCACAAACTGTGTGACGCTCAACGTTTCAGAGATTTGACACAATTTTATACAGTAAATGAGACGGTAGAGAAAGTGATGAAAGTTTACCAGATGACAAAGAACTACACAGCCCATGGTCTAAGAATGTGTGCATACAGTATGAGAACATTTGTATAGGCATCATATAAGCATAATCACTGATTCAGAAGAGAAAAATATACTGCCAAACATTATGATTTGGAATATTAAAAGTATTAAAAACAACACAGAAAACTATTTTAATAATAAACACGTAGCTATGGGTGAAGTAAAATGCTTTGCACAGTGTAACACATTAGGGTACTAGTCGATTCCATCTCCGTTCAGGTGACAAGACTCAACCAAAGGGGCAATCCAGCCAAAATGATAAACATAACCATTGCTACATCCTGTCTTCACACCTCCTAGTGTGGTGCCACAGTAGTCCTGAGAGTGAGATATTCCGGTTTAAAGACTTGGAAAACCTAGGAAGTTCTAGGAAGTTGAGAGGAACTTTTAAAAGACTACAACCGCTATGGAGAAGAAAAGAGGAGGAACTGCCTGAAATGTTGCACCCCTGCTTAGCCTTTATACCAGTGTACTCCATCACCACGGGGAGGGTGATTTTCCCAATGGTTGTATGGCGTATTTGTGCGATGCATGCTGAACAATGTAGACAGAGAACACTGATGGATTAGAAAAACAAAGAATACAAATTTGTAAATATCTTTCAAACTGATGAAGCCAAGAGATGTAATGCTGTGCAACATTACACAAAAAATAGCATGATAAATGCTAGATTTAGGCCGGAACGCCCCTTCAATAATAAACCAGTATATGGTCACTGTCGTATCAAAGTCTCAGAATTTTTCTCCACTTTTATTTATTTATTTAGGCTTGCAGATGCAAGCTGCTCTTTGTACTGTCTGATCGTTCCATGATGAATGCAATGTTTTTCATAATTACCTGGAATACAATCTCATCACATTATTGTGCCTCAACGTTAAGAATGTTTTCCCCTCCTTTTATAAGAGTTACCACTTTAGAGATACAAGAATTTGTTACGACATCAACAACATATGGAATTGTTGTGAAACTGGAAATGTGCTAATTACTGGGAGTCACTTCAAGAGGAATACCACACCTCAAGCAAACCCGAATGCACAAGTGAGGAAATACATCAACAACCACTCTGTCAACAATCGTCTCATTGGCAGCTCAATAGATGTATACATAAAGGGCAGACAGAAACACTAGTAAAGTGAGTTTCTTTACTTGCTGTAAAGTCATATTTCTCCCTGTGCATGTTGCATATAGTGCATTTGCAATTCTAGTTCTCCGGGTAACGTGCATCCACAGACCATGCAATGAAAGCGGCGATCTTGGCCGAACAGGACTTGACCGCCGGGTTTGTGTGGTTCTGTTCGTTGTGGTAAATGCGGTGAGGGCAATGCCTGTGGCACGACTGGCCTCTCGCTCACCATGCCCTGTGGAGTGAAGAAAATGCCTTGAGGCGTTGGACCTGAAAGTTGCCCTGCTACGGTATGCATGGGATGAGGGCCAGGCAAAGCGAGGGGAGATTGCAAAGGGAGCGGAGGGGAGATGAATGGAGAGGTTTGGTTTAGGAGGATCTGAGGGCCTGAAACTACAGGAGATTGCTGCTGTGCCCGCACAGGTCCTTGTTGAATTGGTCCATTGACTAAAGTTTGAGAAACAATTGGTGTTGCCTGGAAGCCCCATACAGTATTTCCAGGCCCAGGTGCAAAGCGTGCTGCCCCAAACTGAATACTGATTGTTCCCAACTGGTTTGGTTGAGGCGCACCTTCCCAGGCAGAGGGCAACTGATTCTGCTGCTGCTGTGTTAATGGTGACTGATGAAACTGCTGTTGCTGAAGAAGCTGTAACTGTTGCTGTAACTGTTCCTGCTGCAGTTGCTGCATTGGTTGTTGGAGAAGCTGCATTTGAGGTGGTGGCTGCAGGACCAGTTGCAACTGCTGTTGCTGCTGCTGTGAAGAGTGTTGCATTATGTGCAGTTGGGACTGCTTTGCCTCCATTTCGTTCGTAGGCTTTTCTTGTACGTTCAACATCTTAGGCATTTCTAGACGAGTTCTGAAACTCCAAGGCTTACCACTGGACTCATCAGTTGTTTGCCCAGTTTGTGCACAAATGGATGAACTGGCCAGACCAGATGCCTGTCCTTGTACCTGGTTCTCTCCACTGTTAGTTTTATCTGATTCATTATTTGCCTGCAATGAGCTATCAGGTGTTCTTAAGGCAAAAATAGTTCTATCCTTTGCTGAATGAAGTTCAGCCTTAGTGTTCTGAATTACATCAGAGGAAACAGACCATTTGTCTGGAGAATTTGACACTGGTGAATGTATTCTCATATCCAATGATGACTCATCTGCATTGCATGGTGACTTTGGAGCTGCTGTTGGTGAAGTCACCCAGAAAGGAGGCTGTTGCTGTTTCTTTTGCTCTTGTTCACTTGACACCTGTAATGGGCCAGGAGTAAAGCCCATACCAGGTGTTAAAGCTGCGACCCCATTATCTTGTGCTGTGCAGTTCTCTAGATGCTGCTTGGAAGCTGGCCCAGCCTGGGCTGACAGCACTACATCAGCCCAGGCAGGATTCTGCTGTTGTTGCAGACCATCCAGTTTCGGCAAGATAGGTTTCAGGTGCGCTCCCATTTGCCACTGCTGCTTGACATCGTTTAGTGGTCCATCAGATACCCTTTTAGGCTGCTGCTGTATCTGAGGCTTAATGTGTATTTGCCATTGTTGCTGCAAATGAACAGTCCTGGCCTGATTCTCTGTCTGCCAGGACTGAAACGACTGCTGTGTTCGCTCAAGCACATCTGCATCAGAGACAGAGGGGTGCCCGATCATGTTTGGCAGCACTGGTCCCTGCAAAATCTGACCAGGAAAAGTGGCCTGTTGCAGTGGCATTGTCCTATCGATATCTCCCCCCATCCTTGGCCAACTTGAAATCCACCTACTATTTCTCCTGCCCCTGCCTCCTACGCCCCTAGTCCTTCCTCTCTGGGAAACAGCAAATGAAGAGAAAGACTGGTTCAATGCTTGACGCTTTCGTGCATGTATCTTTTGATGGACTAGGAGACTGCTGAGCCAGGGGAATGACTTATGGCACTCTTGGCAACGGTGAGGCCTCTCCCCAGTGTGGGTGTTAAGGTGGTCACGAAGCAAGTATGCTAAACCAAAACTCTTGTCACAGAGGTGGCACTTGTGAGGTTTCTCACCCGAGTGAGAAAGCATGTGGCGCTGCAGTTGACTCTCATCACTGTATCCCTTACGGCCACTGCGTGCAGCGGTAAGGCTTCTGTTGGTGCAGTCCTCTGATGAGTCTTCATGTTCTGAAGAAACGCAAAGTCCTACCACAGTCCGGGCACTTGTATGGCCTCTTCCCGGAATGGATAATTAAGTGCTGCTGTAAGTAGCTGCTAAATCTGAAAGACTTTTTTACAAATGTGGCACTGGTATTCCTTTGTTGTGTATGCGCATGGGGAGCTCTAAAAACTGAACGGTAGCGAAAGCATTTTCCACAGTCCCTGCATTTCAGAGGTTTCTTTTCTGTTTGGTCTCCCCACATCCCCACCTCCTAGCATATTTTTCAGTACTACCTGCCCTTGCTATGCTAAGAACCTCCCTTTTCAAACGGCGCTGAGGTAACTTGATGAGTCAAACATATGGGACTGTAAGGTGAGTTCGTCCAAAAATTTGTGTGGACAATACTGGCAGGCATAAACCTGATCAGCTGTTTTGCATTACTCGATTTTCAAACTCTGCCTCATGGATTAACATGTGTTCTCTGAGGTCAGCTGCTTTGTAAACAAGCCGAGGACACGTGGACAGTTGCGCTGCTTCTCAACATCGGTGGTTTGTAATTTGTTCCTTCTGTTACCTAACATGTGCCCTAAATCTGTACTGTATGCCACATCATGATTTGTAATACGTGTCACTGGAGTAGTAAAGACAGTGTTTTTCTTATGCTGGCGACAGTGTGCACGCATATTTTGTGCAAAGGCAAATCTTTTGCCACATTCTGAGCACCGGTATGGCTTCTGGCCAGTGTGCAGGTACTGATGCTGTTGCAAAAGGCTGCCGTATTTGAAGCTTTTACCGCATATCTTGCAATGGTGAGGCCTTTCTTCAGTGTGCCTACGCCGATGGTCGTCCATAAATGAACGGTGCCTGAAGACCATACCACAGTCAGGGCATTCATAAGGTTTAAGTGCAGCATGGGAACGCTGGTGAATGTGCAGCGTTACAGCACACTGAAAGCCCTTGTTACACTCAAGGCACCGATAAGGACTATCTAATGAATGGCTCTGCATGTGGGCATTGATGGACACTCTGTATTGGAACTCTCTACGGCACAGGGGGCAGCGGTAAGGCTTTTCCAGGTTTTGCTGACAAGCGTGGAGTCTATATCTGATCAGTGATGTAAAACGATCGCCACAGTGGTCGCAGTCAACAATCGTTTCTTCTTTGAACACTCTTCGCCTTTGTCTTCGTGAAGCCAGAGCTGGATGCGGAACACCATTTCGCTTGTGTTCAGTGCGGTGCTTGATGAGGCTGCTGCGATGCTGGAAAGTGAGGCCACATTCTTTGCAGGTGAGAGAGGCCTGCTCATCCTGATGCATGTGAAAGTGGCGATGTAGGTTGTACGTCTCCCGGCGAGTGAACTTCTTACCGCAGTCGCGGCATTCCATGCGGCTTTTCTTTTGCTTTACCACAGTGTCCAGCTCGCGACCCTCCTCCTCTTCCTCCTCTTCTCCCCCTCCTTCTTCGGCTTCATCTTTCCTCTCATCTCCTCCTTCAGGTTCTCCTTCCTCTTCTCCTGCAGTTTCGTCTCTCTTCTCCTCGTCTCCTTCCTTTTCCTCATCGTCACACTCCATTTCTACACTCACATCTGTGAATTCTTCTTCCTCGTCTAGGGCCAGTGAGTTTTTCTGTTCCACTGTATCAGCATCCAAGCTCAGATCTTCTTCAGGTTTGGCCATCCTTTTTTCACTCGGCTTGATTCGTGCCCTGCACAAAAGTAAAGACTGTAAGTGCTATTGATCAGCAAAGTGGCAATAATCAATCCTAGAAAAGTTTATTCAGACTCCATTAACAGTGTCCTCGGACACAGTTCTGGGAGTTACGGGAATCTACAATTTCCAACTGGACTAGAAACATGGCCTAGAGCAGCCGTAATGTTCTGTTCTGTTTACAATGTGACAATAAATAAATGATGGCAAACCTGATGCTCCATATTATTTCAACAAAACAGCGAAGACAGAAAATTCTACCACAGTCAGCTTATCACAGCGCGTCAGCAGAACATTCCATTAGGAGTTCAATTTTCCGAAGTGTTAAAGAAAGTGTTTTGAAAATACTAACATAGGATAGATGGACAATAACAGCTTCGGCCCACCAGAAACCTAATGCCATCACCATGGAAACAATTACATGGCTGAGCGCCGCCAATCAGTTGCGTAACTTACTGTCGCAGCACCAGTTCTACTTATAATGCGCAAAGATTTTTTTTCAATGTCAACATGTAAATGCAGCATAAACTAAGTGATAGAACTGAAATGGTGCTGTGCATTCTATAATCACTTTGTTACCAAAAGCACAGCATAATTAGAGACTGAACCAAATAACTATTGATGTGAAGCGTAATAATAATAATAATAATAATAATAACAATAATAACAATAACGAGTACATCTCTGACCGCACATTCACTTTCAATTACAATTCCTTTTTAATTCAAAAACCATTTTAAAGCAATGTGAACATGGAAGCACAACGGCTTGTACTTCTAAGACATATTTCAGAGTGAAAACGTGGTACCACACAGGGTCTTGGAACTAGCGATGCCATTTCACTTGATGAAAGGTGGGGGTGGTGGGAGAGGGAGGTGAAACATTATATTGCTAATTATATTACAATATAGTTGATATTCTTTTTCCCTGCCAGATGGTACGTCATCAAAAATCAGAACATGTTTTGAGGCAGGCAAATATCATTACATTTCATCAAAGATTACAAAGGACAAAATGAATTTAGCCTTTAAATGGAATGAGAATCATGCTTAATATAACCAGAAACATTAACTATTTAAATAAATAAATAAAATAAAAATCAATCAATCAATCATAATTTTCCTAAGTTGACATCATTGCATCACGGAATGTTAAATGTCTGCATGACTTGTCAATTTTACTATTTTTGTACGAACTAGGATTGTTTTTATGCCTTAAATTTTATGCATAAATTTGACTATAGGACCTCTTTTTACTACTGTGTAAAGTAATAAATATAAAACCTCATGCTTTCTTTAATTTGTACATCTGAAACAGCCTGATAATTTCATTTTAGCCACATAAATAGTCAATTTTCTGAATATTATTGTCATCAGTTCTCTAGTAACCACTCCTAACTTTCTGAAATCAACACAGCAATAAACCATCAACATTTGAAAGGATAGTGGTGGCTCATTTCACTGCAGACCAATAATTTAGCAGACCTCAGTGTGGCCATAGCGATTATAAAAGGATGCTTACAGTGTTCAGTGATTAAGTAGGAAATGTAGGCACTGCTATGGCAAACTGCTTGATGTTTCATTAGACTACTCTGGTGTATCCTAGTATATTCCGGGTATAAGAGCCTCAGAAAACAGTTTTTTCCTCTCTTTGAGAGTAGCACATTCATGATAAACTAGCTTCTTTTTATTTAAACCCATTTGAAGGAGCTTTCTCACCACTTAAAGTTACATTACACTTTGTCACTGTGCAGAGTGCAGGCACAGAGCCAACGAAATGGCAGCTGCATCCACCAACATGTGCAAAATACAGTATTATTTACATGGAAGTTGTAATTCTATTCATTTTCCTAATGAGCTATGGCACCAGAGTTGGACTGAATGAGAATTATTCTGAAAAAAATTCACTATTCTGGCTGAATAGTGAATACTAAATGTATTCAGTGACGTATGGAAAAGTCTGAACACTCCGGGTGAAATTAAGTCATTATAACAAGTTAAATCATCCTCTAAAGGGAATGATCGTATGTAGAGCTCCGTTTTCACTAAAGTTTATCATATTGGGGGGGAATAAAGCTTAAAGTTTATAATGTGCCATAACTTGTGCACAGGCTACATTTTATATATTAAATTCAGCAATGAACAGTATTTGTGCATCAAAATGTGAAAAGTTTTACAACCGTGATGCGCCTAGGAACCAATCACAATCCAACTGAAAGAGGGCGTCATAGAGGAGATGAGACCCCTGAGCAGAAAGCGTTCTGCGTTCTCCACGTCAATAAGAGTGAATCCCTCATAACTGTGCAGTGTGATTTTCGTCGTCAGTGAACCTCCAACAGCTCAGAATGTTCGCCGTTGGTTCTTTTAGGCTAATAAAAGATTATCTTATATCTCGTATCTTATTAGTGGGTGCTGCCGCTGCTGTGCCGTCTAACGATTTTGTGTTGTGAGAATTTAATAATCCAAATTCGGGCGACGAATGGAGGATCATACTTATTTAGGGCAAGGGCAGGAAAAGGCGAGAGAGAGGGTGATCCGCTCATTGGCTGGTGTTTACATACAAAGATTTTTGCCAATCTGATTGAATACAATCGATTACAGATTCCAGACTGAGGTGTTTATGCTCACTCTACTCAACAATCTGACGAAAATCTTCGTTTACATGCCGACTACAAGTAATCTGATGCAAAAGACGCGCATGCGTGGAGCAGCGCTGAGAGTCAACGTTACCATGACAGCGAACATCACGTGAGGTCCAGTCAGAGTGAGATGAGCAGCAGTGAGCAGTGCTTGGTGTTTTTAATTGCTTTTAAACTGATGTCAGGCTCAGAAAAACGTCCTTCACATGCACTTATAAAGAGACGTCGTGCTCTGAGACACATAAGCTGGAACGTCCGTCCCACCGCCGTCTTTTAAGCTCAGAGTATAAACCTCGTCTCCTCTGCAGACCAGTTTCTGCTCCGCCAAGCTGAACGCTATAAACCTCTCGCTTTGACGCGCATGCGCAGAACGTTCTTACACCTTCCGATTGGAGTGTAATCGGATTCAGGCGTTTACACGGCTATTATTCTTCTACTTAACGGATTATTTAGAGGTTTGCCCACCTCGGTCAACCGGATAGAAATTGTATTCTGATTGTCCTCAATCGGATTAGTCTATTCCGATTGAGGTGTTTACATGGACGTATTCTATTCCGACTGAGCTATTAGTCGAATTATTAGGCTGCATGTAAACGTGGCTATTGTCAAAGAAGCAAAAACATGAAGCGAAAACAGGCAGAAAACCCGGCAGCCACCGTGGGTTCCACTTGGAAAGGGAGAGACTTCAGTTGCAATCTACAACCTCACCACTAGGTGCCACTGAAATCGTACACACTGCACCTTTAAACAAACTTGCATACAACAGCAAACTTAAAGCATGGAAAAAATCGTGAACACAGGTCTTTTAAATAAGGCACTGCTGGCTCCAACTCCAAACCACAGAAAAAAAAAACAAACAAACAAACAAAAGAAGAAAAGAAGAAAAACAACCACAAAAAACTGCTAAATATCATGATGTATTGTGCAAATGTCTCAAATATCATTTCGACAGATGCCCACCCCATAAAATGACGCTATGACAGCAGATCCCGTTGAGTAGCTGCTGTTTAATGTGTCCGTGGTGCTGAATGGAGGTGTAGCTGATTGGACAACAACTAGTCGCTCTCAGAAGTTCTAGGTGTGTGCAGATGCACAGTAATAACCACACGCGGCGCGACCAGACTGCTGGTGGCTGCCTATTACAGCAAAACATCCACACAACACAATGAACGAGGCTCAGAAAGCCAGCAGCTGTGGAAGCGCTTTGTGCTCACCCGTGCTTTCTCTGCATGTTTTGCTACGAGCGTCAGATCGCAGCGCTCCTCCGTCTCAGACCAACCAGCTCGGGTCTGTGGCGTGTGGACGCCTGCAGGAGCTTCCCAGCGCCGTCCTCAGGCCGGAGCGAAGCGAGCCGGCGGGGTCTTTTTTTCGGCTCGCTGTTATATGCAGACTGGGCAAAGCTTATGTGGAGAGATGAATTGAGCACAGAAGTCGCGCCACAGCGTCCTCTCGCTTCTTCCACGCCGGCGCTCCGTCCACACTGAGCCTCGGACTCGGGCTCCGCAGCTCCGCCTGTCGACGCCTTCGGCTCGCCGTCTCCGCGGCTGCTCTCCCGGAGAAGTTCGCGGTTAAACTAGCTGGCTATCCGCTCCTTTTTCGGGTTCAGGTCGTAAAGCGGCCATATTTTACCGAAAGAGTCCCCTCTTCTCCCCCCGTGACATCTTCTTCGTGCCCAGTAAGGCCAACAGCGGTGCTGCGCCCGGCATGTCGCCACCTATTGTGCTGGAGCACGGCAGGAACAGCGACCTCTAGCGGTTAGTCAGGTCCGCTACTGCGGGGGTAAGGTGGGGTCTCAGTTATTCCCCGTGGAGTTTATTTAAAATAATATCTACAGGCAAAATGTTCACAATCAAAGCGGACCACATTGTACTACATATTATGGCAGTGTTATTGGCATGACTATATTCAGCTACAGTACTGCCAAAGCATCGTCAAAAAGAAGAACAAGAAAAAATAAGATTTAGAACAGAGTATAGGACTCTTCATTTCATTTGATCTCTCTCTCTCTCTGTGTCTCTGTATTTCTCTCTCTCTCTGTTTCTGTTTTTCTGCTAAAGCATCACGACAGTAGAAGTGAACAACAAAAACAGTAATGAAAACAGAATAAGAAAAAAAACATCAATAATAATCACATTATTAGATTATTATTATTATTATTATTATTATTATTATCACTGCAAATTAGTAAACTAATGACAGTTGGGGTCAATAGAGTGAGGGTATGGAGTGTGAGGGTAAGTGGAGTGGGGGTATGGGGGGGTGAGGGTAAGTGGAGTGAGGGTATGGAGGGTGAGGGTAAGTGGAGTGGGGGTAAGTGGAGTGGGGGTATGGGGGTGAGGGTAAGTGGAGTTGGGGTATAGAGGGTGAGGGTAAGTGGAGTGGGGGTATGGGGGGTGAGGGTAAGTTGAGTGAGGGTATGGAGGGTGAAGGTAAGTGGAGTGGGGGTATGGGGGGTGAGGGTAAGTGGAGTGGGGTTATGGGGGGGTGAGGGTATAGAGGGTGAGGGTAAGTGGAGTGGGGGTATGGAGGGTGAGGGTAAGTAGAGTAGGGGTATGGAGGGTGAGGGTAAGTGGAGTGGGGGAATGTGGGGTGAGGGTAAGTAGAGTAGGGGTATGGAGGGTGAGGGTAAGTGAGTGGGGGGTATGTGGGGTGAGGGTAAGTAGAGTAGTGGGGTCAGGAGAGTGGGGCTATGGGGGGTTTACCCACTGTCTCTCAGGCGGTGGCATGTAGTTGCGTATCTTGCAATGCCCCTCTCTGCCGAGTGCCCCTCTCTGAGGAAGGAATGTTGAATTTGTTTGTGTAAATTTCCCTCGTTTGTTTATATTTTTCACAGTGAAGAAGAAAGTGCATCTCTGTCTCGACCCTCACCATGTCAGACCTGTCCTTCGCCTCTCCTCTACTGGGGCCGCCAGGACTGTTATATACCTGCCCGCATCCCTGTTGGCCAGGCTGTGGTCACTGAGTCTGTACTTGGTCAGGATCTCTCTCTGCTCCATGTCCTCTGGCAGTCAGGAGGATGCTCTTCCAGTTCATACTGGGGTTTCAGGGCCTGATAGCAGTTTAAATTTACTCTGAGTGCTGATTCTCGTCCTCCAATGTTCCAGATAGTCGTTCTGACTGATGTTTAGTCTGGGCTGTAAGCGATGCTAGGCTGACTGAGTATTAGGAGCTGTTAGTGAGTTAATAAGCCTCAGATCCAGCTGACTGAGGGAGCTCTTCTCAGGGTTCAGCTCTTGGGTCTTTAGTGCCTTAAACTGCAGTGTTTCTCTGGGACTCGTCTTCAGATGCATCCAGAAATGTAGAGATCTTTTTTGAACATTTATTAATAGAGAAAATCGGCCTAATTCTGACATGCATGCATTGGTTGGTGTTTTCCTTTGGTCTCTCAGGATCATTCTGCAGAATTCTGCATGCAGGGCTTCTGTTGGATGCTTGTCCCGTCTAGTGTAGCTGTACTCACTGAGTGGACCCCACACCTCACTCCCATACAGCGCATTGAGCTGGATGACACGGTCAAAGACTTTACACTTTACAGACTTTACTCTGTTTCTGTTTCTTTGTCTCTTTCTCTTTCTCTGTGTCTCTCTGTGTCTCTCTTTCTGTCCCTCTCTGTATCTCTCTCTCTCTCTCTGAGTGAAAATCAGGCTTTGAGGAAGATCACGGTTCTCAAAGAGGGCGTGACTATGTGTTCGGGAGACCTGTCACTCCAAATCCGTTCACCAATAGAGAGAGCAGGTGTCTAAGACCCGCCCACCTAGAACTGTGCCCGAAGTCAGAAACAAAAGATTTCAGAAGCCAAAAGTACATCAGCAAAATCGGCAAAAGACGAGAAAAACAAGTAATAACTATGTCAAGAATATGTAGTGTTACATCAGTGTGACTGCAGTGCTGAGAATGATCCACCGCCCAAATAGTACCTGCTCTGTGAGGGTCCATGGGGGTCCTGACCACTGAAGAACAGGGTAAAAGGGGGCTAATAAAGTACCAGAGAAACAGATGGACTACAGTCTGTAACTGTAGAACTACAAAGTGCAGCTATACAGAAAGTGGAGCTGATAAAATGGACAATGAGCATAGAAACAAGGAGGTGGTCATGATGTTATGCCTGATTGGTGTAAGTGTACATGGAATTAGAGCAGTGAAGTGAGGGTGCCCCATGAGGACCTATAGATCTCCCCCATTCGCCACAAGGACGTTTGCAACGACTTATTACAGTCAATCACTGAATATAGAAGCCAGTTTGATAAAGGAGGCTAACCCAGTCTGCATTTTAGTGAGAAATCTCACCAAATATCTCACTATTCCTATTTACAGCAAAGGGTAAGTTATTCATATGCATTCCTGTGACATTTACCTGCTAACATCATCGTTTAATACATTAACCATGTCTCTGCTATCAAAAGTAGACTGCTGGAAGGAGCAGGAAGCATGACAGATTGACAGATCTCTTTTATTAATGCATGTTCATATTCAGACACACCTTGCCAGTGTACATGGTATAAATTTTGCAAAAGATATCCACCGATCTATAGAAGCTACCTTGCATGGCATGCACAGAATAGATTATCAACATGAAGTGGTTGTTCAGTTAAAAACGTGTCCTTTCAGCCTAAGAATTCAAGTGCATCAAGTACTCATTACAGAGCAGTTAGATCCATTTTCATACAGTATCAAATATCCTCCAGCACCAAGTATTTGTTTATCTTACCTTGACAGGACCAATAAAACAGGACCTCCACCTTAATATAATGATTATTAAACAAACAGGCGTGAATAACTAAATACAGGAAGTGGTCAAATGAAATCAATAATTCACCGTGTGCCACGAAGAATACACAAACGTCAGTTAAGGTATAACGGCGTTCGGGTCATTCCGTGTCAAATAACCTGAAGAATGGAGGTTCTGACTCCCGATGCAGATCTCGTAGACACTGAACATGGGTAAGGCGGCAACTACTGAATTTTTAAAAATACTCTGTCGAATATTATTTCAAATATTTAAATGTTCTATAAGAACAAGAAAAGTTCAAGACGTTACATTTTTACGGCTGACTGGAAAAAAGGAAAATCACTGTTGGTGGAAGGAAACCTATCTCCAACACGGTAACTACTTTACTTTTCATGTAAGTCAATGGAACCAGACGTCTTTCCAAGCATTTTGGGTTGTTTCTTTTTTTTCCCCACTGTTCATGAAATTTACACACAATGTAAAAGACGACAGGTATTTTCAAATGATGTCAAAAAATGAAAATTGAGGTAAGAGGTTTTCTTCCGACAGCAGCGAAATTCCGTTATTCAGAGACCAAACTTCATTTATTTAATTTCCAGTAGAAATGGCCATTAAGTGCAAGTTTTTCAGTAGAAAACTGGGGAGATTACAGATAATCCACTTGCTTAAAGAAGGGGAAAGTGAAGAGAAGTGGGAAAACAGCACTTTAAATGCTTTCGTCTTTAAAAGAGAAGTTAAAACAGGTGTTTCTCTCCATCCTGTAAGATTTGACTCTGTTGCTGGTAAATCTAAAAGGATGTGTAGCTGCCAAGAAGCTCTTACTGAGAAAACAAAACAGACAAGAAATAATTCGGATGGTGGGAAACAGAAATGCAACCAATTTCTCAGACTGAACCTTGGAGGTGGGGAAGATTTCTTTGAAAAAACTGATAGCAAGTCTCCCAAAAATACAGAAGTTATAATTAAGGCAAAACTGGACACGCTAAATACTAAAAAACAGCTCTTTTCCTTAATGTGAATCTTTCTTAAATCTTCCTTAATCTTTTCCTTAAAATTATAACTTGACCGTAAGTACTGTTCTGACTGGAAACGAAATGAATGAAAAGGTTACTTCTGACTTTCACACTGTACACTCACCAGCCACTTTATTTGGTACCCCTTGCTAGTAAAAGCTCAGACCCCCTTTTGCCTTCAGAACTGCTTTAATTCTTCATGGCAAACTTTCAACAAGGTGTTGGAAACGTTCCTCAGAGATTCTGGTTGGTTATTTGAGTTCCTGTTGCCTTTCTATCATCTGGAACCAGTCGGCCCATTCTCCTCTGACCTCTCACATCAACCAGGCATTTTCGTCCACACAACTGACCGCTCACTGGATATTTCCTCTTTTTGGGACCGTTCTCTGTAAACCCTGGAGATGGTTGTGCGTGAAAATCCCAGCAGATCAGCAGTTTCTGAAATACTCAGACCAGCCCGACTGGCACCAACAACCACGCCACGTTCAAAGTCCCTTAAATCCCCTTTCTTCCCCGTTCTGATGCTCGGCCTGCACTTCAGCAAGGTGTCTTGACCACCTCTACATGCCTAAGTTGTGGCCGTGTGATTGGCTGATTAGCTATTTGTTTTAACAAGCAGCTAAACAACTAATATGTAATAATGTGGCCAGTGAGTGTATATAAATGACTTATTACTGCTACTAATTCTAATGTTTAATTCACTTTTTCGTATTATTGCATAAAATCTCTTTATTTATTTTGCTTTTTAGTTAGGTTTTTAAATAAAACCTACTTGAAATTCTACAAGGTGATGCAAAAACATTACATTTTAAAGTATTAAGTATTAAAAGTTTTGGTAATTCAAATGCCTGTACAGTTTTACAACACTATCAATCTGACTGAATATTATCAAGTGTTTGTTGTAGCCAATGTGGGGATGCAGAGTGCTGGAAAAAAAAAAAATTATATATAATATATATATATATATATATATAAAAATAAATAAAAGCCTAAACTGTCCACTGTGTTGAGTGGCATCCTTCAAATCTCAGTAATTTCATGATTGTGGTTTAGACTTAGAGCACAGGAGTTACAAAACAGCGAGCGAGTCCAAGGAAACAACCACAACAGCACTATTTTAACATTTAACGAAACAGCACCCAGCATATGATGTCATTCAGTGCTCTGTTTAAACGTGTACAGGCCCTGAGGATAACTAAATAAGGATGATGGTTATTTGAAGTATTGCAGCACTCCAAGACTGGCACTTGGTTTTAACTGCTAAAAATATGACGATGAAACAATAATCTGTTCCTATATTAGCCATCTGACATATCCCTAGATATGTATTTGAGCAGACTACCTTGGGTTCCAGGCAACAGTACTTGCCCCAGTGAATTAAATAACCAAAACTAGCAGGTATTACTGTCTTTTTCCATGCTGTGTATAACTTCCTCTACTCAATTCCACAGTAATTTGACACAGAATAACCTATTAAATACGATGCTCATATGACTTTTTACATGTAGCTCATAATTTGAAACAGGCAAATAAATTGTAGCTTTTAAGACATGGCACAACCTGCTGTACATCAGAATATAAAACACTGGATGAAATAAATAGCTATAAACCGCTGAAGTAGTTTGTGATGTGGTTGGCATCATGCCCCAGTAACGAACTCTAGGCCTATGCTCTTTTTCTCTATGGGAAGAATAAATGATGCTTTTCAAAATTCAAAAATTCATACACGCCATGTGGTATGTTTGGCACAATTTCCTCCCAATATCACTGGATCATTTGAATTAGGTTGCTAAAGAGTTGATTATTGCTACATCCACGCTACAAATCAAGCAAAAACTCCTGCGCATTGAAATCTTTACATAAACACAAGTCCATTACTGATGTCCATAAGTCCACTGCTAAAGTTAAGCAACTTCACCAAATATTAGGTACTCGGTGGTTTTAACTGGAGTATTTTGGTGAGTTTCCCATTTTCAATTCAGTGCGCAGCAGTGTTAGCTCGCATGTAGCAATGCTCATAATTCGACTCAGTAAATGACCTCAGTTCAGAGGATCCAGTGAAGTTTGTGGGAAAATGTGCATAGAATGTGTGTCCCGGTCCAAAGAAAAACAGGCATCTCCAAATGAGTAACTTTACAGGAAAGAGCAAAAATGTTCTTAACTTTCAATGCAAGCTAATAGAAAGACATTTTATTCTTAGGATTTGTGGAGCATTTCTATTGGTCCATTCATCATGAAATTTACACACAATGTAAAGGACAGCTGCTGAGTTTAAATGATGCAGAAAAGTGAAAATAGCAAAAAATGGAGATACATGTTTTTCATTGGACAGCGACGATATGCAGGACAAAAACAAAGCAGCGAGTTTTGTTTACTACAGAGCGCAATAGCGCTGATTTCCAAAAACACCATTCATTTTTCCCATAGAGAAAACCAGCTTAGACCCTGAGCTCCTTTTCTGGGCACTGACTGCAAAACGACAATCCGACTTCAGTGGGCTATAGTAAATGAAGACAATTTACATATCTAGTGTCTACGTCTTCTCCTGTGGTCTACTGTTCTCCCGCGGCGTGGCCTTTGAGCGTTTATCACAATTGACGGTTCAGGCTGAGAAGTGCCATCTAAAATATCTGGAGGTGGGGGTACTGAAGTAACAGATGCTAACTGCTCATTCGCATTTTGAGGAACTTGTTCAAGCTGCTGGGGTAACTGCTGCTGTGACGGAGTTCCTTGTTGTTGCTGCTGATGCCGTGAAAGTTCTTGTGATGATTGCTGGATAAGCTGTTGCTGTAGGATCTGCTGCTGCGGAGGCTGATTTTGCTGATGCTGCATCTCGAGAAGTCCTAACAGTCGCTGCAAAAGCACATTGTTTTGCTGCAAGCTTATTGTAAGGGCCTCTTGAGAAGCCACCAGTGTCCGCATGTCACGCCTGAACCCTTCGCCGAACTCGCGCAGATTCTGTTCCAGCCGATCCCCGAGCTGCACAGCTGCCTCCCCAAGTCCCCTAAGTTCATCCTCCAGCCAGGAAGTGCGTGATGGAGGGGGCTCGAGTGGGCCTTGATGAGCTCCAAGGGAAGGTTCTGGACTGGGCTGAGGAGTCCCATTGAGGAAGGGAGCACTATAGAGTGGTGAAGGCGGCAGCCAGCGCTCGGATGTTGGGGGTGGTACTATTCCTAAACCCAGACCTAACCCCAGTTTGTCCTCCATGCTGTTATCTACAGCCTCACAATCTTTGTTTCCTTCTTCACCTTCTTGCTCCCCAGACTCGTCCTCCTTTTCAAAACCATCTCTTTCAGAACCGTCTCCTCCTGCAACTGATTGAAACAAAAAGAAAGTCAAACTGGATACACCCTGCAGCCTTCAGTGTTCAAACGTATTGCTTTGCAGGCTTCCACGGCTTCAGTGGTGAAGCGGTAGAGTGCTCACTCAGCGCCAATAAGGCCCGAGGACATGGCCTGGGAACCAACCTTTTGACTGTAAGGTCGCCGGTTCGATCTCGATTATACTCCTTTTTGGGAAATATGTGCTTGTAAAAGAAGATGGAGACAGTTTGCTTTAACATGCCATGCCAGCTTATCTAGGGCCTGTCCAGTCATGCCATGGATGTCCAGGACTGTGCTCCGGTTTGAGTTTCTGGGTTACCAATTTTTACATTTAAAGTTTTCCTTAAACTTTACGTTCTAAGCTGTGTCTTAAATACTGGACTTAACTGCTGTTTTTAATTTAAAAAAGGTTTGAAGAAAACAAGATAAGTCCCTTTTGAGAAAATATAGGGCTAAAAAGAACATGAAAGGGCAAACTTTGAATCTTTGAATCTTTGCATGACTGCCTAAGTTACTTCTGCTAGAAGTTGTTTTATTGAAACCCAGATCATGTCCGGTCAAGCACTAGGTCACTTGGCATGGAATAACCTCACAGGCTTCAAAAGGGCATAGAACAGCATCCAGTTCCTGAGCCAAAATTGCTGTGTTTACATGCAAAAATTTTTGCCAAACCAACTGAATACATTCTGATTACAGATTAAGACTGCGGTGTTTATTTGCTCACTCTACTCAACAATCTGATGGAAAATCTCTGTTTACATGCTCACTACAAGTAATCAGATCCAAAATTACGCACATGCATAGAGAACCACTTAGTGTTAACATTACCATAACAGCGAGCATCACGCGGGTCCAGTCAGAGTGAGATGAGTACGTATAAAGGAACCGGCGAAAGGAAGACATTGCATCCCACTGCCGTCTTTTAAATATCAAAGCATAAACTTTGCCTCCTCTGCAGACCAATTTCTGTTCCCGCCACGTTGAATGGTTTAAACATACGCTATGACGCCAAGCGCATGGCCTCACTCAGACTAGTCTATTCTGACTGAGGTGTTTACATGGACGTATTCTATTCCGATTGAGCTATTAGTTGCATAATTAACAGATTATTAGGTTGCATGTAAACATGGCTTATGATACAACTGCAACCAAAAATCAGTTCATTTACATCACATTACATTTGGCTTATTGACCTTGTTACTAACCTGTTAACTTGATGGCTACTTATCCGGCCATACCGGTTTTTATCATCATTAATTATACCAAATTCCAGAAACAGAGGAGGCTAAAGTTTGCATGTCCAGTTGAAATGGAAAAGCAATGACAATAAGAAACACTGAGTTTCTAACAGTGATTGTCACCTCATGCTACGCCCTGTGAAGGTTTTCCAGAAAAAAAAAAAAAAGACAGAAGACTATGCAAAATGCAAAATTACCTGGATCAGTGTCAGACAGACAGGTGAAACTGGCCTTTCCCCTTGTATTAAGCTTCTGACGGGCCTGCTGGAACCTGGGACTCAACTGAGGAGGCCCTCCCAAAACTGCAGTTCCTCTGCTGGACGGCAGATAGCAGGAGCGGTGCCTGGCATCTGCTAGCCTTCCACCGTTGCGTCTCTTCAGGTCATCCCAGCGTTTCTTAACTTCTCGAAGGGTGCGTGGGACTCGTGACACGGCGTTCACGCGTTCCAGGATCCCTGCCCAGATGCGCTCTCTCTCCCGGCGCCTGAGCCTACCAGCCGGCCCAAACAACTCTCCTTCACATCTGGTCACTTCTGACACCAACACCTCCAGCTCAGCACCACTAAAGCGACTCTTCCTTTTGCCCGCACCCCCTGAAGCCAGCGCTGCTGAAACACTTCTGTCTAAAGGTGAAAAGCAATGCATTAGACACATTACCAATGGTCAATATCAATGACTGCATAATGGGCCATTCAACGACTTGCAACTATGCAGTTTATGCGGTTGTTATACAGAGGCTGTTGCTCAAACAATTTAAAAACAACAACAGTAACAACAAGCAACAAGTTCACGCTAACGAGGGATAAATCAGTCCTGTTCAGTGAAAAGGTTGATATCTTTGTCTGAACATGACAGCACACCACCTCCAGATTCCAGATATGCATTTAGATTCCGACTTGTGTCGAGTTCTCACACTCTGCCTCCTACTTTTAACAGATGTTACTCTGCATTTAGTTGTAATTTAGATATTCTCTTTACTCTGTTCTTCCTCCCTATTTTCACAATCTTAGAACCGTTTTAATGAGGCACGCTGGAGCCACCCATGAATTTAGCAAAAAGATAAAGGTGAGTCCGTTTCGGACTCGCGTCTTGATTATGTGGTTTAGGTCACTCAGGCTTGGAAAAAAACTCTGTGGGGCTTGGGCTGGGCTTCAGAAATTGGTGATGCGGTTAGGCTCAGGTCAGACTCAGAGAGAAAAGTCTCAGGCTGTATTCTTGTTCAGATCAAAACTTTAGTACAAAATGTAAAACTCTAGTTCAAAGCTTATTGCCCACCCCCTCAGTTTCCTCAGTTTCAAGACTAAACTGACTTTTTGCTTTCTGAATTTCAGCTGGACACACCAGACTCAGAAGAAGCTGAAGACAAGCGATGTTGGCATGTTAGTTAATGAAATGGCTTCACTAACGCCTGGTGGGACAAAGGAGTGCACATTAAAATACCTGGTCTGACTTAATTCTACAGTTACCGACTACAGTCCATCTGTTTCTCTGATACTCTGTTACCCTGTTCTTCAGTGGTCAGGACCCCTATGGACCCTCACAGAGCAGGTACTATTTGGGTGGTGGATCATTCTCAGCACTGTAGTAACACTGCAGTGCTGAGAATAGTGTGTTGTGGTTGGTGGTGGTGTGTTATTGTGTGTTGTGCTGGTCTGAGTGGATCAGACACAGCAGTGCTGCTGTTTTTAAACACTGTGTCCACTCACTGTCCACTCTATTAGACACTCCTACCTTGTCAGTCCACCTTGTAGATGTAAAATCAGAGATGATAGCTCATCTGCTGCTGCCCAGTTTGTGTTGGTCATCCTCTAGGCCTTCATCAGTGGTCACATGACGCTGCCCATAGGATGCTGTTGGCTGGATATTTTTGGTTGGTGGACTATTCTCAGTCCAGCAGTGACACTGAGCATTGCTGTGTCTGATCCACTCAGACCAGCACAACACACACTAACACTCCACCACTATGTCAGTGTTATTGCAGTGCTGAGAATGATCCACCAACCAAATAGTACCTGATCTGTGAGGGTCCATGGGGGTCCTGACTACTGAAGAACAGGGTAAAAGGGGGCTAACAAAGTATCAGAGAAGCAGATGGACTACAGTCTGTAACTGTAGAACTACAAAGTGCAGCTATGTAGTAAGTGGAGCTGATAAAATAGACAATGAGGGTAGAAACAAGGAGGTGGACATAACGTGAGGCCTGATCAGAGTATATACAGTTTTGTAAAGAAATGGCTGTACATCGATTTGATCAAATCACATATTACAGACATTTTCTTGTCTAAGGTTTGACATGCCAAGCAACCATCATGGAGTAAAAAAAAAAAATTCCCATGGCACAAAAATGCCTCAATCTTTTCGAAAAGCATGAGAAATCTGCCTACCCTGAGTTACAAGTGGACTTCGGACTAACCGAGGGATGTCCAGTTTAGGTCCTAGAACGTCCTGGTGATGTCCCTACTCAAACAAACCTACTAAACTGGTAACTAACTGCTGATACATGAATTAGGCTCTCTAGGACTAAAACTGTACACCCTTGGTCTAAGCTGCTGGACAGTACTGGGCAGCTTTAGCCATTGTACATTATTTAGTTTAAAGAAAGAAAAAAAAAAAAATCAAGCTTACTTTGTTCAATCGGAATAAGTTCATCAGAGGATACTCCAGGGGCAACAATGTTAGGATGTACTACCACCACGTTGAACGGCAGGCTACCAGGCAGTCCACTACTCTGATCGCAGCTACCGTCCGAGTCATCATCTTCCCGGGGAAAGCCATCTTCTGAGACACCCCCTCCAAAAGGACCCTCCGGGGACTCCACTTTAATGTGCATGGGAGGTGAGTGCTCATACAGCAACCCCCCCTCCTCGTAGTACTCCGTCATGGATCAGGCCTGGTTGACAGCCACACTGATCGGACCGGCAGACACAGTGCCATTCACAAAGTGGCTGACATGCCATCACAGTGATGGCTTGGTGCTCTCCGATCCGACGCACACCCGGCCAAGACCAAGGTTTGCTTGATACAAGGTGGCACCTGGCTTTAACAGAAAGAGTGCAGACCTGCAGTGGAAGGCTGTGTCCAAATGGGCACATATAAAATCAATCAGCATAAAAACTGGGTTGATGTGTTGTTGTTTTTGGCTTGTATCCAAGAGGGGAATAGAGAGTTCATATATTCTGGGGAAAACGAGCAGAATATGTGCTGAGCTAGACTGGTGCAAGGGCAATATGCACTGCCTATTTCATAGAAGGAGGCTCTGCCAAAGACAGAAGGTGGTGGAGAATCGTGGAGGTCTGAAATGAAGAGCACAAAAGGAAACGTTAACGTGAGTCCCAGTCGCTGCAGCCGAGTGCATGAGAAACGAAACGAAAGAGCAGCACAGTAAAGTCTCGGACGCGCAAGAATTCACGGAGGGGGATTTAAACTGCGTCTTATGTTAAATCTGTCGCATCAACGCGCATTTATTCTGCACCACATCCGCAACGGACGGGCATCCGGCACACATCAACTAAGCTAACCCAGCTGCGATACCCACAGCTAGCAATCCGCAACCAAACAGAGCTGGCCGTCTAAAACCGCGCTGCCCTCCGCGCAGCAGCCGCACACGACATGGTCCGAACAAAACACACCCTTACTCACGTTCCCGTGACGGCTCGTAGCCCGCAGAGTGGCTTATATCACACCTTTAAAACGCAGAAGCTACAAATGTTCAATATCTCGGGTACATGTACACAGACGGGGGAGAGGTCGCTGGAAAGTGACGTCACGCCAGTCCCGAGTCTGTCAACATTAGCCGCGAAGCTACGATGCTTGTTTTCCAGAGAGTTTGTGATCATTAGCTTCATATAAAGCACACATGCAGTCAGAATCCAAGACTTTTGAGACAGTTTGATAACCGACCATTCGTCATATAAAAAAACCTCATCATTAATAACGCGCAGAAGTGCAGTTTTTAGTCTAGTGGTGCCCCTCTGGCCTACTTGGCATCGGCCGTAAAAAATCCAGCTTAACTTTGCATTCATTTGTGTAAAAATATTGAGAAAGTGTTGGTTAAATGTGTTAATATTAGTAGTCAAACCCTATCTGCTTTAGGACTTTCAGTATTTTATAATATGTTCAACAGACACATTTCGAACAGCATGCGTTTTAAAATGCATGGGGGAATATTACCAAAATTTTACGTACTGCTATTCGAAATCGCTTTTAGAAATGAACTTGTACTCCAGGATCTTCATTTTGAATATTAGCGAAGTAACATTTAGGGTATTTGTCAGACGCTGTTATCCTGGGGGACTTACGGTTTGATTATTTCACACAGGTAGGCCAAGGTAGTGTTAGGAGTCTAGCCCAAGGACTCTTATTGGTATAGTGTAGGGCGGTTATCCAGGCAGGGACTGAACCCGAGTCTACAGCATAGAAAGCAGAGGTGTTGCTCACTACACCACACCAATGAACCATTTAACAGGACAAAAGCAAGTGCTGATACACTGTGAAAATGCAGTTATGATTTAATATCTTCTTTATTTGAAATGTGTTTTGTGTGAGTGTCTTTCCACATATGTACTATGTTTAAGGCAAAGTATAATGCAAAATATGGCGAAAGTCAACACCACTCATTCAGAGAGAGAGTGAGTGAGAGAGTGGTGGATAACACCTCTGCTTTCTATGCTGTAGACTGGGGTTCAGTCCTCTGCCTGGGCAAGCACCCTAGACTATACCAATAAGAGTCCTTGGGCAAGACTCCTAACACTACCTTGGCCTACCTGTGTAAAAATGCTCAAATTGTAAGTTGCTCTGGATAAGAGCGTCTGCAAAAATGCTGTAAACATCCCCTCGCTCCGTCTCCCGCATCCTTGATATTTGAGTTATTCTATAGAAAACATCCATTTTTGCATTCCTAGCATTTACAGATATATTACATTTAGAAAACATTTTAGGGTTACAATTTATTCAGATTTTAACATAAATCAGTGTTATTTAGAAATACCGGTCTGCATGTCAATTATATAGAATTCCAAGCACCACAGAAGTGCTCATCCTCACAGTCATCTGTAAAGAGCCATATTTAGAGGTAAAAACAATGTTTTTTTCCTGCAATTGTAACAGCAATAATCTATATATGACTATGAAATATATGTTTAAATGACAAAGTAAACAAATGGCAATAAATATTGTGAAATGCATAATGAAAGTTGTGGTCCTCAGGAGTCGTGTCACTGGTGTTACTGTGCAGTAAAAAGTTTCTCATTTAGGTCATGATTTCATATGAAGCTTTTAGTTGATGTCACTGATGTGACTTTATTCTTAGGTAATTGTGGAAAAAATAGAAAACAAATGGATTAAATTCCATATTTTAGCGGATATTCCACGACTGACGACATGTGGTTTGATGCTCTATAGCAGCCATTTTCTAAAATTATTTTTTTATTTAAAATGTCACTGGTGTTACCTTTATTATGTGCGATACCACATGACTATCAGTAACACCAGTGACTCCTGTGGGTAGATCAAAAGGTTGACGTTTCTGTAGAATGAGCCATTTAATCAAATAATAGAACAAAAAGGACTATATATTATACACAAAAGTTTTTTTTTTAAATGAAGAGTACTTAGTCCAGTTTAGCTCCTTCACCTTTTTGTTGCCAGATGTTGGTTTCCATACTGGAGACCTTTTTGGAGTGGCAATGATGAGTATTTCTTCTGTTAGAGGGTTTGTCCATGATGACTGCTGCACTGAACACGGAAATTTAGATTATTTCTAACATATTGAAACAAAATAATAAAGTTAGAAAGCGCTAACAAAGTATGCAGAAAAACAGATGGACTATGGTCTGTAACTGTAGAATTACAAAGTGCTCCTACCTTACCATGTATATACATGACTCCTTCATGGTTTAATAATTGTTGAGCATGAAATAAATGACTAACACTATATCACTGTTGTTGAAACAAAACCTTGTATCTCCAAAATAGTAACTTCACAGGAGAAGAGAAAAACCTGCCTTACTTTAAAAAAAAAAAAAAATTTATTGATGACTTGGCAAGAAATAACAAACCAGTACACATTCCAAATAATTACGTAGAAGCCATTGTTATGTTGGAACAGAGTTCAGATGAGTGCAGATCTTGATAAATGGTAGATTTAATACTAATCAGAGGAAAAACCAAAATCAGAGTCACAACGCAGAGCAATCAAGATAGGCAACAGTACAAAAAGGGCACGGCAAAAACTCAGAAAACGTGAAGGCAAGGGTCAAAACGCACAAGAAGGCAAACATGAGCCACCACTCAGTAGATCACAAGGATTCAATACTTCACAACCCTACACCTCTAAGCCCGGCCTTAAATGCTATCTACCACAGGTGTTCTAAGTTAGTACTCAAGTGATCGTGAACACTGATAGGAGGATTGAACATTGAGGAACTCTTGGTAGTAATAGTATATATAAAAAAAAATAAATAAATCAAACCTCCTCCTCCCCCGCCCGCCCCCTCGACCGCCAACTCAGTAAGATTTTCAAAATAAGTAATGAAAGGCTACCATGTCTCATAAAATTTATGAACAGAACTTCTAAGGCCAAACTTAATCTTTTCCAGGCTAAGAAAGAAAATCACATCCTTTAATCACAATGAATATGACGGTGGGGCAGCCGACTTCCAACTCAAGAGAATCCTCGATCTAGCAAGCAATAGAGAAAAGGCTAAAGCGCTACAGTTGCCAACCGCACATGCAGGAGTGACCTCAGAACTTATCTTGTTTTTTGCACGACCAGAACATGTGCATTAAGTCAGCCAGATCCGAGTCACACCGCAGACATGCCGCATCGGTACTTGAAAAGATTTTTGCCAGTCTAGCCTTAGTATAATATGCCATTTGGACTAACTTCAACTGCATCAGGCCAAGTCTAGCACATGATGAGGAGGAGTTGGCCCTTGACAAGGCTCTCGACCACCAATCAACATCCAGCTCCTTCCCTGAATCAGCCTCTTGGCCTTGAGCTTGAAATCAGCCTCCGAATGAACAGTCATAATGCAGTCATATATTTTTGATATTAGGCCTTTTGCATCTGGTTTTAAATTTCAAACCCCCTCCCAGGATTTATCCTCAGGTTTGTAAGGGAAAGAAGAAGCAATAAGAGTTTGGGCACAGTGGCGAACTTGTAGGTAGTGGAAAAAATTTGTGGGAAGCTTAAATTTCAAACTTAATTTCTCGAAGCCGGAATAAATGTCCCTCTCATACAAATCACGAAAGCTAACAATTCCAAGATTGGCCCAATGTAGAAAAGTGGAGGTGAGATGGGAATCAATGTCGAGGCTGCTTGGGATTGAGTAAACCCTCTAAACTGCGCTCAAATTCTCAGGGTTGACAAGAACACAGGATTGTCCGAATATTGCTCTCGGGGCAGGGGAAGAGTTGAAAAGACCAAAGCAGGCAAGGAGGTAGTAATACATGACAGAGACTCTGCTCTACACCAATCCGTACCTGGGGAGTGTAGCCAAAAGCAAATCTTCTGCACATTAACAGCCAAATAATAATTCAAAATATTTAGGTTTAGGTTTAGGGAGTACTAAACCACCATCAGCTCTAGGTTTCTGCAGAACAGATCTCCTGATTGGAGGAACCCTCCCTGACCATATAAAACTAGAAATAGTTTTGTCAACTTCTTTTAAAAAGGATTTGGATGGGAAAACGGGAAGGCATTGAAACAAAAATAAAAATGTAGGTATGATGTTCATTTTCACACACTGAACTCTACCGGCCAGTGAAAGTGGAAGACTATTCCATCTTCTTCCTGTTCTGCTCTCAACAAAGGCGGTTGCACTTTCTCCCTCTCCTCTCCCTGATCTCTCCTGTTTCACTTCTCCAGTCTTGTCTACTCTTCTGTCTTATACTTTTGAGAGACTCTCTCCATGCTGCTCTTCAAACTAAGGAAAATGGATTTGATCAAATAGTCTCTTAACGCAATTGACACCAGAAGTCTGGGTTCGGGGGAACCAACCTGTCCTGTCGGAATGTTTGCAGCTGGCTACACGATGGACACGTGAGAAGTGGCGAGTCATGTGCCTGGCGGCTCTTTCTGTGGAGGACCATTCGGAACCATGATTACAGGTATTTGCTGATTGGATTAGTCATTGTCCTGGTTTATCGCGAGATTCGAGGAATGGGGACAGCTGTCCAAGGCCCCTTAAAGCTGCCCGACATGATTGACGTGGTGGGCAGAGCTGTCAGCACTCAGACTGTGGCCATAAACCACAACATGGATAACATCTTGGAGAAGCTCTCAGCTTTGCAAAGGAAAATGGATCGATTTGGAGACTAGAATAGACCAGGAAAGTAGTCGTGCAAATTGGAATGCAAGTACTCGCCCCAAGCCCAAACAATCCTAGTTTAATCTGCTTTCGGCTCTGGCCTTGGCCAAGGGCGCTGCTGGAACAACAATTCCTCCGGAAGAACACTGCAGTGAGACGTTCTTGTATCCCTTCCCCCATTTCCCCCAGACACCTGCTGATTGTTGACTCTGCCTGGGACCTGTTCAAGGTTGTCTCCATAGCAATTTGGTGTGTTATCGCTATGACACTCTGCGGACTGAGGCACCTAGACTGGGATGCCAGGCGAAGCGACTTATCCAGGCCTCCCCACTACCCCCCCCCTCCCTACGCCTTCGCCGCTTTTACCCCCCGGTGTGGCAAGACGGGTCCGTTGATCAGCGCAGGGATGGCTGCTTGTTTGTGCTGGGTTGTGCCAACCCTCACCCTTCCCTGTTGCAAGTTCTGGTTTCCATGTTGCCTATGTTGCTGAGGTGTTTTTTTTTTCTGTTCCCAGACTGTACTTCTTTAGGTACATAGTCTGGGGGGTGTTTTTTTTTTTATCTCTTCCCCTTTCCCCATGTATTCTGTACTTTTCATCATCCCTGTCACCCTGTCCTGTCTCCCCCCCTTGTCATATTGTGTGTACAGACGGGTCGAAGGCTAATTTCGCTGGTACTTGTGACTAGTGACAATAAAAGGATTCCTTCATTTATTCATTCATTTATTCATTAATTCTTTGAAAATAAGCATTAATTTCTGCACCAAAGTGGGGAAATTTGCCTGCACAATGGAGGACATATTACGGGTAAAGTTTATGCCTAAATATCTAAAGCCATCAAATGATAGACATAAAGGAATGTCAAAGGGCTGCCTGATTTACCAGGAAGCATTCACTCTTCTGAAAATTTTACTTGTATCCTTGAAAAAGAGCCAAATACTTTCAAAATAGATTCTGCTACCGGGATCATTTCCAGAGGATCTCGAAAGCACAGCAGTAGATCATCTGCATAAAGAGAGACTTTACTCTCCAAATCTTGTCGCAAAACACCTTTTATGAGTGAAGAGGAACGAAGGGCAGTTGACAAAGGCTCAAGTGCTAAGGCAAAGAGCAAAGGAGATATAGTGCAGCCTTGACGTGTTCCACGAAAATATGGAGAGCAAACCGAATTAGTGTGCATACTAGCCTGTGGGGCAGTGTACAACAACTTTACCCAAGAGATTAACTTGTTACCAAACCCAAATTTAACCAAAACAAAGCACATATAATCCCATTCAATGCGATTGAAGGCCTTTTCCGCATCTAAGGAGACAACTACCTCTGAAACAGAAAGATTGGGAGTAAGAATTACATTTAATAATTTTCGAATATTAAAAAAACAAGTGCTGTCCTTTAATAAAACCTGTTTGTTCCTCTGTAATAATCAATGGTAGAATATTTTCAATACGTTTGGCCAGGGTATTAGCCAAAATCTTATGCTCACAGCATAAAAGGCTTATCGGCCTGTATGAATTACAGAGAGTAGGGTCTTTATCTTTCTTTAACAGAAGTGAAATGGTTGCTTGGGTTATTGTCGGTGGTAAACTACCACACTGAAGGGATTCATTAAACATGCTTTAAACATCAAACAGCTTATCACCAAAATTTCTTGTAGAATTCAATACCAAACCCATCTGGCCCAGGCAACTTACCATTTTTCATAGATCTAATAGCATCTGATATTTCCTGTAAGGAAATTGGTTTGTCAAGTTCACCAACTGTTGTTGAATCTAAGGAGGGAATTGCAAGGTTATTTATAAATGAATGCATTAAGTCAAAACCTACCTTACTTTTAATGCAAGTCAATGTAACTAGACATATTTCTAGCAATTTTGGGCCATTTCTTTTGGCCCATTTATCATAAACATTTGACACAATATAAAGGACAAAAGGTATTTTCAAATTATGTAAAAAACTGGAAAATGACAAAAATGGAGATACAAGGTTTTGTTCCGACAGCAGCGATATAGAAACCACAGAATCAGAGAACAGAAAATTCCCAAACTAACCATGTATTTCTAAACTCACTTTGATAATATTGCAGGAAATGGGTATTCCATAGTATTATAAGGTTTAATTAGAAAATTTTGTTTTTTGCTGTTACTTACTTTTACTGTTTCCTTATATTGTGCCTCTTAGTCAAACATCTCATGCTCAAAATCATTAAAACCATAAACAGTAAAAACACCTGAGTAATGTTTCTGTTAATGAGACGTAACTGTCCTGATTCAGTTAATACATTTTAAAGGAAAACGACTTAATTGTGAATTCATGCTTCAAATAGTGCATGAAATGATAAATTAATAGCTTTAATAGAAATGAAAAACAAACAAACATTTTCATATTCCATGGTATATATTGTGGGAACATATTAACATGAAAGCAGTTGATGTATTTTTACCCCATTAATATTTCTGCACAGTTCAGTACAGTACAGTTCAAAATCAAATTATATATATATATATTTATATATTATATTTTTATATATTTATATATATTTATTTATAATTATAAATATATATATATATATGCATGTCTGTTTCAATTGAATGGAACTTTTTGCTTGCAGGTTTTCAACATTTTTATACAAATCCATGATGTGAAATGCCAGGTCCCAGGTGAGTTTGCATAGAATTACTCATTTACTAGATAACAGTGACTGTTCACTAGATGGGAAAGATTTGATCTGGAATAGAAACTCAATATAGCTGTAAACTTATCTTTGTCCTTCATTGGCCATCTGGCCATTCTCAAGGAATGAATGAATTAACAATAAAAAACAAAGAAAGCCACTATAAAAGTTCTAGGCAGAGCTTTTTGCTGATCATCCAGCAGTCAGTGAGGTCATGAAGTGCATCATTTTGCTGACTCTCTTTGCAGTGGCCTGTAAGTTTACCTATTCTTACATTTCTCTTTAACATTCTATGTTTATTATATTTCTTTGCGCACCACAGCACTGGCAGATTGAGTATGTTAGCAAACATGCACAAATATTAGAATTCTTTTAAACACTTGTCTGCAAATAAATTGGTTTCAAATTTTATTTATCAAATGGTGGTATGATTGCATAAATATGTACAGTTATCATAAGCTCCCATGGTGTTGTATGCATAACTTATTCTTTAATACTTAGTTAGGCATCCAATAGCTTTGATGACTGCTCCAATCCTTTCAGTTAAGGATTACACCAGTCTCTTGAGATGTAGCACTTTGTTTCCGAGCCGAACACAGTAATGATGCTCCCACATTCCAGGATGACAACTGTTGGGTGCCTGTATGTGTGTTTGTGGAAGACCCAGTTGTGGGAGAGTGGACTAGAATGGCTGGCGTAGTCCTTACCTGACAAGACTGATGCTGTTATAAAGGCAACAAATAGGTGACAAATAGGCTGCATGTAAATATATAAGGTAAAATATTGGAAAATACTTTGTGTTTAGACTATTATCTGGTTCCTTTCACCACTGTCAACACATCATTGTCTACAATGAAGCATTTCACATCAAACCATTCTGAATTACGTTTATTAACGACTGAATTATGCAGGTGTTCCACACTGTATATCTGTATATGCCTGACCGGTCTGATTATGTTTTATATATTTCTCTCAAAAGCAAGCAACCCTACCACTCTGAGATGCCTGAACATCCCTATTCTGAGTGACAGCGTTTGCTCCAGTTCCTACCCTGGACAGATCACCTCCAATATGTTCTGTGCTGGCTTTGTAGAGGGAGGCAAGGATTCCTGCCAGGTAATGAGAGCATCAGGGCTCAACCAAGAACACTGCTGACTATTTTTCAGTTGTTTGCTACTCATTGCAGTAATATTGTACAGTTTTTCTGAAAATTCCAAGACAGTTATATTTTCTCAAAACAGTTCTGTATCCTGAGGAGCAATACATTTAGCCTTTAAATAGCCTAATATTCCCAAAATGTTAGTATAGGTTCTAAACCATCAGGTAGTTCAGTACAAAATTGGAAATACAAAATACCAGATAAAATCTGAATGTGCAGCCTGATGACACAGAATGTAAATCCAATGTCAATGTGATTTGTATAACTATATAATTACTTATCATCTCTGTTGGAACAAAACTTTGTAGGTTTGACTGTAAAATGCCAGTTGCCCTTTACATTGTTCCATTACCCTCCCTTCAAAGTAACAATGACTGTTTACATGCACTTAATAATCCAATAACTGCAGAAAATCTGATTTTTTTCAGTAATCCGATCAACATGTATACATGCACAATAATAATTAGATAATGAGGAAACTCTTGGTCTACATGAGTCAGACAGTTTTTTTTATAACAAGACAGTCTTGTTATAAAAATGATAACAGGACATCAGAGCCAGAATTACTCTTAGTACTTTTACTTTATACTTAAGTACATTTGAAGGTAAATACGTTTGTACTTTCTCAAGTTGAGGTCTAAAGGGAGGAACTTCTACTTTTACTGGAGTAATATTTTATCTTGGGTATCTCTACTTTAACTCAAGTACATGATCTATGTACTTTGTCCACCACTGGATGCAGTCCTATCGAACGTCATCTTTAGTCTGGTCCATTTTAGGCTGCCTCAGTGGCCTGACTGCGAATGACCTATATGAAAGCATCCTTGCAGATAAAGGCATTTTGAATTCATGATGTAGCTTCAAATAATGTAAGCAGCAATTATGAATTCATAAGTTGGATAGAAATGACAAACAAGATGTATAACACCATCCACCAAGTGAAATATTATGCCAGGTCCCAGGTGTGTTGGCATGGAATGGCTCATACAGTACCATGAAAGCATATTTGCCCCCTCTTGAGTTCCACTATTTTTTGCATAACTGTCACAGCAAATGATCCTCATGCAAAATATAATGCAAGGCAAGCAGAACAGGAGAAAACGCAAAACAGTTTTCAAAATGATCGTTTCATTTACTGAAGGGGGAAAAAAAAAATAAAAAAAAAATCACAACACCCATATCCCCCATCTGAAAAATGTCATTTCCCCCTAATTTTAATAACTACTTGTGCCGCCTTTAGCAGCCCCATCTGCCAGCAAACGCTTCTTATAAATGGAGATCAGTCTTTCACATCACTGTGGAGGAAATGTGGCCCACACTTTTTCAGAAGTTTAATTTGAACTACCAGCATCATATCGGCAGTCAGGACTTTGACTAGGCCATTCAGTAACCTTACAGCTGTTTCATTTGGGCTATTCAAGGGGTGGACTTGCTCATGCTCACTTGCACTTCAGATCATGGACTAAGGACTAAACATTCTTGTGGAGGATTTGCTGGTAGAAAGCAAAATTTATGCTTTTGTCAATTATGGGAATTCGCCCAGGCACTGGAGCAGCAAGGAATCCCCACACCATACTACACCATGTTTCGTTGTTGGTATAAATGTTCTTGTTGTGAAATTGTGACCACTGATGAAGGACTAGAGGATGATTAGCTCATACTGTACAGCAAGAGCTGTCATGTCTCTCTCTTTCTTTCTAGTGTTCTATAGTTATTCTGATGCTTTCTATTCTTTCTTAAAAGACAGCATACAAAGTTCAAAGAAATCAAGTTGAGTTATAGTTGGCAAAGTAAAAGCCATAACTTAACACTTTTCAGATTTTTAACTTGAACTTCAAACTAAAATACTTTGAGTGACCCAATATCTTAGTGTTTATTTTATTAAAACAAATGATTTGTGCCATTTTGCCACTACCAGAACAAATCATAACACTACAAGAACTCAGGTTAAATGTGCACTACCAAATGTTTCAGTAGTGACAAATTTAGTTAAATTTGACCATAACTCAAAAAATATTAGCCAATACGTGACTGGCAAACATAACTTTGAACAGTTGTACACAAACTCATACATATTTTACATTGAGTTTATATTTAATGTGTCAAGCCATTTAATGGATCCAAGTTTTTTGACATGCAGTATTTAAGTTACAAAATTTGGGCTTTAACACACAAAAATTGAACTCCATGTCCAGTATGCAGTTGTGCACATATGAACTCTTCAAACATATTTACATGGCGGCTCTTGCGTCATAAATCCGTGTCAATTTGAGTGACCAGCAAAATCACCAGACCTCAATCTCTATTCCCAGTCTGGAACAGAAAGTTCTGGCTGGAATGGGCACCCAAGTTTTGGAAGGATGGATTAGAATGGGTAGGATCTATGCTGATGCCTATGGACACATCAGTGATGCTCCTGGAATCATGGAGTGTTTTGGGTCTTTCAACATCATACACCCTCATCCAGGTGACCCAGCTGGGGTTGATCAGTCCAGATGGCTAGGTAGCTACCACGACTCCATGGTTCTCCTCTCTTGAGCCACAGCCATCTTGAGGCCCTCTCTGCTGCTTTGGTGGTATTGCGGATGGCTCTCCTCTTTCGCTTTGCCCACACAAGTCCAGTGCTGATGGCTTCAGCGATGGTCTTAAGGACTTGGTCATGCCTCCACTGGTATTGTCCTTCTCCAAGTGCCGTATTGCAGCAGCTGAGGATGTGCTCTTGGGTACCTCTCTTGGAACACAATGGATATGCTGGTGTTTCTGCTATGCCCCATGTGTGCAGGTTAGATAGGCTTGGAAGCACATCATACACTGCCTGGATGAGGAACTTAATGCGGTGAGGCTTGGTTTTCCAGATCTCATTCCAGGTCACTTTCCTCTCAACCGCGTTCTCCCATCTTGTCCAAGCCCCCTGATGCCTCATTCCCACTGCCTTGAAATATATTGCCTCCTCCACAGCTGCTCACACCTCCTCTTGAACAAGGTGCTGCCTCTCCTTCCCTCTGGTGTTCCTTTGGGGAGCTGGAAAGGTTCCTAACCTGGCTCAGCCTCTTGTGAGCACTACCACCAGGCTCCTGTGACGCAGCCTTGCCTCAGCCTCTTGGACAGCTTCCTCTGCCCTCCACTTCCTGCCTCTTCCAAGGATTTGAAGGGCAGCTGCAGTTTGTTGTTGTGCCCATAGTGTGTGCAGCTCAGGCTCTTTGGTAACCCAAGCCATCTCCGGAGGTGGTTGCTGACTTTCCTCTCTAAGGTCTCAACTGTAGAGATTGGGACGGCATAGACGAGGAGGGGCCACAGGATCCTGGAAAGTACGCCACGCTGGTAGCCCCAGGCTTTGAACTTTCCAGGTAGACCAGACTTGGCCACGGTTTCAACAAGCCATCCAACTCAGCGCAGGTTGACTGGATAGATGTTGAGTCTTTTAGAGAGCGGTCAAAAACCTTGCCCAAACTCTTGACTGGCTTTTCTGTTTGGCAGAGTGGAGGAGGGTAAATTAATAAGCACAACTACGCCACCTAGGGGAATTTCACCCCTAGGAAATATTACTGGCACTCAAGGCCCAAAAAGAAAGACACCCAGGTTCAAACAAACCTTGACACCAGAGACGTACTTCCAACACTTAATCACAGTTTTTTGATAATTATTTAAAAATTTCCCCACAAGAGGCAGGTCAGGACACAAGCCCCCTTTTGGACAAAGACAATTAAGATAAAACAAATAGGAATATTGAATTTAATATTCTATGGATCCATTTATATTTTAATAAAATCTCGGCAGAAGGAATAAGGCTGAGGATTTACTACGGCAGAGGAAAGGGGGTCTCCTACACTATACGCCACATGCCACCACACTGCACACCTCAATGACACCCAAAGTGCTCTACGCTACCAGAGAAGTGAAAAGGATTACATCACCCAAACCAGTCTGCCAGCCGCTTCAACCCACGGCTCCTGTCCAGCCAGAAAAAAGAATGATTAAATATAAAATACAAAACAAACGGTAACACACACAGCCACAGAATAATTTTACAAAATGAAAAAACTAACTAAATGTAAACCAAATGCTAACATAACCAACATACTAAATAATGAAACAAAAATAATGCAGTCAACAATAACTTCACTGCAATAATACAAGATTCAAATAATAAGATTGTTGGAATGGCTGTGCCTGCGATGTAAATCCGGAACTTGTCCTCCACCTTTCCTTTCCTCAGCACCATGGATCTTGATTTGGCAAGTTTGAAACGCATCTGGGCCCAATTCATCAGCTTCTTGAGTCATCAGCTTCTTGAGTCCCTTCAAAATCCACCGACAGCCTGTCAGGTCATCCATGAACACCCTGATGGGTGGCTGCGATTGTCTGGAAATTATTCGGACAATGCACTCTGGCTCAGCGGACTTGGTGAGCATATTCATGGCCAAGGAGAACAGGGTCACAGAGATAGTGCACCCTGTGATGCCAATCTCCACCTTGTCCCAACTAGATGTAGAAGAGACCCTCATCCTGAAGTTGTTGCAGTAATCAGCGATGAGGTCTCTACACCTACTAGGGACTTGATGTTTTATCAGAGTGAGCTCGACTAACCTGTATGGAATGGAGCCGAATGCATTTGCCAGGTCAAGCCAGAACACTGACAAGTTGCCTTTGTTCTCTCTGGCCTCCTGAATTAGTTGTGGCAAACTCCTTACTCCATAAGACTAATTCTGTTATGAAGGGAAGGGGAATCGAAACCAGGTGTTAAACAACGAAATTACGGTTAATTGTTTCATCCAGTGAGCTTACAGATAGATGCACATGTAGCTCTCCATAGCAACCCTTTCTCTCTTTGCTACACAGTCACTGTCCCTGTTGAAGACAAGGAGAAGATCATTGGAGGTTATGAGTGCCCAGCACACTCCGTGCCCTACCAGGCGTCTCGGTTTGTTGGGCATTACGTTTGAGCAGGATCTCTGATCATCAGCTTGTGGGTCCTGTCTGCTGCCCATTGCTACCAGTCATAAGTAAAGTTCATTGCGATTAATATTTATTTAATTTTGACACCATTTGTTAAATCCACTGAGGCTTCATCATCAAGCACCCCAATTACAGCATCAACACCCTCAACAACATCATGTTGATCAAGCTGAGATCAGCTGCTACCCTGAACAGCTACGTGAGCCCAGTGTCTTTGCCCAGCAGCTTCCCCTCTGCTGGGATCATGTGCATGGTCTCCGGATGGGGAAACACTCAGCACTGGCAGTGAGTACGCTTACTTTTAACTACCTTAAATACTGCAATGCAAAACCCATTCATGATCACACTTCCAATTTTAATCTTGATTACTATGTGCAATGACAATATCTTGAAAGACATAATGGAGGTAAATTGCTCACTGCTTCAGTCTCACTGCAGGTCAACACATGTTTACTTAGTAATCTAAAGATGAACAAATATTTTAACAGACTATTTTAAATTGCAGTGAATTCAGAGGCCAGCCCATCGTGTAACCCATGTTCTATCAACCAATAATGAGGCCTGTCAAATATCTATGGAGCCCTGCTGGTGACATCCTGTGTGAATAAAAATAATGTGTGGCCACGACTTAGTAATGCATGGAAACAAGATACTTAAGTCACAGCCATGACTTGGTAAGGTGTAGGATCGAGATCCTAATGTGTGGCATGATCTTAAGGTCTTAAGACCAAGTCGTTGCTACGCTTTAGGATCAGTTATAGGTCATTTTTATTTATATGGGTCATCATATATGGGTCATCTATAGCTATCATATAATCCCTTGATCTCAATTATTTTTCACAGTTTCATATTTCACAATCATGTTTATGCAGCAAATTAAATACAAATTGGGTGGTTTTCATAATTTGGATTGAAGCTAAAATGTGTAAATACCAGAAAACAGAAAACCCAATTTTTAAGATGCATTATGGATCTCATGAAAAACAACAAATGTTCTGAAAAAACAAAACTTCTGAGTGGTCCTATTACACCTTTCGAGGGCAGTGGTGAAGAACATTTGCTCATCTGAGCTTGAGGATCCAATTTTTGCCAGTCGGGAACCACTAATTATCGACAACAAGGTAAATTTTGCAATTTTAGGCTTGTGCTTTTAGGCTTGGCCTGATTGTGACAGGCCATCCAGTCAGCCAGACCAAATCTAAAATGTTTAGTAAATGCTTCCAAGTGGCAAAAAAAGAATTTAAATGAAACTGCATGATGGAGTATTTCAAATCAAACCACTCTGAAATGACAGAATTGAATGAATTGTCTTTAAAGAAATTGTGGATTTTCTCTGTGCTGTATTCTCTTGACCAGTATGATTATGTTTTATATGGTTCTCTCCAAAGCAAGCTACCCTTCCACTCTGAGATGCCTAGATGTCCCTATCCTGAGTGATACCACTTGCAAAAAGTGCCTACCCTGGTCAGATCACCTCCAAAATGTTCTGTGCTGGCTTCATGGAGGGAGGCAAAGGCACCTGTCAGGTAACAAGACCATCATAATTGAACCAAGAATACTGCTGAGTGAATGTTCTGTATTAAAATCTCCAAACAGTTTAATGTTTTGTGGAACAACGCATTTTGCGTTCAACTGGGCTTGTACTCCCAATGTGTTAGCACAGGTTATAAAATAATTAAGACATAGTTGAACATAACATTATTAAGAGACTCAGAAATCTATTCAGAGAAGTCTATGTGTAAAGGGCAAGACTGAAAACCAATACTGGATGTCCATGACACTTGAGTACCTCAGATGGCACTGAATTAAAAAACATCTTTCCCTAATGAGTTTAGCCACAGGAGCTCAGGAATACTTCAGAAAACCAGCATCAGAAAACACAGTCACTTTATCTACAAATGAAAGTTAAGACTCTATTTTGCAAAGCAGAAGCCAAGTATCAACAACATCCAGAAACACCTCTGACTTCTCTGGGCTAAGAGCTCATCTGAGATGCACTGACGTAGAGTAGAAACGTGTAATGTGGTCAGATGAGTCCTTTCAATTTATACTATCTGGGCCAGGGAGGACTGTTACTAGTGTAAAGTTCAAAAGTCAGCGTCTTTCATGGTATGCGAAGGGTGTTAGAGTCAGGTGTGGGTAACTTGCATATCTATTAAGGCACCATTAATGCTGAGGGCTACATACCCATTTTTGAGCAAGATATGCTGCCATCCAGACGACGTCTTTTTCACAGACGTCCTTCCTTGTTTCAGCAAGACACATTCTGCACATGTTACAACAGGGGGCT
The DNA here is from genome assembly GCF_015220715.1 of Pygocentrus nattereri. NCBI lineage: Eukaryota > Metazoa > Chordata > Actinopteri > Characiformes > Serrasalmidae > Pygocentrus > Pygocentrus nattereri. The sequence continues at coordinate 44,459,997 of NC_051213.1, read as the reverse complement.
TTGTGATCAGAGTATAGTCCAGACTTGTCTCATAATGAAAACGAGTGGCATATTATGAAGAGCAAATCAACAACAAAGGCCCTAGACTGCTGAGCAGCTAAAGTGGTGGTATAATAAGCAAACCTGGGGAAAGAAAAAAATTCACTGGACAATTGGTGTTTCTAAACTTTTATTGAACAAACTTAATTGGTTGAAATATCTTGTCTTTCAGTTTTAAACTGAATATGGGTCAAAAAAGATGAATGCTTTTATTCATGTTTTTTCCTACCGTCACAACTTTTTTGGAATTCAGCTTGTATATATCAATTTTCATGTATTGCTACATAGCTAATTAACCCTTGCCTTGAAGCACCCCTTTGAATTAATTTTTTACTCATATCTCAAACAAGTGGAGTTTTTCCATATCTCAAAAATGCAGTTTTTAAGCTGTGGTATCTGGGCCTCATATGATATCCGGCTTATGAGTTGGAATGTTTAAATTAAGGGGGACCTGGTCTAAAGGCCAGGGTCCCATGGGAGATGGGCCCCTTTCCCCAGTCTCTCTCAGTTCCAGACATATGAGATTATTGAAACAAGTTCCATATGTTTTGCTTCAGTTTCACAAAAACAACTGGCATATATAAAGCGTAGAGTTTCAGAGGTGTTTTAATATTTGGCTTTTATAACAGTAATGATGAAAAGGAAGCCTAATATTACAATTTCTTTGAGCATCAAAGTGTGAGTGTAAATACAATGGGTCAGACAATCTGTTCTAGAGGAAAGCAAAGTGTTCATCCCAAAGTAGCCTAAACCATCAGCATTACTGCAAATACTATGCACGCTGACCAAGAGGGCTCTTGTTTGGTCTAATGTCAAAAGGGCAGAGGCTTTTTGTTTTCCCTTTGGAACATTGATGTTCTACCTATTTTCTTCCCTTTTTCTTTTCTTTTTGTTTAAATACCCACTTGAGCTGCATACCCTACCGGTCACCCCTCTACAAAGGTGTGACAAAGTGCTGCTGTTTGCCACAGCCTTAAGTAGAGGAGTCCACAGGTGTGTCAGGTTGGGCCTAATCAGCCTGAGGGCTTCTGGGAATTGGAGTTCCCTGAAGTTATGGCACCCTTACAATTACCAAAACATGTAACACACTGCGTTTACATGCACTTGATAATTCAAAAACTGTTATTTTGTCAGTAAGCTGTTTCACGCCTTTACATACACTTGGATAATGAGTTAACAGAAAAACTCTGGGTCTGCATAAGTCAGGCAACAATCAGACATCTGCTTTGCAACCCACCAATAAACTTGCAGAACAAGATGGACGAGACATAAAGTGCAAACTTCATACCGTGGCTTTTTTTTTTAAAATCACCTTAAAGCTAAAAGTGAAGAAATTATTTAATTGGAAATAGTTAGCAAATCTGTTATTTTTATGATAGAGACATAACTGTCCTTATTCAGGAAAAAAAGAATTAAGGCAGTTGGAGGGACACACACCATTCACCAAGTTAATTATTATTATTATAAAAATAATATAATAATAATTCTGCTTAGTCCAGTCATTATGTAAGCAGTTAATTAAAGATATTAAAAATCTTCTAGAATTTTTGAAATTTTGAAATTTTGCATGAATGTGTAACGTGGGGTAGCAATGATGAGGCGGACGCATGTGCTGAGAGAAGCAAGATTTATTAAGGGCAAATCCAATATCAGAGTCTATACAGTCCAGGGTCAGAGAGCCAACATGGATAGAATGATGGGCAGACGTGACAAAAAAGAATACAGACTAAACAAAAACAGAGACTAGGACAAATAACAGAGGCCGGAAGAATGAACACCAAACAATACCATACAAAGACAAAACAATATACTACAAAGACCAGCAAAGAACTGGGGAAAAACACAGGGCTAAAATACAACAGGGTTAACAATACACATGCGGCAAACACAGGTGAGAACAATCAAGGGTGGGGTCTGAAAACAAGGGGGCAGGCCTGGGAAGAACTCCATGAAAACAAAAGCACATGGACAAGACTGGAAGGTAAACAAAAGCACATGGACAGGAGTGGGAGGAGTCCATTTGATTTGTGACAGAGTGCACGAAACAAATGGACACTTTTGAGTGAATTTATTACAATTTTTCATAGATATGCAATAATGTGACTTGCCAGGTCCCTTGTAAATTGGTATGGAATGACTCACACAGTGCCATGAAAAAGTATTCGGCCCCTACTGATTTCTTCTGTTTATGCATAAATGCTTTGTTAGCTAATACCAGATGTCTTCCAAAAAGTTCCACTCTCAGCTCATTGGTCCACATAACGTTATTCCAAAAGGCCGTCAAGGTGTTTTTTAGCAAAAGTGAGAGGAGCCTTTAGGTCCCTCTTGGTTAGCAGTGTTTTTCGCCCCATGGATACCATTTTTGCACACTCTCTTTCTAATAGTGGAATCATGAACCTTATCTAAGGAAGCCTTCAGTTCCTTCTCCAGGGTATATTTTGGTTTGTCCATCTGAATTTACGTGACCAAATTGTAAGGCAAATTATTCAGTAACTGTATGAAATTAATGTCAATTTTTTAAAATTAATTTTATTTTTTAAAGTTTCTTGCCAATTAACAGAAAATGTGTTTTATGATCACACTAATTGCTATATGCTTACAATTTACTGCTGAAAGCTAAAAACCTCAGACGCTCTTTGTAATTTTTTATAAAAATAATTTTTACAGAGCAGACCACTGAAGAGACGCCATCTGTTTATAGCTTATAGCTCAGATTTGTGGAAAAACAAACTGTGAGTTCAGCTTCTTTTATTATAAGGGTTTAAAATGATATCACTGCCTAAATAGGAAGACTAGAAAGAAAGACTAGAAAGACAATTACAGCCTCATACGACACCCAGCTGAATGTAGCTTATGAAATATGAAAGTTATGAAGAATATGACGAAGTGCGTTTTGGAACCACCAGTGTTGAAAGTGTTAAGATGGACATCTGTGTTCATTTGTGACTTCCTGGATGAGTTTTTGTTTGAAGATCTAAAGCAATATATAAGATATAAAAGAATTCAGGAGGGGGCAAATACAACATAATAATAATCAAGATGATCAAGATAAATTTGATCCTGATGTGCAAAAGTTACAAAATGTTTATGCAAATATTAAAATGCAATCAAATAAACAAAGATTTTTCTACGCTTATTTTCATTCAATGGCATTTTGTTAAACATGTGATGTAAACTTAATATCGCTGTGGATTTGTTGTCTTTGTATGGCCTTCGCTGGCCATCTGTCCATTCTCAAGAAAGCTAATGATTGATCGGTGGATTAATAATAATACTAAAACACCAGTATAAGAGTAGACGTTCTAAGCAGAGCTTTCAGCTGATCATCCAGCAGTTCCTCCAATCATGAAGTGCATCATTTTACTGGCTCTCTTTGCTGCGGCATGTAAGTTTTCATATTCTCACATTTCTGTTTAATCTATAATGTTCTAATCTTTCTTAAGGAAAGAAACGCAAAAAGCTTTAATACTTCAGCACCATGCTGTGCTACTATATTAGGACATTAGGAAAAGGTTTTGTGCCCATAGTGATGGTATCTGTACTCAATTATTTGTAATTGTCCTCTTTATTTAGACAAACGGACAGCTAGATTGAATCAAATAAATTTTTTCCCCTCCCTCTGACATCTGATCTACACTTTTCTGCTGATATCGGCCCGATACCTGATATCAGTGCCATCTGTGTGCTCAACAAGACTGTACGATTACAAATGTGTTTTTGAATGCAGGTGACGTAACATGTCATTCATTAACAAGCCTTAAAAAGTGTAAGTGTATATATAAATCCATATAATTAATATACTCAAATGGGCCTAAACATCATGCCTAATATAATGCTGATCCATATGTAGCCAAAACAACTCCAACCCACTAAGCCAAGGTCTTGACCACTGAGCCATGGACAAGACCTCTGAAGTTGCAATGTGGTATCTGGCACCAAAACGTTAGCATTCCTGTAAATTGTGAGGTGGAGCTTCTACGGTTTACAGTTGTTGCTCTAGCCTATTCCATAGATGCTCAATCAGATTGAAATATGTGAATTTGACAGCCAGGGCAGCACCTTAACCTCTTCAGTATGTTCCAAAACCTATTTCCTAACAGTGTGGCAGGACACATTATCTTGTTGAAAGAGGCTAGTCCCTTTGGGGACAGGTACCATGGACTTGTTTACCTGGTCCTCAACAAAATTTAGATCAATGGCACGTGTCAAATCAACAGCCACATGCATGCCTGGACCTAGAGTTTCCTTGCAAAACATTGTCCAGAGCATCACTCTCCCTTCACCAGATTGTCTTCTTCCCACAGTGAATCCTGGTGCCATCACTTCCCCAGGTAAAGAGTGCATATGTCAAAGAACAATTGGGAATTGAAAGAACTGGGTGACCTTCTTCCATTGCTCAAAAGTCCAGCTCCAATGCTTGCATGCTCATTATAGGCGCTTTTGGCAGTGGATAGAGGTTAGCATGTCCACTCTGACCGGTCTGCGGCTACCCAGCCCCATACACAACTTGGTCAATGCACTGTGTATTGTGATACATTCCTCCTAAGCATGCATTATGCCAGCAACTGGTGCAGCCAATTGGTGTTAAAAATTGCATCATTAGTATAAAGGAGATACCTTATGTGCAGTCAATGGTTTCCAAGTCACTGTATTATAAGTGCACCTGTATCTGGACAGTCCAACTCCTGGTGAGTTAGTATTATGGCACAACCTAAACTATGAAGAGAAAAGAATTATCCAATTAACTCTGTGACCACACACTGACCTCTTGGCTACAGTGTGCTAGGAGCTGTGGGCATCTCTCAAATCAGCTGGAAGAAGGTTCTATGGTCTGAGACCAAAACTAAGCTTCCATCCACTTCACTCCTTTCTTTTTTTCGGTAGCAGATTGTGCAGAAAGGCCCAGTAACTGGCTAAACGAGCCTGAAACATTTCCTTTTTCTTACAATGAGCTCAGAAAAAAACATACTTTATCGTCTCTCCACTACAGTCACTGCCCCTGTTGACGCTGATGATAAGATCGTCGGAGGGTATGAGTGCGCAGCACACTCATTGCCCTACATAGCATCTCTGAATATTGGATATCACATTTGTGGAGGCTCTCTGATTACTACATGGTGGGTCCTGTCTGCTGCCCATTGCTACAAGTCGTAAGTAAAATTCTTTTGCGTTAACATTTATTTGATTTTAATGTCCTTTCCCTCTCAATCCCACAGCAGAAGCAACACTAACCTTCTAACTGCTGTAGGAGTACACAAGGAGGAAGATTTGCTTGAGCAGAGCCTCACATTGGCAGATTTAACTGGCACAGTACTTAAGACACACGATCACGTTCGTGGTCAATTAGCACAAGCCATTGTCATATGAGATCATTCAATCCCAAGCTTATATCATTAGAAGAACCCTTTTTAGAATGCTTTTCTATAGAGAACCATATACAACACATTCTCCATCAATCTATTTAAGAGTGTACAACCTCTGAATATGTGTACATTCACTTATGTTTCCTATCAACACCATTGTAAAGAATTACGCAGAAATTTTGAAAAAAGCAGTTAAATTTCTCTTGCAGCAATCCCTATTTCGTTACAATAAATGAAAAGAAGTCAGAAGTTTGTTAGGCTGTTCGAAATAACCAAATTATGGAATGTGGCGTTTTCTGAAAGAGATGATCAGCATTTATCTGTGGGGTTTTCAGCACTCTGGTGATGCCTGACAGGTCAGAATTACTGAAGAGAACCAATGCTAGTTAGTACCATCCCAGAGGGGGCGCACAAGAGGAATGAATCTCGTACAATCCAACCTGACACACATGATCTATTTCTAGGGTGAGGCTGAGCCTCATCCTGCTGAAACAGATCTTGAAGAATGGTGGAGTTGATGAAAATACAATTGTTATACACACCAATCAAGGGGGCACTTTGACCAACTTAGGGCAAAACACGAAGGGGCTCAAGCCCATCACTGGGGTCTGTACACTGTACACATGGCTGCTTGGTTCCTTTAATAAAGGACAACATGGAAGCTCCCACTTGTTCTACCTTGTATGCAGTTAGAATAATAAAGTCAGTAGAAACAACATTTAACACATATTTCTTGGTTTTGTCAAACAAGTTTTGCAGCACTGAAATGGTCTCTAAGAAGCTCACAACTACAGCCTAAAAAGTAGATGGACTGGACATGTTGTGAAACTATTCTTGCTCAAGAAAAAACTGGGTACATGAGATTAACGGTCTTATCTTTTAATAGCTCTGTTGAGGTGCGTCTAGGTGAGCACAACATTCATGTCTACGAGGGCACTGAGCAGTTCATCTCTTCCTCCATAGTCATTCAGCACCCTGATTACAATGATGCTACCTACGACAACGACATCATGCTTATCAAGCTGAGCTCAGCTGCCATCCTGAATGAATATGTGAGCACTGTGCCTTTGCCCTCACCCTGCAACTTCCCCTCTGCTGGTACCTGGTGTCTGGTCGCCGGATGGGGAAACACTCTCAGCAGTGGCAGTAAGTAAGCTTACTTCAAATCCCCTCAGTTACTGCTCTGCAAAACTTTTCCAAAATCATAGTCTTACATTTTTTCAATTGTTTTTCAATTTTTTACAATTATTCCAACAACCATGTGCACCAACTGTCTTTGAAAAGTCGGTGGGTGGAAACTGCCCACAGCATTATCACTTCTAATGTAGTCCCATATATGATAAATGGAGACCACCAGGGACAAACAGTAATACCTGGCTAACACTGGGGAGAACAGGTTGCATACTGACAACAACCAGGAAAGGTAAACCACAAAGGCTAGCTCAGAAGAGATGCTACGTGTCCACTTGCATGGCTTATCACAGGATTCTGCCACACTGGATCTCTCTGCTTGATGCCGATATGCCGGTAGGTGTTTCTGTGACTTTACAGAAATGAGGGAACGATATTAAACATCTGGGGCCGTGAACAATCTGACAAGTTGCTTGCTGTTGCACAGAGGCAATGAGACTAAAATACAGACTTGTTCTTTTATTTTCAGAAATGCATAAGTTAGGCCCGAAACATACTTCACACAAGGACGCCAGCGGGGCTGCATTTTAAAAATGTGTCTCAACTCATTTCATAATGCAGCCAAGCCTGACAAGTGCTCTTGCACCGCCAATGTGCTTCTTCAACTTCCACAGCAGATAAGCAGTTGAATCTTAAGGCCTCAGCATAACGAAATTCTCGAGGGCTCCACGAAGCCGAAAGTGCCTTCACAAGCTTACAAGCTTGGATACTTTCTGCGGTTTCGTGTTGCCTGTCACTGATGCTCCACTAGTGTGGGTGATGCTATGACATTTCATGATAAGTTCCATCACTTGTAAAGAACGATTCTATCACAGCTCTAGCTACAGCAACATGCCAGAATACTGCCACCATTTAAGGTGGAATGGGGAAATTCAAACAAGAAGCTGGGAAATAGAAAGCCAACTTCAAAAAACAGACTTAACATCTTACATCTAGGAGGTACTCACTGATTATTCAACAGTAGTGCATTTCACAGTGAAATACTGATGTGTCTGCCAAAGCTTCTTGTGAAATGAAGCTCCTCAAAGTCGTCCACCTTTGCTTCACAGCACTCCTCCATTTTACCGTTCAGTCATAGGCTTTGTTGCGTAGAGTCTTCATCTGAGGAGTTTGTCCAGCTGCCATGCCTGCGAACGAAGCCCCCACGTGGCATCTGCGGTTGCTGGCTTTCTCTGCGATAATGTCGTATTGTTTACTGAAGCCAAGCAAACGTTTCTGCAAGAAGTATGCTGAGGCCTTTATGCAAGGATGACTTACATGAGCATAAAAAACATGATACATTATTACCTTTCTGTTCCAACAGAAGGGGTAAAGCAGCTCACACTCCACTCATTTGTCCTCTATCGCCCCCTTCAGTACTGATCGTTTTAACTGTTTAAATGCACAGCGAGTTTGTACAGAAGGACGGAGCATCTGCAATGGCCAAATGCTGTCATTTGTGTTCGTATCCTTGCGTGAAGTATGTTTTGGGCCTATATGCACAAGCTAGAAAGTTGAATGGCTTACTCTCACTAGCAAGCTACCTTAGCAAGTAACCGACAAGATCTGCATTGATTTAAAGTGATGACTTTCAGCTCAAGCCATGTAAACTGCATAAAACGATGTCTTCTCTCTAAATGTTCACGGTCAAGTATAGTCTAATATCATATAGAAAGCAATGGGCCTTTTTTCGATCCCCTCAGCTGACAGTCCATGACTGAAGTGCCCTTGAGCAAGGCACCTAACCCCCAATTGCTCCCCGGGTGCCGTGGATAGGGCTGCCCACTTCTCTGGGCAAGTGTGCTCACTGCCCCCTAGTGTGTGTGTTCACTAGCGTGCATGTATGTGGGTGTTTCACTGCACGGATGGGTTAAATGCAGAGGTCTAATTTCATAGTGTGCGAAACAGAGTTTACAAGTGGTTGTAAATTAATTCAACTGGCCTTTAGCAAACTCTCTGTCTCACTATACTTTGTGCTCTTAACCAGGGTGATTATGCTTTATATGTTTCTCTCAAAAGCAAATTACCCTTCCACTCTGAGATGCCTTGACGTTCCTATCTTGAGTGACAGCACTTGCACAAGCTGTTACCCTGGTGAGATCACCTCTAACATGTTCTGTGCTGGCTTCCTAGCGGGAGGCAAAGACTCTTGCCAGGTAATGAGAGTATCAGGACTTTTTTCAGTTTGCTAGTCATGATGGTGATATTTTACAATATTTTTTATTAGTAATTTCCAAAACAGCTGTAAAAACCTCAAAACAATTGTGTATCCTGCAAATGTGGAACAAAACATTTTGCTTTTAAATGGCTTAATACACCAAAACATTATCAGGTGATGAGGTAATTCAGGTTTTCATGAACGTATAAACAGCAAATTAACCCTTATAAACGCCGTGAAACATCGGTTTTTATTATGTCTTACTGTTAAGTGGATATAGTGTAAAAGTGCAGACTTTAAACTTTCAATTGACACCAAATTTGTCTTTGTAACTTGAAGATCATTATTAAAATGGATTAAAAATGGTCTTGTTTTGTGGAAAGAAAGGCCCAGTCCCATTTCTTCTTTTTACCCCTACCCCTTATTTTCGATTGACACCCTAACCCCTTGGAACTGAGTGGTTGAAATCTTGCCCTACGAAATTAAATAAAAGAACTTTACTTCATTAACAGCTACTAGCGCTGCTCTGTAGGTGATCCACTCAGACTTCAGTGATAGCAGAGGAAAGTTCAGTTTTACTTAAATTTAAGGAATATTATACCTTCAAAGAGAGAATATAAGACAATTGTTTATTCTTTGGTGAGACGAAGCCAAAGTCGGCTATTCGCCAGCTTCTTGTTCGAATTTTCCCGTTTCACCTTAAATGGTGCAGCAGTTACATTCTGGCGCTTCAGGCGTCAAAACTACTGGACTATTTAAGGTGGAACGGGAAAGTTAGTTTGCTAGCTACCGAGACATTAGCATACTATTAGTGATTTTTTGTGCTTGTTATGAAGAAAATGACCAAAATACATTGGAATGACATTAAACTAAGATAATACAGTGGTAATCATAATTTTTTAATGAAGAAAATGTTCACATTTGTGGGTTTTTTTGGTCGCTCGCGCAGCCATCTACTTGGAGTGTCGATATTTTGCCCTACCCCTCTATCTCAACAAAAATTGGGACACCCTAACCCTAGACATGAACACGCAAAACAGGGCTAAGTGGTGGGGGCAATGGGAGTCATCCTTGATATTTTTTCGAAACAAATTCGAAAAAATTCGACTTGTGCAGACTTGACCCGATGATGTAGAAAATAAATCCCATGTAAATGCAATTAATTGTGTACAAATGATAGTCAGGTTAATAAATGGTCCACATCCATAAGAAAACCAAAGAATATCCAATTTATTTGCTCTTCTTTTGTGCTCTCCCTAATCACTAAACCCCTTTTCTTGACCCCTCCAGGCTGATTCTGGTGGACCAATCATGTGTGATGGTGTGCAACAGGGTATTGTGTCATGGGGTGATGGCTGTGCCCTAGTGAATAAGCCTGGTGTCTACACCAAAGTCTGCAAGTACATCTACTGGATCAACGGCATCATTGAGAACAATTAGATCTGTCAGATGTAGCTTTTTTTTTTTTGTGCCATCACTTAGTAATTTCCAAAATATCTAGAAAAGATTAAAAATCATTAGCAAAAGAAGAAAGAAATGTGTGTGAGTGCTTTGTTTAATAACTGAGTGCTGTATGGAAGCTCGCATGGAAATATTTGACCATTGAATAAATGAATAACTGAACTGAGCATGAATTCAACTTTATATGCTTTACAGAATATTGGACACTTATCAAAACAGTCTAGTCATGCAGTCAGTCTAGTCAGACAGTCTAATCATATTCCAGAGGAGAGCAAACAGTGTTTATCCCAAGGCCGCATTGCTGTGGATATTATACACGCCCACCAAGAGGGTCAAACAGGTCAAAAAAGCAGGAGCTTTTTTTTTCTTCCTTTACTTTTTTAATTCACAGCAGGACAGAAACAGATATTGAACCTACAAAGATCTACGCCCCAGTCAAATGGCATGTTTGGATGACTTAACTGACAGTATGTACACATCCTCTAAAACCCATGTGTCAAACACAAGGCCCGCCACACAATCCTATTGGGGCCACAAAAGTATTTTAAGTTTCTTTTAATATTATCGCGTTTCATAAATGTGCTGCACTACAGTCCCCAGCATGCACTGCAATGCAATGTAATGAGCTCCGACTCTCCTACCCCAACAACAGTCTATGGGACAGTGGCTAGACCATTCTAGTCACATCACCAAAAATGCATTTCAGCTGCAGTTCAACCAAAATAAACACTTAATGTCAGCTGAGCAGCTCAGAAACTGAGCCCAAGCCTTGATGAACATGCAGCAAAGAAAGGATGCCAGGTTTAAAAGACTTTTACTTTTTGAAACTTTAAAGTGTCCATGTAATATATCAAGGTCCACTATAAGTGCCTGTGTTTTACTGTTGAGGTATTTACTTATTTTGAATAAATGGCCTGTTGAGGTTACAGCACAACATCGAAAAGAAATAAAACCTTTTTTCTGGTTGACAGATGTTTTAAATGGCCCTTTTACCGGTTGAGCTTGACACCTCTTCTCTACAGGGAACACACTTCTGCACATTTTAAGGCACAGGTGCTCAGTTTATTTATTACTGTTTATTTGCTGAATTTAACATATTGGGTGAAATGAAAACAGCAAAAGTTGGCTGGTGCAAAAGTTACGGCTGTTTTTTTGTTGTTGTTGTTGTTTTGTTGTTGCAGCAAATCAACAGAAATTGTGCAATTAAATGAGCAAACTAAGCATGTTCCCTGTAAAGGATGTGTAAATATTTTCAATTAGGAAATCAACAAAACGTCATTGGACCAGGGGTGTTAAAAGTACTGTACCAGAACATTACCTACACAGCACTGGGAGATGAAGCGCTGCAGATGGTGTCACATTTTCCACAGTTAAACATTACCTTATTTGAGTGGGTGGATGTAAGAAATCCTCCTGTTCTTTCATCTGTCTCCCTACATTGTGTTGATCCTGTATGTAATATATTGCAGAACAGCAAGGAATGGAAGAACGTTACCCTGCCAAAAATACCATGGCTAAGAAAAGCCCAAAGAAAAACATGCATCTGTTTTTTTCCATGTTTATTTTTCCACAACATTTGAACACAGCAGCTACGATTTACATTATGTAAAACGTATATATTGGTGAATGGACCAATAGAAAGGCTCCACAATCATTTGGAATAAAATATATACATATATATATTCACATAAACATAAAGGTTTTGCCTTCTCCTGAAAAAGATCCTTCTTTTTCTAATACAAGGACGATATATAATAAGAGGAATACATTACAAAGGCTCGGTCATTTTTTTTATAACTTTATATTGCTTCTTAGTTAAATATCTCATGTTCAAAAATCATTAGCCCCTTAAAATCCCAGGCTTATTACATACTAAGGGTTATTATTCAGTAACTACAAGAACTTCAATGCAAACCAGTTGAGCTATTCTTAAGTTATAGACATGTGTAATAGAAACAGTGGGCCTTGGCCATGTAAGGAGTTAAATCATGAATAATTTTACCCATTTACACACATTTTCTAAGTCACTTCTCCCTCAGGGTCGTGGGGGGTGCTGGAGCCTATCCCAGCTGTCATCAGGCAGAAGGCAGGATACACCCTGGACGGGTCACCAGTCCATCGCAGGGCAGACAGACAGAAAGACAGACATACACATTCACACACACGCTCAAACCTAGGGGCAGTTTAGCACGTCCAATTGGACGTGTGGATTTGTTGGCTTTGTATGGCCTTCATTGGCCATCTGTCCATTCTCAAGGAAGATTAATTAATGATTAATTATTCAACTAATAATAATAATAATAAATAACAGTACCCAGATAAGATTAGAGGCAGAGCTCTCAGACGATCATCCAGCGGTCCCTCCAATCATGAAGTGCATCATTTTACTGGCCATCTTTGCTGCGGCATGTAAGTTTCCCTATTTTTCCATTTCTGTTTTGTCTATAATGTTCTATATTTATGGTAATTAATTCTATTCTTTATTAAGCATAGTGCAAAAAAGTGCAATGAACTGAAAAAAGTTTAATACTTATTTATATACATTATTCTCTGAACATCTTCACCAGATCAGGAAATCAGGAAAAGGTTTTGTGCACATTGTGATGATGTCTGTAATTAATGATTTGTAATTATTCTCTGTTTAGCTAGATTAGATCAGATTTACTCTTACCTACTATCCAGTGTTCAGTGTATCAGATTGGTGCCATCTATATGTTACTGAGTGACATACAAACACTGTGGCTTTACAAATGCGTTTAACTGTTTTTGACATCATTTGAAATTGTCTGCTGCTCTTTACATTTTATATAAATTTCATGATGAATGGGCCAAAAGAAATGGGCCAAAATGACTTGTAAAGACATCCGGTTCCATTGACTTACATTAAAAGTAAAGTATGTTTTCTCCTTCTCCTGTAAAATTACCATTTTGGAGGTACAAGGTTTTCTTCTGACAACAGTGGTATGCTCTTTTAAATGAGGCTTATGATGAACTCAGATATTATTTTCATTACACACTCCCTAAAAAAGGTATTTGCCCTCAAGTTTTCATAATTCATCAAAGAACATTAAATCACAGTGGATTTCATTTGTTTTTACTCCATAAATGCTTGTTATAGGCACTACAACTCAATTCTTGATGTTATACAGTTTTCTTAGCATTTCATCATTCTCAGGCTCAGACCATTAAGATCATTAAGTGGGCACAAATATTTGAAGGGCCCAACCTTACCTACCTGCATTGGTGGTCATGAATTTATGGTAATGTAATCAGGTTTGGGAAGCATCACAGTGGCAGCGTACTAACTGGTGTTTGGCACATGAAACACAGGTTAACATAAACCACTGTAACACTTAGATTTAAAGCATCGACTGAAAACAGAGAGCTAAGATGTACAATACAAAGGCTTTTACAAACATATTTAATACATGAAACACTAAAGCAACCTAGGCTAAAGCTTACTGCCACAGCTGACATGGAAAATGGGCATGCACTACTCTTTTAGGGTATCAGGTGTGACTTTGGAAGCACATCATTTAAATACCTGGAGCCTCAAATCTGAAGTACATTCATGGGCTAACATACTGCTAAAAAACCAAAAGCTTGTGGGAAAGTGGAACAGTTACTACGCAGTTACTGGAAAAGAAGATGACGTGGACATTCAGGGAAAAACATAACTGTATGACAGAAGCACTACGACAAAGCTTAAATTAGTTCATTTTTTTGGTTGTGTCGCTATTAAAGTTCCCACTGTGAGTCAAAACAGCTGTTTAGATTTTGTCATAATTGCTTCTGGGGGGGGGGGGGCCCTAGTGGCATGCGCCCATAAAAACCATGGGATGATGTGGGACTGATCATTCTAGACATAGGTTTTTACATTTTTATTTACAGCTTCCCAGTGTTCTAATAATTATTTGAAGGTGGTCAGATTGTAAATTTTATTTAAAACATTGATAATTAACATGTATAATTAATATAAACTCCTCAGACAAAAAACAGCTGCATCTATTATTTCTCTGTAACTTTGTCCATTTTAGCCCACTCTTCCTTCATGTGTGACTAGAACTCAAAAATGACACTCCCACATTCTAGGATGAGAAGTGCAGGGTGTCTGTATTTGACTGAGTTGATCTCATTCTCAATCTGGCAGAGGGAGTGAAATGAGCTCTGTCTGAAATGTGCACCTAGTTTGTAAAAGAGTGGACTAAAATGGACAGCAAGCATCTGAATGGACAGCCCGAAGTAAGTCTTACCTGGCAGGACTGATGCTGAGCAATAAGTGAAGAAAAAAAGTAGACAAGTGACAATTTTTTCGTCTGGTGAGTTTACAGATACATGCACATGTAGATAAACATACACTTTCCTCATTCCACTACACAGTCGCCACCCCTGTTGATGATGACGATAAGATCATTGGAGGGTACGAGTGCCCAGCATCAGCATGCCCGGCGCCTCTGAATATTGGATATTATTTTTGTGGAGGCTCTCTGATCAACGACTTGTGGGTCGTGTCTGCTGCCCATTGCTACAAGTCGTAAGTTCTTTTCAGATAATACTTAGTTTACTTGTTCTTTTCCTCCCAAAGGAAATAGACCCAAAACCAAAAAGTGACATAGATTTCCTTTTAACCCTTAATACCCCATACAATTTGGGTAGTGACCTGGTTTTAGGCCCATGCATAGACATTTTAGAGGCTCAGGGGGGCAAAGGCTCAAAAAGAGGAACATAAATATGAATTAAAGGTATTTTACTGTACAATTTACGGAGATGAATTTGTGCCAAATTGACAAGCAATCACTATAGTGGATAAACCTGAGATGCATTTTATGACCAAAATGCTGAATTCACATCAGAACTGAACACAATCCAGCTTGAAATGTAAAGGCATGACTATATTGCTTTGTACTGTGCAGTACTTAAAACAATGTTAAATCAATTTAATGGATCTTTTACTTCTATGTTTCCTGCATGTTACTGGTTTAAGGGTTAAATCTCATGTGTACATTGCATTTCACTGTTTTGGTTGCATTTCATGGAGCCAAATATGCTTTAAATATGAAAAACATGTGAAACCTTTAAAGTGCCAGGCATATTACATAGTAAGGTTTATTATCTAGTAACAACAGGGATTCTTCAATGCAAACCGGTTGAGCTATTCTTAGCTTATAGAAGTGTGTAATAAAACTTTCGGCCTGCCGGCTGCCCCATGGCCGTGTAGCAACGTAAGAAAACAAACTATCTGTACTGGAAATTGAACCCTTGTCACCGACAAGCAAAGTCATGGCATTATTTTATTTACTACTTTATTTAACTGCCACATACTGAGGTATAACCTATACATAACATTATGAGCACCTCGTTTCTGCACTCATTGTCCATTTTATTGGCTCCACTTATTTTATAGCTGCACTTTGTAGTTCTACAGTTACAGACTGTAGTCCATCTGTTTCTATGATACTTTGTTACCCTGTTCTTCAGTGGTCAGGACCCCCCATGGACCCTCACAGAGCAAGTACTATTTAGGTGGTGGACCATTCTCAGCACTGCAGTAACACTGATGTGGTGGTGGTGGTGTGTTAGTGTGTGTTGTGCTGACATTATATTACATTACATTACATTTACATACATTTACATGCATTTGGCAGACTTACAATTTGATCATTTTACACAGGTAGGCCAAGGTGGTGTTAGGAGTCTTGCCCAAGGACTCTTATTGGTATAGTGTTGGGTGCTTGCCCTGGTGGGGGATTGAACCCCAGTCTACAAGGCAGAGGTGTTACCCACTACACTATACCAACCACTAGTTGCTAAGCTTTCCCGTTTGCTACACAGTTGCTGCCCCCTTTGACGATGATGATGATGATAAGATCGTTGGAGGGTACGTGTGCCCTAAGAACAGAGTGCCCTACCAGGTATCTCTGTATTCTGGGTATCACTTTTGCGGAGGTTCTCTGATCACCAGCTTGTGGGTGGTCTCAGCTGCCCATTGCTACAAATCGTAAGTATCATTTGATGTCCTTTCCTTTCTGATCACCACAGCAGAGATAAACCCAAAATCGCTTCAACCCAAACCAGGATCATGAACTTATAGGCCTCTGGGCACAAATATTTGCTGGGGTTCGCAGTTCTTATTGCATCTAGGCCTCAGGGGTGATTTAATGCACTGGCTTACATCGGCTGAGGTCCAGGGGTCCTGGGTTATTCAGGGCCTCTGATTGGCTTTGATGTATTCATTCCCCCTACCCAGATTGCAACGAGCCTATCCAATCAAATGAACAAAGCTGACTATTTAGGAAACTGAAACTTGATTTGTTTTCTGTGAGTGCTGTCACCGTTTTATGCTCAATCAAATTGTTATGCTCTCTAACCAACCTTCCCCCTCTTCCCTCAGCCCTCCAATCACTGCACAGCAAACACTGCTATCCGCCATTGCCTTAGTTCGTTATTAGTGCATCAGTGTTTGAATTTGAAGCTCCAGTTGCGGGTGACAGATGTAACTGAGTACATGGAAAGGTGAAATTCGGTCCCATAGAGGATGTCAAGAGCAACTGATGTCAGTTTTTTCTGCGAAGTTGGTACTTATGATGCTGTTTTACTACAAAGGCTGTAATGGCTTTGTGAAAATGTCGAAGCAAAGGTAAGACATGAATGGACCATAAACATTTTACCATTCGAAAAACAACGTGGGAGGTAAGAAGCAAACTTTAGCTTTATGTTTGTACAGTAATGGAAAGAAACAAAGGTTTTGTTTTTGGACACTGTGCATAACTAGACACATGACCACCTGTAGCCCCAGGGCACATGAGTAGGTTTAAGCGCCCTCTGCTGGGCCTTATTTTGTTTTCTAGCTTAGGTGTTGCTTGGTTTTCCTTTGTTTACCTATCTGTCAACCTCTTTTTTTGGTCCAACCAAGCTGTATAGGTGCTTGCTGCATATACAACTAAAAGGTTATCCAAGCGGACAGAAACCAAAACAGCAATGCACACTATATACAACAAAGAAAATGCAATCGGAGACGGTTTTGATGTTGATTTGTTAATGTCTATGCCCTTGTCAGATGTAAGCCATCATTCTGCCTCACTCCACACACTCCAACCCCCTACCTGACCGCTTTTTAGATACTGACTTTGCCATATTTGTGATAATATAAAGATTAATTTGGTAAATATAACACTAATAATTAACAATGGCTATACACTATATGGTACACTGACCAGCTATAACATTATGATCACCTCCTTGTTTCTATGCTTGTTGTCCATTTTATCAGCTCCATTTACTATATAAAAATATAAAAACTCCAGCTGCACTGCTGTGACTGATCCACTCAGACCAGCACAACACACACTAACACACCACCACCACCACCACATCAGTGTTATTGCAGTGCTGGGAATGATCCACATGGGGGTCCATGGGGGTCTTGACCAAAGAAATAAGGAGGTGGTCATAATGTTATGTCTGATCAGTGTATATTGTGCACGCTATGGTACAGTGAAACTGTTCCCTCATAAAAAGACTCTCTCTTGTTTTTTTAACAGGTCTATCCAGGTGCGTCTGGGTGAGCACAACATTGATGTCAATGAAGGCACTGAGCAATTCATCTCTTCCTCCAAGGTCATCAGGCACCCCAATTACGACAGCAACACCCTCAACAATGACATCATGCTTATTAAGCTGAAATCAGCTGCCACCATCAACAGCTATGTGCGCACCGTGCCCTTGCCCAGCACCTGTGCCCCTGCTGGTATCTGGTGCCTGATCTCCGGATGGGGAAACACTCTCAGCAGTGGCAGTAAGTACGCTTACTTAGGGGTCACTATGTCTCCAATGCAAATATAGCAAGTTTTTTACATTGAGGGGAAACAAGGACTCTTTTGCTTTTGTTAGTGAACATGCCTCCAGCACATATGTCCACTTCAAATTTCTACATACATACTGAATTTTGACTTTATACATACAAATATGAACAAAAAAAGTATTCAAATGCATTAATAACATTGGTACTTTCTTGGAAATCTGTAGTTATCAATGAGAATCTTTTTGTGGCCGTGTAGTCGATTTTGGCCCATTTCCCTTGGTAAATAGGCTTCAGTTAGTCATGGTTACAACTGTTCCTGTGACTGATTCGCAATTCCTACATATAGCTGCACTTTGTATTTCTACAGTTTCAGACTGTAGTGCATCTGTTTCTCTGATACTTTGTTAGCCCCCTTTTACCCTGTTCTTCAGTGGTCAGGACCCCCATGGACCCTATTTGGGTGGTGGATCATTCTCAGCACAGCAGTAACACTGATGTGGTGTGTTAGTGTATGATGTGCTGGTACGAGTGGATCAGACTGTCCACTCTATAAGACACCCCTACAATGTCAGTCCAGCTTGTAGACGTAAAGTAAGAGACGACAGCAGATCTGCTGCTGCACAGTCCCTGTTGGTCATCCTCTAGTCCTTCATCAGTGGTCAAAGGATGCTGCCCACAGGACGCTGTTGGCTGGATATTTTTGGTTGGTGGACTATCTTCAATCCAGCAGTAACACTAAGGTGTTTAAAAACTAGCAGCACTGCTGTGACTGATCCACTCGGACCAGCGTAACACACCACCACCACCACCACCACCACATCAGTGTCACTCCGTGAGGGTCCATGGGGGAACTGACCACTTGTGTACCTTTCT
The DNA here is from genome assembly GCF_015220715.1 of Pygocentrus nattereri. Taxonomy (NCBI): domain Eukaryota; kingdom Metazoa; phylum Chordata; class Actinopteri; order Characiformes; family Serrasalmidae; genus Pygocentrus; species Pygocentrus nattereri. The sequence goes on along the minus strand of NC_051213.1, from coordinate 44,441,132 downwards.
TTAGATCTCAACACTTGAATTATGCAGAAATTTTTCTTTAACATCTTAAGTGTTAATTACACTTTTTACTAAATATTAAGTGTTAATTACACAGTTACTGAATAATAAGCCTTAGGATGTAATTAGCCTTGCTGTATTGTAAGCTCCTAAATCAGTATGACTTCCTAAAGCAAACTACCCCTCCACTCTGAGATGCCTGGAAGCCCTATCCTGAGTGACACCGTTTGCAGAAACTCCTACCCTGGTGAGATCACCTCCAACATGTTTTGTGCTGGCTTCGTAGAGGGCGGAAAAGACTCCTGTCAGGTAATGAGAGCATCCAGATTGTTAGTCATTTGGACATTGTAGGGCTTTTATTCTGTAATGTCCAGAACAGCTAGCTGTCTCAAACTTAACTAATCAGTTTATATCCTGTAAGACAACAAACTTTGCCTTTAGATGGCCCAACACACCATGTTTACATGTTTAGCATAAGTTCTCAGGTCATTCCATACAAAACTGGTATCAAAATATCAAATATCACAACAAATTCATAGACCTCTGTTCAAATGTCCCTCCTTTCCACCTTAAATTCTATGCCACCTTAAATTCAGTGCCACCTTAAAAGCAGTTCCACCTTAAATTCTGTATCACCTTAATTTTAGTGCTACCTTAAATAGAGTTAAACTTTAAATTCAGAGCCACCTTAAATTTACTGCTACCTTACAATCAGTTGCACTTCAAAGTTAGTATTAAATTCATGGTCACATTAAATTCAGGGAAAACTTAAATGTAATTCCACCTTAATTTCAGTGCCAGATAAAACTCAGCGCTACTTTAAAAGCAGTTCCACCTAAAATGTATTATTTGTGCTGTTCTGGCTGTGCGCGTGTGAGTCTTTGTGTACTGTGTGTGAGAGATGTCCATTGATATCACATGTGGCAGCTAATTTGAATGTCCCAAACTTTCGGCTCAATTCACTTCAAGGAAATCATTTTTGCGCTCTTACTAATTACCACCCCTTTTTCCGACCCTTTCAGGGAGATTCTGGTGGCCCAGTCGTGTGCAAAGGTCAGCTGCAGGGTATTGTGTCCTGGGGTTATGGCTGTGCCCAGAAGAACAGGCCTGGTGTCTACACCAAAGTCTGCAACTTCAATTCCTGGATCATCAGCACCGTAAAAAACAATTAGATCTTTCATCTCATGATTGGTTGAAAAGTGACTACTGCTGTAGCCTAGTTGGTTTTTGGTAGTTAGCTAGTTAGTTTAGCAGGTCTAGCAGATTTAATTACTTATAAAAGAACTTCTACATCTAAAAGAAAGTGGTTCTGAGTGACTGGGCCTGGGCAATAATCTGATATGGCCAATGATTGACAAGCAATGCGATGGTGATGTTTAAAAGGCAATGCTGGGAAGGAGAACCAAAAGAGAATTAGACATTCACCTTTACACAGCTTGCTAAATAATAGTGAACAATATATGCTGATCAGGATGACATTATGACCTCCTCCTTGTTCCTACGTTCATTGTCCACTTTATCAGCTCCACTTACTCTATAGGAGCACTTTGTAGTTCTACAGTTACAGACTGTAGTCCATCTGTTTCTCCGATACTTTGTTAGCCCCCTATTAACCTGTTTTTCAGTGGTCAGGACCCCCATAGAGCCTCACAGAGCAGGTACTATTTGGGTGGTGGATCATTCTCAGCACTGAAGTAACACAGATTTGGTGGTGGTGTGTTAGTGTGTGTTGCACTGGTACAAGTGGATCAGACACAGCAGTGCTGTGTAAATCACTTGTTTGCTCTTAGTGGAGCAAACACCTTCTGTATGGCTTGGAGCCATTTGTAGCTTAAGCCTTCTTGCGTTTTTTAAGTAGTTTAAGTTTGTTTTTTCCAGCTGCCTTTTTCGTTTTCTTTAAATACCCATCTGGGCTGCATACCCTACCGGTCACCCCTCTACAAAGGTGTGACAAAGGGCTTTTGTTTGTCACAGCCTTAAGCAGAGGACTCCACAGGTGTGTCAGGTTGGGCCTAATCAGTTCCCTGAAGTTATGGCACCTTGCTGCCGTCGCCCTCTGCAGGCTGGGCTCTTACAAAACTAGCCTGCATCTTTTCATCTTTTCTGCCACTAACACAATATTGTTTGAATGCCTAAACATCTTCAGAGTAGAACACAAAATGCCAGTTCTGTTACATTTACTAGTTGACGCCCAAGTTGGCTAGCATTCCCACTAAGGGATGGGGGAAGTAGAGGTGGAGGACCGTCCTACCCACCCAGAAAGAGTGAGACCAACTACACTCTCTTAGAGTATCTATCTCTCGTTCACGGATAGTAGATTTTTAAATACAATTTACTTCTCATATTAAACTGGAACTGCAGATTTAATCCATAACATCACAACATGTTTGTTTATGAGTGCTAAACAAACTGTGCCATGTATCATTTCACCATGTCTTCAACTTCCTCCTGTCAACTCAGGAGGGTGGTGGGTGGTGTGTTATTTAATATTTAATCACAGGAGTGCTGAGGGAACATCTTACTTTCAGGCTTAAACTTTTCTTTTCACATCTCCAACATACTTTTTGCGTGGAGATGCAGATTACTGCCAGGCAAGGGCATTCAGCTTGTGGACTGCAGGACATTGTTTATCTACTAGCATGCAAAACAGAATCGACGACGGAGCAAAGTGCTTCTAAGAGAAAAGTAAAGAAATAAAAAAAGCGCTGAATGATGTGATCCAAAGACACTTGTGCCTGGAGGCCTCATGGGACCATGATCCATCAGTGCTGGACTGGACCAAGTATGGAAACAGCAAGTTAAATATCTTTATTTTTAAATTTTAGTCAGATTTCATTCAACAGGTCCAATCTGACCATGTCTCATTTGGTTTTGACTGGTTTTGGCTAAACAACATAACTAATGATTTTTAGATCTGTGTAAAAATTATAATGTTGCAAGTGGCTATAGTTGATACTCATTTCATATGGTTTTGAAAGGTAAACGTTAACTCACTCTGACTCTTTCCACAGAGATCCTTGAAATTTGATCAGCCAGTGGCGATCAATTTGGATTTGTGGGACTTTGCTACATTCTATGTATAATGTAAGAACAATGTATGTGGTTTTACATTATATGGCTTGTGGTGACACTAACCCAGGCTCCACCACCAACCACTCCCTCATAGATTAAAGTTCCATTATTTTCTAACCCGCTTAACCATCTGGGACCAGGACGGCGCTGGAGCCTATCCCTGGGGGTCATTGGGTGGAAGGTAGGAAACACTCTGGACAGGTTGGCAGTCCATAGCAAGGGAGCAAATCTGTTTAAGATTTATTTATTTTCATTACAGTCCTGCGATTAATTCTGATTTTACAGTTACACAAGTGTGACAAATCCTGATGTCTTACCTACTTACTATATCTGTCCTAACATTGGAGCTGAGAAAACACTATCTTAACACAGGGCCTCATTCGCCAATATCTTACTAAGTTTAAAAAAAAAAAAATTATTGACAAAGATCCTAAATGAAAGTCAGATTCATGACATGCTCATAAAAAACAGAACTGTTCAGCATTTGTGCTCTTGATTGTGTGCACATTCTGTTCTTACCTAAAAACAAATCCCAAATAAGAAAACACTGGTGAATGTCATGACCCATCAAAAAACTGCGTACATGGTTTTTAAGAAGAAATTTCTTCTTTAGAATGGTTGGTGAATGAGGCCACCAACCATTCCACAGGCCACAGTCACCCATCCATCCATCCATCCATTTTCTAAGCCGCTTCTCCGTCAGGGTCGCGGGGGGGAGCTGGAGCCTATCCCAGCAGTCTTCGGGCGGAAGGCAGGATACACCCTGGACAGGTCGCCAGTCCATCGCAGGCCACAGTCACCCAAATGTAAAAAAATACCCAAAATGTAGCTTACCTCACAGCAAACAGGTATGACCATTCATAGTTCTGTCACAGCTGTGAATGTGGCCAGTCACCTGGTCCAATCCAAATCTTTTTTCAGCTTTATGAATGAACTAAAATATGTACCGCTCTCCAGGCGCCAGTTTCTCAATCCTCCATTTTTCTTATCAAGCACGAAAATAATCTCTCTCAGTTTTTCAAAACATTTTAGACCGGACTTGATCCAGGATATCACAGGATAAGGATTTCTAGACCGCAATTTTCTGTGCTTTTAATACTATGTGTCCATCTGCTGGACAAATGATATAATGCTTCTTGATAAGGAAAACATACAGGGTGATTCAAAAAGATTCATCCAATTTCAAAGCCACATATTTTTACAACCGTGAGGCGCCTAGGAACCAATCACAATCCAATTGAAAGAGGGGGTCACAAGAGTTTCTGACTGTCAGTGGAAGACGGATCCCTCCAGTCCCTCCAGGGAGATGAGACCCTTGAGCAGAAAGTGTTTCACGTTTTCCACTTCAATAAGAGTGAATCTGTCATAACTGTGCAGCGTGATTTTTGTCGGCAGTGAACCTCCAACAGCTCCGAGAATTCGTCGTTGGTTCCACAACACTAGATGATCTCCAGCATGCTCAGTTCAGTATGGGATGAATTTGACTATGGCGCTGATGTTGTCAGTACAGCTGGAGGAGGGTCATATTTACGTTATGAACTTTACGCTCATTTAAACCTTTTAAAGTTTACTGCACTCTTCTGCACTGTTCATTTTGAAATCGGGTGAATCTTTTTGAATCTCCCTGTATAATTAATGAACCACATTAAGATGGAAAAATACTTTTATTCTCCATGTGTACCCTTAAGAATTATGGTCCATCGTAGGACATTGTAAAGCTCACATTTGGAAAAATAAGGTCCTTTTTTTAAAAAGGTTCAACACAGCATTCCTCATTACCCGTCCATTTAGTTCATCAATCTGCACTGTACATGATGTTGCATGCTTTCTGTGTAGGTAGTTCAAGCAAGCAAAGTCTCTCTTCAGGACCCCATTTAACCGCTTGCAAAAGGTGTCATTAACCAAGCTGAGAGTGTTTAACCCCTGTCAGCAAGTATGATGCCAATGGAGGGGTTTTGTTGGAACTTCTTGAATGCATTGCTCTTCTTACAACCATCTCACAAAACGGTTTGTAATAATTAGGTCAGCGTCTTGCATTAGTTTACCAGTTTACCAACATTACCAGCTGTGTGCCAGATATTTCTCAGTGGATGTCAGTTTTCTACAACTAAGTCACAAAGAAACTAAAATACTGATCCTTGACGCTCAAACTCAGAGAAAGCTGCTTCATGAGGAGCTAGGTTTTTAGCTTTGCATACTAAACCTGAAGTCAGAAACCTGGGTGTGATCTTAAGACTCTGAGCACTGTTTTATCCTGCATATAAACAGTCACTAAAGTAGCTTTCTATCATTTGAGAAATATTGCTTAAGTTCGACCTTTTCTATCTCAGAGCAACGCCGAGAAACTTGTTCATGCATTTGTTACAAGCAAAGTTGATCACTGTAGTGATCTTCTTACTGGACTTCCTAAGAAAACAACACATCCTTTACTTGTAAAAAATGCATCAGCATCCTAACAACAACAAAACAGATCAGATCACTATTGTTTTGAAAGAACTGCACTGGCTATCTGCATCATTCGGGATAGATTTTAAAGTTCTGCTGCTAGTTTTTCCTCTTAAATGACCTTAAAGTTCCACTTACATCACAGAGTGCCTGCCTGCTTATGTTCCAGCATGTGATCTTAGATCTGTAGATAGTGACCGTCTGAAAACACCTTCTGTAAAATACAGAAAACATGGAGAAATTCATTCAGTTATTCTGCTTCTAAACTGTGGAACTCAATTCCACGTTTTATTACACAGTCAAGCTCAGTGCTCACTTTTAAGAAGCATCTAAAAACGTATCTCTTTGACTTAGACTTCCACATATCTTTGGTATTTGTCTTTTTTTTTTATCTCTGTCCTTGTCTAAAGCAATTTGAGCTGCCACCAGTATGGCAAGTCCTCTACACATAAAAATGATTATTATTAACAATGCTATGTCATCCCCTTCCAAATTCCCACTCTCTCTCATGGGGTGCTTGAATGTAGACATGGGTACAGTCTATCCAGTCTATGTTTTGGATTTTCTTGAATGAAGCAAACCATAACCACATCATATCACCAAAAACATGCTAAAATAGAAAGATAAGCTGCATTGTGCAGTGTGTTAATTTATTATTTGAGCATCTATTCATCCAGAAGTTAGAAACACCTTTTAGAACATATTTAGTGCAAGATTAAAATTTGGTTTTATAAATATGAATAATTTTAATCCGTTTTAGAGCACAGCTTGTTATCCAAGAATTCTGCTTTAAGTTTTGAAAAACGCAGTTGATGGATTTAATCTTGCATAAAGATTTGACTGGATTACAGATCCATGTCTTCCGGATCAAAAGCGTGTTTTGAAAAACCCATTTTCAAGTTTAACCCAACTAGGTTGCCTTTGTTTCGTTAGGTATCTTTTGAAAAATGATGATCAGGATGGTCTCACATTTTCACATCTCTCATCCTTTACTGCCACCTTCATTCTCAACGTTTGATCTGAGGAGTTTCATTTTCATTCTCTGAATGGTGCAAGTACAGACTGTGGTGATTGGCTAACAGGCATGTCAATCATTAGATCAGAAAATCATCAATTACAGTAAGATACGTGGACTGCTACACCTTTTCCTGAGTGTACCGTTGGGTCAGATCGTCTATGCCGGTACACTGATATTGATGTCACACAGCAATTCTACTTTCTAGCTGATGAAAATGTCTGCAATGTTAATGTTTACAAGTATGGTAAGGTGTAATTTAAGAAATGCAGAAGCCCAATAACCAAGCTGTCATAAGAAGACATTCTTACTGTGCTCAGAAAGTTTGGGTTCATTAACTTTATTAACGCAACTGTCAGCCAATATATCTGGAGTATATTGTGATCTTGACTTTCATCAATATTACCCAGCATGATGCTCTACCGTCAAACCTTAACCTCTCAGACATGACAGGTTTAACACATTTCTAAAAGGTTCTACAAAACTTTATTAGGGGTTCTTTTCCTAACATGCACTACAGGAAAAACAAGTGCTATATATAAAAGGTACAGATACATTGCTTAAATTAAAACCTTTTACAAAATGTCATGTACAAAACTAAAAAATACAAAGTACACTTACTACTACCAGGTTAAAATGTCAACGTCTTGCAAAGATCATCGCAAGTTGTAGGAACGGAAAAATGCCTTTTCAGTTTATTATTAAAACTTCTTGAGATCCTAGAAACTACTGCTTCGCGGAAGGTCCTATGCTTCACTCGATAACACTGTTAACATGATGCCGGTCTACAGCACTATTCAGATGGGATTAGTTTAACATGAGCAGGTAATGTAGCTTTGGCCTCAGGGACTTCTGTAATGTTTATGACCGACTCACAGAAGAAGTCTTAAAAATACATTTCAGGGTGAACAGAGGATGTGCGCATCACACTAAAACAAGGTCCACACGAAATAAATTCAGCTGCTTAGAATTAGAAAACATGTCCAAATATCTCATTTAATCAGAAATGTATTTACCACAAACCAGGGGTGGTGCTACACCTCCAAAAGTGGTGGCGAAAAATGTTGGTTCCAGCAATTTGATCAAAAAAGAAAGACAATCAGGTAGAGCCAACAGATTTGGCGTTTTTAAAACAAAAATCACAATGCCAGAGTGCAATAAATCGGAAGAACTGCCATTTTCATTTTTGCCTACGTTTTAACGTTGCAAGTGTGGACCTTTAACCCAATACCAGAGCTTGCGAACTGCCTGTACATAAGCTGACCATAAGCTGACCAACAAAGAAGCAACCGCTCATGTGCTGTGACATCACAACCCAAACTAACTGACAGTTTGGTGAAGGACATTTCAAGAGACTTAGAAGTCAGGACAAGTGAATATTCTGGGTTATCTGGCTTAAGTGAATGAAATGTGTAGTTAGCATTGACAATAGTGTGGAAATTTACAGTCAAAAGTCAGCATCACTACACAAAATCCACCTTTTCTACACCACAATTGTACATTTTACTGTTCAAAGTCATATACTTGAGGCAGAATACATATCGGCTTCACTTGGGGCATAGACAGGTAAATGCTTGGCCATAGATATATAATAGAAAAATTGATATAACCAGGGGTCATTTTCATAGAATGTTTCATAGAATACCTAAAACTTCCCATGTAAACCTATCAATCCCGTTTGAATAGTGCTTTACTCAGAACATTATTACTCATGTTTAAGTCATAGCAAAACAGTTCAGCCATACATTCCACATACAGTGCAAAGTACCTCCCATATAAAACCTCTGCTTAGTGTTTGAAAATGTCCAAAGTGTGACCAGAGGCATTTTAGTAATGGCATCACTTTAGAAATGACATTTATATTTCTCCCCTAGCATGTTCCAAGTAATGTCTATGCAAAGCTGGAAGAACAGCAAAAGTAGCACCACATTCTGTGCACTCTAGGTGCCCAGCTTTCTGCTCCGGTTTGGACCATAGAGTTGAATCACTGGGCTTTGTAATAGTGCCCCGAGTTGTCCCATATGTACACATGGACTCTTTCACCTCTTCTGCTTCTAGAGGTATGGACTCAGAATCTGATGATGAAGGCTGTAAAGTTGTGGTACTTTGGGAAACACTAGAGTCAAGGTCCTGCTGTGGTTGCGCTTTAATTGCATCTGTGGGGGCAGCCGTCGAGAGTGTAGAGGGACTTCCCTCACTGATGTCTTGACATGGATCTGAGGTATCCATGTGAGAGGCAGAGGCACTGAAGTGGAGATCGTTTTCTTGGCGCTTTTGTGGCGAGTGTTCCTCTTCCTTCAGTTTGTCATGTCTGTCACCGATGCCATTGCTCAAGCTTACATTTAGGTCACCGTTAGGGGAGTGACAAAGCTGATGACCAAAAAGCATATCCAATGTCTTAAAACTGGCATCACACTTGCCACATTCGTATGGCTTCACAAAGGGCTGCACATCAACTACGTAAGGCTTGTCCAGCTGCCTGTTTCGAAAACAGTGTGCCACTCTATGTCGCTTAAGGATGACAGGACTGGAGAAACCTTTGCCACAAATGTCACATATATGGGGCATACTTGAACGATGCCACTCTTGCTGGTGGTTTTTCAAACTTTTAGCATCCGCAAAGGTGTGAGGACAGAATGGGCAGAAAAATGCATTGAGCTCTGGATGCTGCTGCAAGTGATCCATGTAGATGCTTGCAAAGCGAAACCCCTGGCCACATCTGGGACAAAAGAAGCGACCTCGTCTCTGCTTGTGCACACGCTGGTGGTGCCAAAACTTGCTCCAGTTTTCAAAGATCCTCCCGCAGTCGCCACAGGTGAAACTCTTGCCCCGGGAGTGAGTAAGCATGTGGGCTCTCAGACGTCCAACGTGTCTGAAGAGCCGTCCACACCGTGGACACAAGTACTTCCTTGGGTCAGATTTCTGGTCCAAACTGTTTAACTGAGAAACAAAGTAACTTGCTTTGAAAGGCTGACAGTGACTGAAGTTATTTTGAGGATCGTAAATAGATGTGGCCATCACCCTAGGTGGGCAAGTAAGCAAAGAAATGTATTTTTTACGTTTTGGTTGCTGGGAAAAGTCAGATTGAGGCGTTTTAGATCTTTTAGGTGGGGATAAATCTGCCAAGCTCGGCTTTGGGGATTTTACAGGTGTACTTTCAGGCTCTGAGCTTTGAACTGTTTTAGTAGATGGAGTATGTTTCACCTGAGACTTGACCAAAGACTGACGACTATATGTCTTGGTCTTCGAGAGCCACATAGAAAAGCAGTATTTCTTGTGGGTCTCCAGCTCAGAACGTAGGCTGTACTTTTGGCCACAGCTGTCACAGATGTAACGCTGGTTATCAGAATGTGTCTGCAAGTGAGGATCGTATTCATCTCTAGTGCTAAAGCACTTTTTGCACAGGTGACATCGGAAGGTAACAACACCAGCCAATTCCATTTCTTTTAAAGTAGCATGAATTTGCTTTTTACCTGCACAGGTATGTGCCTTTAACGTCCCAATTTGGGAAAATCCCTTCCCACACTTGGAACACAGAAAAGGTTTGATGGACCAGTGTACCCTTTCATGTACCCGAACAGTGCACGCCTGTGTAAATGATTTACCACACACCCTGCAAGAGTACGGCTTCTCCCCACTGTGGATCCGTAGATGTATTTTAAGCACTGATTTATAGGGAAATATTTTTCCACAGATAGGACAAGCTACAGGCTTTCTGCTCCTGCGGAAAGGACCACTGCTTTTAATGTGGGCGTCATTTCGAAAACTTGCTGTCACAATCGGCTGGTTCTGGGTCACACTTTCAGCCACAGTGGTTTTGTTTTGGAATTTGCCAGAATGTTGCATGCTTAGAACTCTAGGAACATTATGGACCTTCATGTGCGACCTAAGGTTGGAGAGTTGAGCAAAGGCTCTGCTGCAGACCTGACAGCTGAAGGGCTTCTCACCCGTGTGGACACGCCGGTGGATGATGTATGCCGAGGCATGATTGAATGGCCGGCCACAGAACTCACACTTTATAACTCGCTTTTCCTTGCGCGGGCGCCCACGAGGAGAGGAAATCTCTCTTTCGGGTGGGTTTTCCGTCATCATATCTGCATCACTCGCCTCAGAATTGCAGTCACTCAAAGGTTTCTGCTCACACATATTCGTAGGCGATAAACTTTTTGTGGTGTCATCAGAGTCATCATCATCATCATCATCATCATCATCTGCAGGCATACTTTTCTCACTTACTGGTCCAGACTCTTCATTGTGCATCTCCGAACCGGCAAGATCTTGACTGTTACGCCTACTTTCCTTTGGATTACCTGTGGAAGTACTATCATTTGACATAGATGCTTCATCACTGATGGCACCACAAGGAGACTTATCAGCTCCTTGCTTTTCCCCTTGGTCACCAAGAGATGTTACTGGAGGTGGACTTGGAACCTTAGGATGATCAGTAGAGTAATTTTTGGAAATCCCAACTGGCTCTGCACCATCTTGTTCACTCCAAGAGTCGTTTGGCATGCTTGTCTCTTCCATCATGGGATTTTGGTCTAGATAATCACGCATGGACCTTTTTGTTAGTTCATCGCTTGACATCCTGGTCTGTAATGTTGGTGCCAAAATGATCCATCAAGATCAAACTGGGTGCCAACATATGACTAACAAGGGAGGGAACAGTCTTTAAAATTAAGCTGTTAATTTGCTGGGGGAAATGGTTGTAAAACAAAAGTTGCACAGCTTCAACACCAGCATGTTTGCTCAGGCACAGCTGTAGAGCATTGAACAGCTGACAAAGTCCATTTTTTTTTAATTAACAGTGTTGCATCTTTCTCATGCACTTTTTCAGCTACGCTCAGCTTGCTTCATTGCCTCAGGTCTCCAGCTCAGTAGGTGAAATCTTTGGCCCGTGTCCTGTGTTTCTTCTCCACACAAAGCTGCAAAGACAAAGAAAAATGAGAAGTCTTTGAAGTAAAAACACAAAAGGTTTACTAGGGCTGCATGACCATATCAATCATATCAATACTGACAGACATTTTTTTTAATGTATTGGCATTACATTTATTAAAAATTTGACCTGTGAATCTAAACCTGTATTCGATGACATATGTATTCCTGAAAAGGCTGAACAGATTAGGTCCCAATTTGTTCATTTTATTAAATGTTAATGCATCATCTTTGTTAAACATATATTTGAAAATTTCTGGATATTGTCCCACCCTTTGGGCATTTAAGCATAAAAACATTTCAGTCTACAGATTTAAGATACAGCCAATAAAGTTGGTCTAAATATTTGACAGGCAGTGTGCTTATCAACATCAGCAGATATGAACGTGGAAAAAATGTGATATCCCATAATAGTTCATTCCTAGAATTAACCAGCATTATCTAGTAGCATAAGTAAGTCTGTAAGACTGTGACGTAGACAGTAAATACGTATAACTAAGAATTAAACCACAAGTTGGACAAGAAATAAAAAAAAATAATGAGAAATTTAATTTCTAACTGAAAGCACTGGTGGAACATTTATGTATTAGTAGGCCAATCATTAACCGGTTACTGATTAAACTCCCTACTTATGCACAAAGAAAAGTCAAATCTAAGGTTAATACACTGTTATCATACTTTGCTGTGTAATTTCACAGCTCTCTTTTTCCAAGGATTTTAACTGGCTTTGATTACTAAATTTTGGAGCAAAAAAAAAAGTCAAATCACAGAGATTCAAATCATGACCATATGATCAAATGCAAAAATGCTTTTTAAAAAAAGTGACCTCTTTGGAACAGGTACTATTTGGGTGGTGGATCATTCTCAGCACTGCAGTAACACTGATGTGGTGGTGTGTTAGTGAGTGTTGCACCGCTAAAACTCCAGCAGCACTGCTGTGCCTGATCCACTCAAACAAGCACAACACACACTAGCACACCACCACCACGTCAGTGTTACTGCAGTGCTCAGAATGATCCACCACACAAATAGTACCTGCTCTGTGAGGGTCCTTGGGGGTGCTGACCACTGACGAAAAGGGTGAGAGGGTGTAAAGAAAGTATGCAGAGAAACAGATGGACTACAGTCTGTAATTGTACCCCTCTCCCCGACCACTTAGCCCTAATTTCTGTTTTGCACGTTCACGTCTAGGAGTAGGGTGTCCTGATTTTTGTTGATGGAGGGACACGACGAAACCGACAAGATAGCTACAGAAACGACCAAAGAAACTCACAAATGTGAGAACTTCCTCTGTTAAATTACAATAACCAGTGTATTATCTTAGTTTAATGTTGTTTCAGAGTATTTTTCCAGTGCTGCTGGCATTTTTAATCACCTCTGTGTCGCTGCTGGACTAAGGATGGGCAGCGTCCTGTGACCACTGATGGACTAGAGGATGACCAACAGGAACCGTGCAGCAGCTGATAAGCTATAGTCTCTGATTTTATATCTACACGGTGGACCAACCTGGCTTTTTTTTCATAACAAGCATAAAAAAAATAAAAATTTTCAATCGCTAACAGTTTGCTCACGACTCAGTAACTAGCTGGCTTAATTTCCTGTCCCAGGTGGAAATTTGAACGAGACGCTGGCGAACAGCTGACTTCAGCTTCATATCACTGAAGAATTAGGGGTGGATAATAATCGATAATAAATAATTGCCCCCCTCTTTGAAGGCATAAGATGCCCTAAATCTAACTAAAGCCCAGCAGTGAGGAGCTGAACTTTACCCTCCTCTCCTGCCACAGAAGACGGGCTGGGTTGCCTACAGAGCAGCGCCAGTAGGTGTTAATGTAGTAATGCTCTTCTTTATTTGAGGGTCCCATTTCGTAGAGAACATTTCCACCACTACTCCTCTTAACTCAGTTCCAGGAGGCAAGATGACACTTGAAAACAAGGGGTAGGGGTAACAATAAGAAGTGGGATTGTGAATTAGGCACGGCTTAAGTGTTATTTTGCACGAAATAATGTTGGATATGGTTTTGAGGTAAGCTTCTGCCCTTGCACATTCATGGCAGATGGCAGAAGGAAAAACAGCACCCAAGGAAATCTGACTACTTCAACAGCATCAACATTGGCACATAAAACAATCCCAGGAGACGTGCAGGCTCACTGGTCATTGTGGTAAGTAAATAAAATGGCTATATTTGCATTGTAGACACTGTGACCCCTGGTTCCCATCACCACCAGTGTAAAGAAACCCCATCTGGTACGTCCCTCTAGGTTACAATGAACTACAGCCTCGGTTTACTTCTCAGCGATTAAATTATGCAGAAAATACGAAATAAACAAATCAAGCGATCCACCTTACCAAAGCGTATGTAAACACGAGGTTAAACGCTTCTCTCCATCTGTGTGGTTAAAGCCATCTCTGCGGTTTAGGGGACAGCAGTCCCACTACAGGGACTCCATTTTAAGACGTGTACGGATCGCTAAAACAGATTTATTTCAATAAGCAACGAACACACTCGAAACTTGGTACGATACGATTAACCTAGAGTAGCAGTATTAACTCCTACTTCATGCGCAAATCAATGCTATTGTTCAACTTTTCCGAATTTTCCGTTCCACCTTAAATGGCACAGCTATGCCATGGTGCTGCCGAGGCGCCAGAACGTTACTGCTGCACCATTTAAGGTGGAACGGGAAATTGGATTAAGAAGCTGGCGGAAAGAAGCTAACTTAATCTTCGCGTTTAACGGAATACTTCTCGCAAAAAAACCCCAAGTGTCGATACCTGCACGCCTTACATAAACAGACCCAAGTTACTCATTTATTCCTACTGAACAGCAACACGTGAAGGGGAATTCCACCCGTTTTTTCATGGTATAATTCCGCGAACAGAGTCATTCAGCGGTTTGACGTGACGTGAAAAGCCTCGCGTAGCTTACGGACTCGTTTATTTACAGCGATGATGTCTTTCCAGGGGTCGCCATGTCTATAAACGCAAATCTAGACATTTTTTAATCACTATCCATAACCACCTGGCGTTACACGTGCCTTCTGAGTTTTAGAAGTGGTGTTAATGACGGTAAAACAGGCATAAATCTGAAAAATAAGCTTTCTTTGGGGACTATTTGCCCCGCAGTGCAACGCGTGTACCCCTCCGCCACGACTGGGTGAAATGAACGGATTAAAAAGACGTTTTAGGCTAAAACTTGATCGCAAAACAATCTCAGTCTCAGGCATCGGGGCCGGGTGTTCAGCCGTTTAATGGTAACTTTCCGTGAAGGGAGATTTTAGAGGTCACCGCCACTGAATCCTTCGGCGAGTTTCGCGTCACAGCCACCTCAGGATGAGTCGGTTTACATGTCAAAATGTGAAATTTTTGAAAAGCGGGTGGACCTCCCCTTTAACTCTACATGGCTGGCTGGAGGTCTTGATTGTTCTCCAAGCAAACTCTGCTCCTCTCTCCAGCTTTAGCACTTGCAGAATTGCGCCCAGCTTCCGACTGCGGTGCCGCTTCGTCCACATTAATATGTATTCGTGTAGAAACGTTTGTGAAAACTTGTGTTTACTTTAAAAATAGCACGTTTGCTACTTACTGGAGGTGCTAGTTTAACGCTCTTGGCGGTCCTGCCCGCGAGGGTCCCCCGCTCAGGTGACAGTAACGCGGCGAAGGCCTCGACTGGGCAGCTCTTCTGGGAGCTTGTCCATGCGTGCCATGTCAGAAACGGTCAGTAGCCTGAGAGGAATACGGACAGGTCACTAACACTGTATGTACTGTATTGTTCTCGACCATTTTCAAGCCTCCTCACAGAAAGGAACGTCTCACGTTACATTACCGCACATCCGTTTCCGCCACAGCGCCCGCCCCCTTTTTAAAAACAGCAGCTTTTTTTTTTTTTAGCGGGCTTTTTAATTAAATATTTATTATTAATTATATACTCGTTTATTTACGAATCACTTCATTTCTTTCGCAATATCTTTTAAAAATGACCACCTCCTCGTTTCTACACTCACTGTGCATTTTATCAACTCCTGTTTCTCTGATACTTTGTCAGCCTGTTCTTCAGTGGTCAGGACCCTCATGGACCCTCACAGACCAGGTACTATTTGGGTGGTGGATCATTCTCAGCACTGCAGTAACACTGATGTGGTGGTGGTGGTGTGTTGTGCTGGTACGGGTGGATCAGACACCCCAGTGCCACTGCTGGACTGTGACTGCTGATGAAGGACTAGAGGATGGCCAACACAAACCGTGCCGCAGCAGATGAGCTGTCGTCTCTGTCTTTACGTCTACAGGGTGGAGTGACGAGATAGGAGTGTCTAATAGAGTGGACAGTGAGTGGACACAGTGTTTATACACTAACACAACACCACCACGTCAGTGTTTCCGCAGTACTGAGAATGATCCACCACACAAACAGTCCCTGCTCTGTGAGGGTCCATGGGGGTCCTGACCACTGAAGAACAAGGTGAAAGAGGGCTAACAAAGTATCAGAGAAACAGATGGACTACAGTCTAACTGTAGAACTACAAAGTGCAGCTATACAGTAAGTGGAGCTGATAAGATGGACAATGAGTGTAGAAACAAGGAGGTGGTCGTAATGTCAGGCCTGATTGGTGTAAATCCAGTATTGTTACCAAGTGCTCTGTTTGTGACAGCCAAGCTGAAAGAGTTATCCATCTCTTCTGGTGCTGCTTACATTCTAGACTATTAAAAAAAGGTTCCTTAACAACAGTGGTTCTACTTAGTACCATGGGTTTTACATAGAACCATTTCATGTTTACGTTTCTTTTCACGGTGAAACGGTTCTTCAGCCTGACAGCCAATGTGTTCTATAGTTTTATATCAACCTTTTTTTTCCTTCTGTTGTTATAATGTCAAGCGTGGAACAATAGAAGAACCCTTTTTGGTATACAAGGAATTCTCAATCAATCTGCAGATCCATTCCATCATGCAAATGGGTCTCTGAGTGTTCATGTTTCTATATGGAACCACTGTCTTTACTACAGAACCTCCATCATTTTTTCTGTATAGAACCATACACATCTTTGCGAAGAACAGTTTCACCATGCAAAGAATCACTTAAGTGCAAATGGTTCTGAGTTTGACAAATCTAATAGAACCATCGTCTTTACAAAAGAACCCTTGAAGAACCGTCCTTTTAAAGGGTGTACTGTAACGACGTCACGCTTGAAACAACAGAAGCACCCTTTCTGATGCAATACAGAACCATATACAATGCATTCTCCATCTTTCTGAAGAACCATTTCACCATACAAAGAACCAATCAATTGCAAATCGTTGCTGTCGGAAGAAAACCTTGTATCTCCATTTTTGGCATTTTTCAGTTTGGCATAATTTGAAAGTATCTGATACTCTTTACATTGTTTGTAAATTTTGTGATGAGTGGCCTAAAAGAAATTACCCAAAACGACATGGGAAAAATTCTGGTTCCACTGACTTACATTGAAAGTGAAGTAGTGAAGTTTTTTCCTTCTCCTGTAAAGTTACTATTTTGGAGATACGAGGTCTTCTTCCGACAGCAGCGAAATGGTTCTTTGAGTTTACATGGTACTATATAGAACTTCTTCTTCTTCTTTCAGCTGCTCCCTTTAGGGGTCGCCACAGCAGATCATCTGCCTCCATCTTGCCCTATCCATTGCCTCCTGTACTTTCACACCAACCATCTCCATGTCCACCTTCACTACTTCCATAAACCTTCTCTGAGGTCTACCTCTTCTCCTTCTACCCGGCAGCTCCATCTCCAACATTCTTTGCCCAATATATCCACTATTCCTCCTCAACACATGTCCAAACCATCTCAACCTGGCCTCTCTGGCTTTATCTCCAAACTGCTCCACCTTCACTGTCCCTCTGATCTGCTCATTTATAGAACCTTTGTCTTTATTCAAGAACCGGCTTTTTTAAGAGGGTATTGTAACGATGTCAAGTTTGTAACAACAGAACCCTCGCACATCATTTTTCTTGTAATGTGCGTGTGAATGGAGATTTTCCATCAGACTGTTTAATAGTGAGCACATGAACACCTCAGTCTTACTCTATAAACAGAACGTATTCAATCAGATCCGCAAAAGTCTTTGCAAGTAAACACAGCCAGGGATGCCTGGTTCCCATCACCACCACTGGAAGGAAATCAGATTTGGCAAGTTTCTCTACAGTGACCCACCTGACACCAAACCACTCTGAACGACTTTGCTGGCAACGACTGAAATGAACGATCGGTTTCCTGTAAAACTGCATGTAGAGGTGGGCAATACGGCAAAAATACTGTGATATTTCAAGAAATTCACAGTGCATGTCACACCATATTTACTTTTTCAGACAAATGATCTGTTGGAACTGAGAAAAAAAGAAACAGCAGTGTTAATAAAATAATTTATTCGATATTTGGCATAATGTGCTGCACTAAATCTAAATTCTGCTCTCTTTACAATGAAACATGCAGTTGGTCAGTGTTCTACAAGTACTGATGATGTACACCGATCAGGCATAACATTACAAAAACGCTGTTTCCACTTACTGTATAGGTGCACTTTGTAGTTCTACAATCACAGACTGTAGTCCATCTGTTTCTCTGCATACCTTGTTCTTCAGTGGTCAGGACCCCCATGGACCCTCACAGAGCAGGTACCATTTGAGTGGTGGATCATTCTCAGCACTGCATGGTGGTGGTGTGTTAGTGTGTGTTGTGCTGCTAACACCACCATGTCAGTGTTACCGCAGTACTGAGAATGATCCACCACACAAATAGTACCTGATCTGAGAGGGTCCATGGGGGTCCCGACCACTGAAGAACAGGGTAAAAGGGGGCCAACAAAGTACCAGAGAAACTAACTACAAAGTGCAGCTATACAGTAAGTGGAGCTGATGAAATGGACAATGAGCGTAGAAACAAGGAGCTGGTCATAATGTTAGGCCTGATCAGTGTACGTTATCACAATAATGATATACATGGTCCTATTGCCCAGCCCTACCTGCATGGTTTAAAAGCAAAACAGAAATTCTGTTGTGAATCTTCAAGTGCGGGGACGTTTTTGCTTTTCCTTTTATTGGAATTACTCAACATAGCTGACAAACGTCGGAGAAAACCATGAACGACGAAGCTGTGGGACGCTAGTCATCGAGTAAAATACATCAAATTTGCTCAAATAGCAGAATGAGAGTCTATACAACATGACTATCCACGAATGAAGAGAACAATTCCAAAACACTTGTAAACCATAGCTTTGGCCCTATATGCTGCTAAGCCAGCACTTCAGATTGTTAGCATTGGGAGTACTGCAATTTTGGTAAAAGAGTCTGTTCATTTCACTCGGGGCTTTTTCCACTCCGTTATCATCATCGGGCTCGGTTTTGACAGATACCCTCTGAGAAAAGTCTGTTTGGGTCATCTTCAGGTTCACCTCTACCGGCTCCGTTTTTATCGTCAGTAGCTTTGTATGACCATGCGTCGTCATGTCACTGATGTCCTGAAAGCAGAAGGTCAGTTCTTCGCTGTCACTCTCTATTGGTGAGCACCAGTCTGATCTTTGTTGGTCTTTCTCGCTGATCATCTTTGTGACCTTCTCAGCCTTGAACAAAGTCAGCTTCCTCACGCACCAGTGCTGCGCAAGCATCTTGATTGAGTCGTTCATTTTGCCGCAAAGCGCGCACCTCTGTTTTTGAGTTTGTGAGGTTCTGTTTGGCATGTTCTTCAAAGTGTGCTGGACTCTTTTGGCGCTGCTTCCTTGCGACTTGTTTACACGCAGTTTGGATACGTTGGTGTGGTTGAGATGGATGTGGTTGCTTAGGTGCACTGGATGACAAAATTTCAGAGAGCAGTACTGACAAGCATAAGGCATATACAGTCTGTCTGCTGCCAGAGGGTCTTTAACCACGTGGCCAACAGTGAACCTTTTGGAAGGGCCGGTGTAAAGGGAGCCGCACTTGTGGTGAGGTTTCGGAGTCACGCTGCTTATCAAAAGCAGCCCGCAGCGAATGCAGCCATATATGCAGGTGTTATGGTGTGAGGCATGGACATGCTCGATGAGCACGTCCTGATTACACATCACTTCGCGGCAAACCATGCACATGTAATTCCTTTGACAGGGAAACGCCTGAAGAGTCTCGATCTTCACCACTGGTTTGAAACGCCTCCAAAGGTTAATCGTTCGTCCGACGGCGTACCTCGTCATAGATGTAGCAGAATGTGTGGCCGGAACGGCCTTCTGGACAATGCCGACGTTCTTCGCAGTAGCCTCTAAAAACTTCAGCTTGGATTCCTGCTCTTTAACTGAATTGATCCTGTTCTGGATAGCACTTTTGTGATTCACTACGTACGATGCTTTGTGGTTGTGGGACAGACTGTGGGACCACATTTCAGGATAACTGGTGAAACCAATACCACACGAACAAATGAAGCTAACAAAAGGGCAGACATGCTCCTCAAGGGTCAGCCTATTGAAGAACATGGTGTCACAAGCCAAGCAGAAGACCGGACTAAAGACGGGACTGGCCACTTGATTAACCAGTTTATTAACTACTGGGTCAACAGAGTTCCATAGACTGTCCCAGAGATCCGTATTCTTCCTTGCGTTTTGGGCCTTTTGAGATTTCTCACTGTCCGCAAGTATTTGTTTTTGGAATTCTTCCTGCACCAGTTTGGCCACATCTGTTGGGGAAAGAGAGAGGCAATGAATCATTTTCATCAACATCAGAAACAATGTTGTTGTTTCTTTCCACTGCCCTTTTGGTTTTACTTTCATTCTATTCTGAGCGTTTCGAATGTACACACCTTTTTTCAAAATATCCGTATAACTATTTTATAGATGTACACAAAATCATTCAGTGTGTTTTATGTGAAATGGTTCACTGTAGAGAATTCTACCTGCTCTGATTATTTCTTTACAGTGATAGTGATAGGAACCAGGCCACCATGCCAATATAGCCATATTATTTCCTATGCAAAATGATCAGTGAACCTATACCTGCCTTATATGTTTTGATATACAATGCTGACAATGATAAAAATAATGGTAAAACTAATTTTGGGGCCTTACAACACCCTGCATGTACCTCTCTGCACAAAGTCTCCAAACGAGTACCAGAATACTCCCAAAACATCCCTTAAAAATAAGACGACAACAACTTCTCTGAATACTACAGCAGTAAAAACTTTCTGATTTCATTGCAGTTATCTGATTTGTGATGTCAAGTTATAATGGCTAGATACTGAATCAGATGATCCTTCATTAATCCCACAACAGGGAAATTCTCAATACACATCTCCTAAATGTATTCAGTGGTGCATTCTGCTGCAATCCATAAAAAGCATATTCAGAATAACATATTCTAAATGCATAATGAATATCTTGATAAGCAACATGGGAAAAATCTTTCCCCCCACCCCCCACACTGTTACTTGTTGTCACTGGTTGACAGTTTTCCCTCATGAAATTATTCTGCTGATAAAAAAAAACTTTTTTTGAAAATTTAAAATAAATAATTCTCAACTGTTCTCTCTCAACACCTGCTTCATTCCCACAACCCCCCCAGCATGAGTCCAGTACAACACTGACACTAAACCGATCACCTGCAAACATCCCAAATCTTAGCTTAGGCATCATATTTGTAACTGTTACACATTTACAAGCTTCCTGAAAGGCAGCTTTTAAAGGCATCTAACGCTTCAGACGTCTGGTTCCTATAACTAACACTGAGAACAATTCTGACCCGGCATGTTTTGTCCAGAATGATGCACAACACCTCAAACCAGCCTGAATGACTTTGATTACATCCTAATGAATTCATCATTTAGCCAAGTTTAAAACACGGTGGAGCTCCCCTTTAATGACCAAGTGTAACGGCTTTGGACTGACCCAACCAACAGCGACACAACGTGGGTCGTCATTGTTGGGAATTCCAGAATGTTCTGCCCAGTCCAGCCCGGTTCATCCGAGCATCAGGTCTCATTATGGACCCCTATTAAGCCGATAACCAAAGACAGAACAGCAGTATCTGTTGACGGTCAGCGTGTCATCGTCGTTAGAGAAAAAGGCCAAACCGTACGGAACCAGAACCACAGCTGGGCGCCCCAGCCCCCGACAGGGATACGAAGGGATTTAAAGACAAATATAACGTTATATGCATAAAATAAATAAAAATATCCGTTGGTTAAATCCTAAAAATCGGTAGTAAGAGTTGTACTCGCTTCTAACCTTAATCTAGCCTTAGCCTACACCTAAATTCTTGCACGAATTCTCCGTTCCACCTTAAATGGTGCAGCAGCCCGCTATATCGTGGAGAACGAACAGGCGCCAGTATGCGACTGCCTCACCGCTTAAGGTGGAGTGGGAAATTCAAATACGAAGCCAACTTCAGCCTCGTAATTTGGGGTGTGAGACTGATAAAGTGCGGCAGGACGGTTCGTTTATAAGACTGTTATTCACATACTGCAGATAAAAAAGGCTAAAATCTAGCGCAACGTTGTCAGTGGTTTGTTTTTGTTTTACCTTGGTCATCCGACAAGAACAGGCTGGAGTCAATGGGTAAATCCATACTGCTCACAGACAGTATATCTAAAAAAAAAACTACTATACAAAAACAGACTATAAGTGTCCGCGGTTAAGGAAAATAAAAGATATTAGCCTGATGCCAAAACTGGTGACCAGTCTCCCTCCCATTCTTCCTAATGCAGCGCCGGGAAGTTATTTAGCCATTGTGCACGTTTTACACCGCCCCTAGCGTACGGCGGTAGTATTACAACTGGGCTCAATTCGTAAAGCCTCTTAACTGGCCTTTCTCTTGTATTTATTTTCCACATTTGTCTGGTTTTATGTACCAAAACCATGACTTTCATGCTGCTCACATGGACCAGCGAGTATATTTATGAAGTAAGAACCCGTTTGTTTTTTTTTAAAATTGAGGGGCTAGAACCTTATGTTCTAGTCTAAAACTAGGCCGGCCAGCTAGCGAACAGGCTCAATAATAGCCAACGACTCCATTATTAATATCACAAAATACTACATTCATTCATTTATTCATTATGATTAGTATTAAAGTGTAGAAAATGTCACTTGAATGGATTACACACCTCAAATGTTCGTGCTTCATTCAGACATAGTGTCAAACTCAGGCTAACTCCCAAATGGCTCTGTACTCCCTACAGCGTGCTATGAAATTTTACAAGTTCTAGCCTCTACAGCCAGACAGTGCATCATTTACTGAGCATGGATGTGGCTCAGTCCCAAATGACTGTTGCTTAGCTACATTGTGCACGGTGTGGGTGAAGGATGCAGTATTTAACTTCCTACGTAGTGCACTATGTAGGGAGCAGGGAGCCATTTGAGATTCAGCCCCAGCACGAGAAGAGGGGCTGGATTGGTGCTAAATAAGACTCACAGTGGCGATTTGGTGTCCAAAAACTACTTATAAAGCTAAAGATTGTGTTATCACATGAACAGTTCATGAAATGCTTGCTATATACAGCGACGGGTGATCGAGTGTTCAGTGGTCCATGGTTTCTTGGCGGAATAGTTGTTTACGTTGATTATTATTAATAATAACACATTATTTTCTGAAAAATCGTGTATTTTATCAGATTTTATGTTGGTCACTGTTTTATAGAAGCAATTATCCACTTGAGACTGTGTGTTACTGCAATTCTATCACAGGGAAGGGCACTCTGCTTCGCACCTTGCCTAAGAACATCCCTCCCCTGATAAAATCACAATTGCTTTATTAAACCTCCTTCAAAAATCAGCCCAGGCTGAAATACTCCTTATAACTTCAGCATGAATCGGCGGAACTGAACTACTACAGGCTGCATAAGTGAAAAAATGTGTTGACATCACAAATTTTTTGCACCTGAATTAGCCTGAGTGCAGATAATTTTGTAGAGCTTGGCAAAGCAAGCTACTAACAGAAGGGAAAGATCTACTGTGTTCTACTCAGTGAGCATCAGATGAAGAACAGCTAGAGAACTGCATCGTAACATGGAAACCTGTTTCATTTGTTCTGACTTCTCATGTTACGTAGAAATACACTACCACACTGGCAAAGTGTGCTCGTTTGTGTGGTTTGTTTAAGGAGGCTGCCAGTCTAAGAAATTCCTTTTTAGACCCGGAGTTCCTGACATGGGCATAGGAGTATGACACCAAATACAAAATGAGGCCCAACCCCCCTCCTTGTGGAGATCTGCGCAAATGCAGTAGCCAGTACAGGCTGAAAAATCGCATTTTTGAGCCAAACACTACAAACTATGAGTTTTTCCATCAGATTTTGCCAGTGATTTCAAATGATTTTTGAACAGTAATTTGGCCTTCAGTTTCGAGGGTATCGGTAACTCCTCATTCAAAGAGATAGGAGTCTGGACTTGTATGGCTGGAAATAACTGGCCAGTGGTGTTGCAAAGATGACCACCGAGTGACCAGGCTTTGACTGAATGCAGTGCACTCGTGTGTCAGAGAGTAGAGAAAACTTTCCCTAAACACACCAAACGGACAAGAACTGAAGGAACATGAAAAAGTAAATAACCAACTTGGTCAGTAAACTCAACAAGATCAGTAAGAAGAGCAATGGCTCAACAGTTTATGCTGTAGAACGAACATGGTTCGGTCTTAGAGGCTAAACAGTAAGTATGGCTAAAAGCAGCCTGTCCTTAATTATTTCCACTGTGTAGATGTTAGCTTTGGAATCTGTGCTTATCAAAGAGATTAGGAATTTGAAACAGCTACACCCAGCATTGGAACCACCACTGCTGTTAACTCTAACTGGTTTATCTGTAATGGGACTGTAACAGATCCAACCAGCTGTCTTTGTCCCTCTGAAGGCTCAAATCAGGGGTGCACAACTCCAGTCCTGGAGGGCTGGTGTCCAATGCAGTTTGGTGACTTACCTACTAAAACACACCTGATGACACTTAACTGTGCTTGAGGGGGGTAACCTCCAAACTGCGCTGGCAACCGGTCATCCAGGACCACAGTTCTGCACCCCTGGCTTAAATGTTGTTAATCTTCATCAGGTCACTGAATGTGACAGACTATTCATTTTATGGGTATGTTAAGCGCGGCACGGTGGCGTGGTGGGTAGCACTGTTGCCTCACAGCAAGGAGGGCCTGGGTTTGATTCCCCGGCCGGGTGACCGGGGTACTCTCTGTGTGGAGTTTGCATGTTCTCCCTGTGTCTGCGTGGGTTTCCTCTGGGTTCTCTGGTTTCCTCCCACAGTCCAAAAAGACATGCAGTCAGGCCAATTGTGTAAAATGATCAAATTGTAAGTCGCTCTGGATAAGAGCGTCAGCCAAATGCTGGTAATGTAAGCAAAACACAAGGTGTATTTCTTTCATTGTTAACATTTTATATAATTACTGGTTTTGTATTAAACTGATACAGTCAGATTTGAGCTTGGCAAAACAATTTTATATTTTAGATGGGATTTCATTGCCTGTGTATACAGACATTTAAAAATAGCTTTAATTCTAAAAGAAATCAAGTTCTGGACCAAAACCCCCACCTTCCCATCCATTGTCCACAACATGAACTCAACCTCCCTCAGCCCTACAATACAAAAATGGTCATTGTTGTTTAGAGTAAGTCATACTGTATCTTAAGAAAGAGGTGGATTTGATTGGGTTGAGAAGTTTTGGGGATATATTTGGGTGACTACTGACTATTCTGGTGTTTGGTAGTGATGTTCTCTTTGTCACAGAGTCTAAAGAAGCAAAATATGGACACCAAATACACTTTGGCTGTTGAACTGCATTTAGGGTTAGTGAAAATTGTGCTACGTTAATTTTCACCAATCTATTCCTTTCATTTCAGACACTATTACGGCACAAGTCTGACTGGAATTGCTGCACTGTGTTGTTTACAGGAGCCCCATGCAACTCCCTGAACCACAGTAACCATGAACATCTGAGTTTCTGTCATTGCGGAGGAAAACAAAAAGACAAAGTACGTGCTTGTCGGCCCCCTGGTGGCTCAGGTCCGTGATTGCTTACCCTACTATACAAAGGCTTATACTACCCATAACCCTGATGATTACATAAAAATGTTCGTTTGCTTGGGTTGATCTTACAAAGCAAAGCAAATGAATCCAATATCCTGGCATTTTTTAACAATCATACTACACTTATGGACAAAAAATTTTGAACAACCTGGTCAAATTGCATGTTTTGTTGATATTCTGAGTGATAATGTTAACACATCTTTTACAGGAATCAAACTTAAATGCCATGTTTTCTGTAAATTTTAAAGAAAATGATTACTTGTTTGCTAAGTTTAACACAGTAGGGGGGCAATAGTACAGAAATTATGGCATAACCTTTGCACAGGCTTCAGCAAATGAAGATATTGTGCATATATATGGAATATCTATGGAAGATGTGTTAACTTATTTTCCCAACATAATTTGGTACATTGCAAGGTACATGTGTACATAATGAGATTTTTTTTAAATATAAGAAAATATAAACAAATTTAATTGCATAAAGTACATATACAGGGCTATGAAAAAGTATTTGCCCCCTCCCAATTCCTTCTATCTTCTGCATATGTCACTAAAACGTTTCAAGCCATCAAACTACTTGTAATATTAGTCAAAGGTAACCCAGTAAATTCAAAATCCTGTTTTTAAATGATTTCATTTACTTACGGAAAAATGCTGTTCACCCTATCTGGGCCTATGAGGAAAACTATTGCCTCCTTATCTAAATTTAAAAAAATAAATAAAAATCAGTTAACCAAATTTAATAGACACCTTGCATAAATTGCATCAGTGGGAGAGTTGCAAGGCTCGGGCCCCAAGACCTTTGGGATAATATTCTGCTGACTGATGAGACGAAGGTGGACCTTTTTGGAAGGTCCTGTTACATCTAGCATAAAGCTAACACTGCACTCCACCATAAGAACATCATACCAAGGGTCAAATATGGTGCTGGTAGTGTGATGGTCTGGGGCTGTCTTACTTCTGCAGGACCTGGTCATAATTGATGGAACCATTAATTTAGCTGTTTATTAGAAAAGTCTGCTCGTCAGTTCACAACCTAAATCCAAACTTAGTTGGATCATGCACCAGGAAAATGATCTGAACCACAAAGACAAGTCCACCTCTAAATGGCTCAAAAGAAACAAAATTAAGGCTTTGGAGTGGCGGCGCCAAAGCCCCGACTTGAATTCCACTGACCTTAAACGACCAAAAACGCCAAAGTTCCTCCGCTCAAGTCATCAAAAATGTTTAGGGTGCAGTTGTTACTGCCAAGGGTGGCACAACCAGTTATTAGGTTTAGGGAGGAAATTACTTTTTCACATGGGTGAAATGGGTTTGTAATAAATCTTCATCTTCAATGAATGGATTTAAAAGTAGTGTGTGTTTACTCATGTTGTCTGTATCTTGTATTAAAATTGAATTGGATGATCGGAAACAATTTAAATATGCTAAATCAAACTCAGAACAAAAAGAAAGGAAGAACACCACAGTATTTATTGATACAGTATTGAGGAACTAACGCTTCTAAACGTTTCCATTAAAACTGTGTCCGATACAGACAATGCACCGAAATTACAAACAAAACCTTTATCTACAATGCAATGTTTTTTTTTATAAAAAGCTGTGCATGCATTTGCCAACAATTTATTTTTAGATGTTTATCAGGTGAGAGAGAGAGAGAGAGAGAGAGAGAGGGTGAGGGGTAAAAGAAAGGTAGAGACAAAGATTTTTACATTACAGGACAAGGTAAGCACCTGGAACTAACAATGAAACGAGTACAGAAAAGTTTTTTTTTTTTTAACTATCATTTACTTTTGAACTATCTTGCATCTATAACTACTACTTTCCAACCCTTGGGGAGATGGGGAGATGGAAGATGGGAGAGTTGGGGGGGGGGGTACACAAATCCCACTATACACAGTCTTAGCACATAAAGAAGAATTCCACTGCTTTTTAAAAGTTTTTGCATAATCAATCCATGAAATATAAATATGGCTATTGAGAATAATTTACTAGTGTTTTACATTGTTTTCACATATAGTTCATTTTTTAAAAGAACCGAACCAAGTTCTGTTCAAGTGAACCTGGAAGGGAACCAACTGCAAATGACCCCAGTTCTTGTTAACTCTAAACAGGACTCCGTTTACTTTCTGGTCCTTTGATCTCTGACCACTTCTATTTCAGACCACAACTCCATTAGAGCTCAGACCCCTGCTCAGACCCCTTCCACACCACTCATGGTGAGCAGCTGATAAATCCAACCTAGCAGGTGATGAGAAGAACCACCAGATCCACCTGCTGCTCTATTGGCTGCGCTGAAACGATTGGCCCAAGTACATTGCGGAAAATTGGAAAAATGGCCCTGGGGGTCTGCCGTGGTGGGCTCCGTTTTCGTCTGTGCACCTCACTGAAGCGCCACCCGGAGAAGTTTCATTCGCTCAACGTTCAGAGTGAAAACAGCTGGAAATTACATTGGGTGCCCAGCTCGAGCCTCTAACATGGTAAAATCACACGAGCTCTCGCATCTTATCACTTTACTATGTCGGCACTGTTGTCTGTCTTAGACCACGGACAGACTTTATCCTGAGTAGAACCTTATAAATGTTTTACCTGCTGAAGCGCTGAAGACTGTGGCTGTGTGTACGGTGAGCCTCCAGGTCTTCACTATAAGGCAAAGCTAAATCGGACTGGGGCCATTTTGTTTTCACAATGTACAAATCAATCGAACCACAAAACAAACTACAAACGGAGGGCCGTTTAGAGGGGTCCGAGTTCGTTTGGCGTGTTCACATATGCAGAAGAAACCATGACTCAACCATGACTTCAGACGCTGAAATGGCCCAAGTTGTCACTTCAGTGACTATCCAGAAAGACATCATCTGTTTTGTTCTAAAATATAGCAATGTTGAAGCTACACAATGTAAATTAAGAGGATTTGGAGAACTCTCTGACAGAAATGTGTAAATGCACACAAAGAACTCAGGTTGGCTGTGCTTTGGAACCCTTCAACGAACAGATGTATCTAATATTTGTGAGCATGTTGAAAGAAGATTCAAAGAGAACTTGCTCAAAACTGTGAAGGACGTGTCTTCCGAAGATGTGAGTGAATTATCCACTGCCGATATCATATCAGTATGATACTGAATTTGCATTTGAGACCTAAACATCAAGCCCACCTTCTTTCTGAAACTGTGTAGGTGATGTCAATATGATGCAAGAGGTGGTCCCAAAAACGTCCACGAAATCAGGCCCTTCCAGAAGTGCACTGACATTCTTTTGACTCTGCCTTATAGTGGTAAATTCATTAAACTAAGGTTTTCTAATACTTGTTCCATTTTGCTCTTTAACTTTCTGCATGTACCTCTCTGCCACAACTGATTTTTTTTTTAAGTAAAAAAATCTTTGTCTTATCACAAAGCCATGATAAAAAAAAAAAAAAAAAAAACAATCTCAGAACAAACAATGCACATGTAACCATTTCATGTAACAGTTTCCTGTGAAGTAGTTTTTAGAGACATTATAATCAGACACCTGGTTCGTTTAACCACTGCTATGATCAACTGTGACTTTAATTTTTCTCTAAAATGATGCATTTCACATCAGATTTACTTATGCAAAAACTATAAATTCAGTGGGATTCCCCATTAACTAGTACTGATAAGAGATTAAAAATGATCTCTTTTCCTCTACTTTAAGTGTGTCAAAGAGTCAATCTAGCATTGTGCTGAAATGATCTTCAGTGCTCGCTTATTGTACTGCAGTCTCAGGAGCTGTACTTGGAGATAGAGTGACATCAAGAGGCTCCGACTTAACCTCTGACTGTTCCACATCTGTAGCAACCACTTTTGCAGACTCCGGCACATCCCCTAAAATATGATGCACCCTCCTTCTGTGGTTCTTTAATGACCTTACATCTGGATAACTCCGCTGGCAAATTTGACACCTATAAGGGGTGCCCTGGGTTTGATGAACAATTCCTTTGAACATCTCAAGACCACCTAGAATGCGGTGGACTCGCCTTCTATGATTTCTCAAGGACCTCAAGTCAGGGTAGCTCCGTGAACAGATGTGACACTGAAACGGATTGGAATGGCTTTGCTGTAGAGATCCTTTTGATGGCTGAATTCCACTTCCTAGAATACGATGAACCCTCCTCTTGTGATTTTTCAAGGACTGAATATCTGGGTAGGTACGTGAACAAATGTGACACTGAAACTGCTTGGACTGGCCTTGCTGCACAGTCCCTACTAAAGACTGAAGTCCACCAACTTTGGGCTCTCCTGGTTTTAGACCTTGCGGTCGATGGACTTTCCTTAGATGATCCTTCAGGGATTGGAGTTTTGAGTAACTGCGGTGACATATCTGGCACTGAAAGGCATTTGATGGGTTGCTTTGTGAAACATGGGCAGACTGAATAGTAGGTGACTCAGCAGCTTCCTTTGCGCCATGGACCCTCCTTTTATGCTCCTCAAGGTCTTCGTGGCTTGAGCACTTATGCTCGCAGATCTGGCACGTCAAAACCTTTTGTTGGCTATGTGAGACCAAGTGTCTTTTGAGTCCATCCACGCAACTGAACCAGCGGACACACACTGGGCAGCGGATAGGCTTAAAAGAAGGTGTACAAGTGTTGCCCTGAACGTGAACCTTGTGGGCTAATGGACTTTGGAAAGTCATACCACAGCGAGAACAAGAGTGCTTGTTTTGACCTGCAATATCTCCTCTGCAACTCAACCTCAGGTGTCTCAGCAAAGATTTCCGTCTTCTGAAGACCTTTTTACATCTGTGGCAAACACATGGTTCTGCGAGAGGTCTGTGATTTAAACGTGACTGGTTGTTCTGATTTTGCACTGCCAATTGAAAACGTGGCACCTGCTGAAGCTGAGGTTGCTGTGGTTGCGACACTTTCTGCTCACTTTTCTGCACTGAAGTTTGTGTGTGGAATTTTTGGTGTGCTTCAAACTCAGCCCAAGATTGCAAATTTTCTCCACAATGGGAACAAATATAGGACTCCATCGCATGCAATTGCAGATGCTCAAACAGAAGCCTGGGGCAAGTAAAAGCAACACCGCACTCACAAGTAACTTTTCTGGGAAGCACAGATGGTAATGACATAATCCCCCAGTTTCCACTTCCAGAATTATTGTTACTGCTCTCTTGTGTGACTTGGTTCTTTGAAACTGGAGGCAACACAAATATGTTTTCTTGGGAGGCTTGGTTTTTCTTCTCAGACAACTTAATCGCCTCCAGAGTGCCTGCACTTCTCATTGACTGACACCTCTTTCGGTGCATGTTCATATTGTCTTTGCGGGTAAATGATGTACCACAATTGGGACACGGAAATTTTTTCTTTAGTGCAATGATATTAGCCTTTCCAAAAGAATGTTGCTCCATTAATTTTCTTGCACCACAAATCTTAAGGTGCTGCTTCACGGTGAAACGTCGGGAATAGGTTCTCTGACATCTATTACACGAAAAACGTTTTACACCACCAGGAGAAATGTGCACCTGAAAATCTTTACATGACAGTATTGAACTGGTTGGAGACTTCACGGTGGGTTCTAAGACAACCACCTCATCAGAGTTGTCCTTGGGTGCCTCCATTAAATCATCATGTTTTTCTTCATCAACGTCCATCACATCTATTTCAGCATCATCCAAAGGCACAGTCCACTGGCTCTCTCCTAAAGATTCACCTGCTTCAGTGTCACTTCCTGGCCTCATTTCATCTTGTGCAGCTGTAGGCGCAAATGAATGAACAAGTTCTCGTGACTGTACTGAACTGAATTTGAAAACGTTTGGACGAAAGGGTGGGAAACTCTTAGCTGATCCTATATGAAGTCCAGAATTAAGTGGGGGACATTTTGCCGATAACCCTGTCTGATACTTTCCCTCCAACAAAGAATCAGTATCGAGCTCCTCAGTCTTTACCAGTTTAAGGACCCCTGTGTTCACACCAACATTTACTTGACATGATAAATCCTGCTGTACTGACATGATTTGTTTTTCTGTATTAGAATCTTCCTCGAAATTGCTGACCTTGTCATCACTTTGGACTCCAGCAGCAGAGTGCTTAAGAGAGGCTAGCCATTGACAATTGTGCTTGTTAAGTCTGTGTCTCCGTGTATAGCTCCGATTGCACTTTGTACAATGGAATAACTTCCGAGAGTGCTGCATTGTAGGACTGTTTGACGCTAGCAATGTAAAATGTCTGGAAAATCCAACAGAGCTAGCACAGATGTGGTTATGTGGAACGGAAATGACACTTATCACATACTGTCGGCAACGGCGGCAAAATTTGACTCTTTCTTTCTTGTGCAAAGCATGATGCATTATCAAGCTGTCCACATCTTGAAAAACTCTTCGGCAAAGACCGCACTGATGCCTCCCTTCAATATTGTCTCTAACAAGCTTTTGACAGGTCTCAAGTGCAACCACAGGGTATAGTGTCTTGGTTGTAGATACAATCCTCTTCTTTTTTTTTTTCTTGACAGGCTTGACACTAAGCATGTTGCTTGATTGTCTGAACCCCATTCTATCAGGGCCATATTTAGTGACCTTTTGTATTAACTGGTTAATGAAATACCCAGAGCTTGATGCTGACATTACTGGAGCCTGCACTGGTGCCCTTGGTGAAACTTTCCGTGGAGGTAAGGTCCTCTTGCTTTGCTCTGACTGCTTTTGAGCTGGCTGCCTACAATGCATGTAGGCAGATGCAAGCATTTTAAGCAGCGATTTTTTATTACTCGATTCTTGACTTTCTTCTTGTGTTTGCTCACTGTCAGTAACACATGTATTCTCAGAAGTTACATTCTCAACTTTATTCTCTAAGGACTGGTCTTGTGCTTCTGTGAGTACCAGAGGGGAAGTTAAGTCAGATGGCTCTGATCCTTCATCATGGTGTACCTCTGATATGGTGTTCTGAACAGAATGAGAATCTGAAGTAGATATGCACTCCTCTGAAGCAGTCTGTGTGTTCTGATGAAGTGACTCATCAGTGCAAAGAGAAGGTGAGTTCTCATTAGAGGGAACTGGGGAAGAGTGGCAGTCCATCTGAGCAAGTTCTGAAGGTTCGGTAAGTTCAGATTTTTCATTCATTTCAGACTGCTCATTCGTTTCAGACTGCTCAATCGTTTCAGACTGCTCAATCGTTTCAGACTGCTCATTACTTGTCTCTTGTATCTTCACATGTGTTTTACTTTCATGTATCTTTTTATGCTCCTGGATGGCCTCAAGTTCATGAAACTCTTCCCCACAATCACAAGCATACACATCTTGAGTGACGGGAGGGGGTAATACCACGCAGTGATGCTTTTGAAGAAGTTCTGGACTTGCAAACAAGCCACTGCAGTGACTGCAAGTTGGCAACATTGCTGCTTTCTGGTCAGAGATTTCACTGGCATGAGAAGCCTGATGCACCAAGAGAGATGATAAACCATTAAAAGTGGCAGAGCATGCCACACAGCTGTATGTTTTACTGGGAGGAGTTCCAGCAGATTTTGTTTCCTGAAGTCCAAGCATTTTGCGATGCCCGTGCAAGCCAGTGTCGATGCCAGTGTTGTTTACTCAGTTGCCACCATTCTTGTACACATCCTACAAAAGAACAACAGAGAAAGTCAATCAGTGAGGCAACTAAGCAAAAAAAAAAAAAAAAAAAAAAAAAAAAAAAAAAAAAAAAAAAAAAAAAAAAAAAAAAAAAATCACATCCCATTTTTCATTCCAAAAGCAAAGCTACAGGTAGAAAGCCCCTTAATATTGTTTTAGAATTATTAGCTCTGACTGCTTACTGATAAAGTAAATGGGTAATCAGATTTAAAAGCTAGGATATTTGGGTGTGAAGGATTGATCTAGCCTAATAATTACTGTCCTGTCACAAATGTTAAGACATCAAATCTAATGTAACATCCAGAATTCTCACCACAACTCACAAGGTCTGCAACTGAAATGTATTAGCCTAAGCTGTGATTCAGAGAAGTACACCTTAGATACTGGGGAAGGTGAAATGTACACTTGCCAGTATAAACATCATTTTCTATATACCAAAATAAAGCTAAAAAAAATCTATTACTGAATGAAATACATCTTGAATGAAGTTACCAAATGTCCTTAACTGGCTTAACAAGAAAACAAAAGACGGAGGATACATGAGGTTAAAGTTATCTCTAGTGCATTCATGCCCTCCAGGCAATTAAAAGTGTCTAAGTGGACTCATATTGGAATGGGGGAAAAGAGTAAATAACTGTAAAATGGAAACAGCTTGTTCTTTTTAAGCAGGAAGTCCAATCGGATGTCATCTGGTCACACTGGAGACGTATTTTCGTGAAACGTTTAATATTTCTAGATTTTATTTACGCTTTTCACTAAAATGTGTCTCCAGTATGACTGAGATCTGACTGGACTTTTCCTGCATAAAAAGCAAACATATACAATCACACAACTGTGTAAGATACGGGGGTCTTGCCCATCCAACTACATGTTATTCAATGGTATTAAAGAATCAGAAATAAAATCATTACAGTAGTGTTTTTAAAGTTCATATATATACGTGAATCAGTGTACCGAACTAATCTAAGTCAAAGCAGATGTCCATGGTCGCTCTATCAAGCTAACGGGAGAATGTCACGTACAATTAGGCTCCAAGTCTGCACATCACACACACACATACCCACACCTACATATCACCACACACAGACATACTCACATACACAGGTACACCTTTCACCTCAACTGACCACATTTCATCTTTAGCTTTAGGTAGTATGAAGATTGGGTGTTGCCTGGGGTATTCCATGAACATTCATTTTAGATCATATGTTCCCAGTTAAGAGTTCATCTCCATGGGGGTATTCCCTTGGTTTAGAATCACATGCTCCCGGTCAGGAGGTGAAGGTCAAGAGTTCTCTGTATGTATTACAATGCATGTTTTCTAAGGGGAGTAAAACTTAAGAGTGTGCAGTCGGTGTTGCTCGTCTGTGTAGGCCATGGAAAGTGAGTGCTTGTCTCATGGCAAATGCTGATTGGGCCAAGAGGCCACGTCAGATACGCAGGGGTATTATATAGTGAAAACATAGGTTAGTTCGGACTGGAGGACTTTGAGAGAGAAGCCTTAACTCATTGTCTTGGCCTAGATGGGAGAAAGAGCGCAGCCGAGTCCACACTCAGTTTTACTAGGGTGATGGGCTCTTTAATGGCTCTCAAGCCTATTTCATTTATTCTCTTTCATCTTTGTTAAACTTTTTCATATTTAGCATGATTTTGTCTTGATTGATATTTTTCAGATATTTCTTCATCATCATAAAACTGTTTTGTCCAGTGGTTTCATCCAATAAGCTGACAAAACTACTTTTGGACTGGTTGTTTTTACACCACAATAGACAATTTTCTATTTTTCACGATCTTACAACTGTAGATGATAAAAAGTAAATGTCCTTTGCTATTTCATGTTGAGAAAGGTTATTGTTGAATTGTTGCACTACCTGATCATGCAATCTTTCACAGACTGAAAGACTCAGCCTCTCTGGGATATTATACCCAATCATGTTACTGACCTGTTGCCAAGCAAATTCAAAACGGACAAATATTTTTCAATCAAATTTCTCATTTTCAACAGTTGATAGGCTGCTAAGAAAAAAAATGCAATGACGTGTGGATCATTTAAACCCTATATTTTATTGAAAATAGTACAAAGACAGCATATCAGATTCCGCACAAACTGCGTAGCTGAATCACTCACAACAAAGGGCGGTGTACTGTGTGCGTTTGTGATTGACCACAGGCACACCAACTCAGCTGTTGTTGAACACTTCGGCTCTCCTGATTTGAAGTTCATGACAGTAAGATGAAGATCCTTTTGCCTTCCTTGTGGATTTATGACAGTTATTGTTGCGGATGTTTACATCCCTCGACAAAGAGATGCTTAGCTGCCGTTCCATCATCTCCTGGCCGACATAAGGGGAAAACGCATAGGATCACATCTACACAAAAGTGAAAGAGGCTTACAGCACCAACCCCCGGCCTCCATTCAGCAAGAGTGACCATCTCTCTCTACTAATGAAGCCCACATACCGACAGCTGTGGAATCGGGTTAAAATTAAAACAGTTTGTGTGTTTGGCCTGAAGGGCCAGAGTCCACGTTACAGGACTGATTTCAGTGTACTGACTAACAATGACTCTCTGATTGATGTAAATGAATATGCACCATCTATCACTGGATTCATCAAGTGTGAAGATTACAGGACTCAAACAAAGCAAATTCTCACATTTGCAAACCAAAAACCATGGACGAACAGTGAAGTCCGCAGTCTGCTGAAAGCACATGATGCAGCCTTCAAATATTGGCAACAATGAGGAACTAAAAGCTGCCACACACAACCTGGCATCAGGTTGACAGGCTGGCATTAGAGTTGCAAACCTCAAGTACAGTGCAGAAATTGCAGCCTATTCCAATACCAGTTTGGATACCCGACACATGCGATGAGGGATCCAAGCAATCACTGGCTAGTAGAGCAAAATCGGTAACTCGGCAACCACAGGCACCTCCCTCTCTGTTGAACCGAACACCTGCTTTGAGACCACTGCCCAGGCTCAGCTAACCACGACTGCCCTGCCCCCCTTCTACAGAGGAGCCAACACTCATGCTGGCTACAGATGAGGTGAGGTGTGCACTGATGAGGGTCTCGACTTGGAAAGCAGCGGGTCCAGATGGCATTCTAGGTCAGGTCCTGAAAACGTTTGCCAACCAGCTGGCTGCCACTTTCACGGAAATCTTCGTCCCTGGCATTTCCCTGGCATAGTCTACTGCTCCTGCCTGCTTTAAAGCCACAACCATCATCCCAATGCCACAGAAATCCATCATCTCATGCATCATACATTTGTATCACAAGCTCCAACACCTTCAAGTTTTAGGGGTATAAGGATGAAATGAAGCTCCTTACAGAGTGTGCAACACCAATAACCTTTCCCCAACGGTAGCAAAAGCAAGGAGTCAAAAGTTGACTTCAGGAGGGGAAAAAAAAGCATTAATATGACAGGGTTGGAGAAGGTGGGCTGTTTCAAGTTCCTTGGTGTTCACATAGCCTGGGACCTCATCTAGTCACTCAAAACATCACACATTGTCAAAAACACCTCCACTTTCTTCAAAGGCTGAGGAGAGTCAACCTGCCACAGCAGCTCCTCTGCTTTTTCTACAGATACAGATCCACTGTGGAGAGCATCCTAACAAGCTTCCTCAGTCTGGTATAGCAACACTACTGCTGCTACATGTAAGGCCCCGCAGAGTGTGGTGAACCCAGCACATCACCACAGCTGCCTTCCCACCCATACAGGGTATGTACAATACAAGATGTCAGAGGAAAGACATCAACACACCCCTGCCACTCCCTAATTCAACCTCATCCTGCATCCGAAAAGAGGTACCCGAACATTAGAGCCTGAAGAAAAAAAAAAAAAGAAACAGATTCAAGGACAGATTTTACCCACATGCTGTTAAACTGGTCATACCAA
The DNA here is from genome assembly GCF_015220715.1 of Pygocentrus nattereri. NCBI lineage: Eukaryota > Metazoa > Chordata > Actinopteri > Characiformes > Serrasalmidae > Pygocentrus > Pygocentrus nattereri. The sequence continues at coordinate 44,404,196 of NC_051213.1, read as the reverse complement.
CAATGCCAACCAAAACATGAACACCGTTTACTCAGCGTATGTATACACTGAGCTCCATGAACTCGAACGTACTTGTACCATGTACTTGAACATCTACTCAAATTTTAAGCTACCTGCACTATACATTTTGTGAATATAGTATCTGTGATGTTGTGCACACTCACTATAATTTGAACGCCTGTCCTGGTTTACCAACATACTGTCCACTTCAAATTAATTACAAACTAAAAACCCAAGCTGCAAATGACTCAAAGACTATATATTTATTATACTATAGTAACTACAGTTTGCACTTTAAATTCTCTCTGCCTTCTGACCTACAATTCATGTTCAAGCTCATATCTGTATTTACTGTCTATCCACCTGTCTTTTTGTATTTTTGAATATTTTTTAGCATAAATTTAATTTTTATCATTTAGCGCTAGACAAGGAGCCTAACAGAGTTCCATTATACTGTACAACACAACAATTGTTTAACGACAAAGGCAAATTGAACGGACCTCCTCCACCTCCAAATGTAAATTGGTTGATCTGATCGTAATTTGAACACCATGCATTCTGGGGGAGTTTAATGTGATCTGATCACAAAGTGTAAACAGGCCCAGTCTGAAGTGCCCAAAGTGGATTTGATAGGAACCAGACAACTCAGAGTTTAATGCTTCTAAAAGCTGTGAGTAATGTTTGCTGGGAGGCAATTTGAGACATTGTTTCATGACTGATTGAGATGATTTTGGCCTAAAACATTGTTTTATATACATCTATTGCACAGAAGGCACGTGCAGGGCATTGTACGGCAAAGAAGTCCCCAGAGAAATCTTTTCCAGATTTACCACTGTTTAACCATCATCAACATTACATTAAACACATGTAGGTTCACTGGTTTAACATCTAAACCACAAAATGCCAACATTTGGGTTGTAGACATCACAACCCCTTGTTACCATCACCACTGTAAAGAAATCTGAGACAGTTTCTCCACAGTGTACCACTTCACATCAAACCATATGACTGAGCTTATGAAATCAGAAAAATCAGTGGAAATTCTTTAAATACTTTAAACTCCTTTAACAATGTAATAAAGATATTTGCATATGGATCATGGTTTAATAAGGGCATGGTGGTTTAATAATTATTCCCGCACTACTGGCATTACCTTAAAAGGCCAACATTTCTGTATAATTCAGTGAAGTCACTCTGAATGACTTGTATACACATCAACAACTGAATGATGTAGAAAATGTGAAGAACATATTAAGGCGAGAACAGTTTAATGCAGTCAAAAATGTATATATTTATTTTTTGGCCAGAAATATTAAATTAAAGGCATCACTTCATAAATACATTTGTTGAAGCAGAATTTTAACTAAAACGTCATCGTTTCATTTGGTCACACATCTCATTTATCGATGCCCTAAAGATGTCTTATGTTGCTACACAGTAATTATAGACTAGCTATCAGTCTTCCTTGGCACTAAGTGATGAGCTGGTTCAGTCAGATTCAGAGAGAATTTGGTCAGGCTCAGGTTAGGTTCATAGTCATAACTTGGTGCTGTGGGTCAGGTTGCGTCGGGCGAGACTCAGACAAAGTTTTCAGGCCGTGTTAAAGTTCGGACCATCGTTTCAGGCCAGATTTAAGTTCTACTGACAGGTGAGTCAGCAACCTTTTCCATGGGGAAGATGAATGGTACCTAAAATGCTTAGCTCTGGCCACGTGAGAGATCACTAATCAACAATTGTTTGCATCTCAAGCTGTAATTAATTATATCTGACAGATATAGTACATTATGCTAGGCATAACATTATGACCACCTCCCACTTTCTACACTCACTGTCCATTTTATCAGCTCCACTTACTGCATAGCTGCACTTTGTAGTTCTACAGTTACAGACTGTAGTCCATCTGTTTCTCTGATACTTTATTACCCTGTTCTTCAGCAGTCAGGACCCCCATGGACCCTCACAGATCAGGTACTACTTGGGTGGTGGATCATTCTCAGTACTGACACGGTGGTGGTGTGTTAGTGTGTGTTGCGCTGGCCTGAGTGGATCAGACACAGCAGTGCAGCTGGAGTTTTTAAACACCTCAGTGTCACTGCTGGACTGAGAACAGTAAACCAACTAAAAATATCCAGCCAACAGCCTCCTGTGACCACTGATGAAGGACTAGAGGATGACCTCTACACAAATTGCAGCAGCAGATGAGCTCTCGTCTCTAACTTTACATCTACAAGGAGGACTGACAAGGTAGGAGTGTCTACTAGAGTGGACAGTAAGTGGACACAGTGCTTAAAAGCTGCAGCAGCACTGCTGTACCTGATCCACTTGTACCAGCACAACACACCCCAACACACCACCACGACATCAGTGTTACTATACAGGTGAGCAGCAACATTTCAGTAGTTGCAAGAACACCTGAGCACGGTTAATTTATAGCGATTTGTTTTGCGAAGAATGTGACATTTTAAAACATTTCTAACAAAATACATTTATTTATAGACCTTTTGATAGACGTACTCTCAGTCACTACACATACAAACTAATTCTAAAGACAAAATGGAATCTAAACAAAGAAGTTTCATATTTTGGACTGTCAGATTTGACTTTGGGACACTTTTTGGAACGGTTCTGGAAAAAAAGTTGCATTGTTGCATGTACACCCCTTCATGGCGATGTCCTCTTTCAGCAGGATAAAAGCATCCTACCACACTACGCATACTCAGCGTGTCCCAATTCAGGGGCTGGATCCTTTGAAGGACGCGGTCTATGAAGGCGTGTCCTTCAAAGGCTGAACCAAAATGCGACGGTCTGCCCTACAGTGGGTTTTCTGTTCCGATCCTTACCGCTGCATCACGAAAGCCGCTCCTGTCGGTTTCTTTTAAAGGTCTTTAGAGATGGAGCCAAAAACTGTGTTTTGTTTTATTTTTTATTCCCTGGAGCTGGAGATGTGTTTTTAAACATTTGTCTGGTTAGCTACTGGCCTCAGTTTAAACTCAGTACTTCTATATGTCAAAGTGCCTCCTTAGCTGCTGTTCGCTCCTCTGCTGACACAGCCATGTTCTCGAATCCTCGCCAGCACACAGTGAACCTTGAGATGTGTTGCCTGGCACAGGATCCACCCATTGGATCTTTTGTTGCCATGGAAAAGGAGGACATTTCTCAGCCACATATGAAGGAGCCTTCAAGATGGGACAGCCTAGTCCCAATGTTACACAATCAGCCTTAAAATGTAGCCTCCAAAGGACGCAGCCCCTGAATTGAGACACTGATAGTTTATGGATTTTTTTTGAGGAACATGACAAAGTTGAAGGTATTGCCTTGGAACAAACCCTAATTCTTCAGATCTCAATCTTACTACACGTAACAGTGTGGAAATCACAACTGTAGTGCTCAAAATTAACATGGTTATCAGCATTGTTGCAGCACTTAAAATTGCTGAAAATGTTAAAAAAAAAAAAAAAAAACTACTTAAACTGAAATCACTTGGCCAATGGAAAAACATTCAATTGTGCAATAACATTGAAACTGGCACCATGTAGCCTTGAGAGGCTCAAACGAGAAAGCGTACAAACATTTTATCATATTTTTAAAATGGTAATTCAACACAGACTCGGTTTAATATTTCGGCTTCCCTACTGATAAGCTAATTCAACCTCTTCAACTCCTTGAGACCACCGGTGGCTCCAAAACGCACCTTTCAGATTTCATAAGCTACATTCAGAAGGTGGGTGTCGTATGAGGCTGTAACTGTCTTCTTATGAACATTCCAACTATAAAAAAATGTATTTAAAAATCCAGAAAATCACATTGTATCATTTTTAAATAAATAATTTGTATTTTACTGCATGAAATAAGTATTTGATCACCTACCAACCAGCAAGAATTCTGGCTCTCACAGACTCAATCAATCACACTCCAACCTCACCACCATGGCCAAGACCAAAGAGCTGTCTAAGGACACCGGGGACAAAACTGTAGACCTGCACAAGGCTGGGATGGGCTACAGGACAATATGCAAGCAGCTTGGTGAGAAGGCAACAAGTGTTGGCTCAATTATTAGAAAGACAAGATGACTGTCAGTCTTCCTCGGTCTGGGGCTCCATGCAAGATCTCGCCTCGTGGGGTAAGGATGATTCTGAGAAAGGTCAGGAATCAGCCCAGAACTACACGGGAGGACCTGGTCAATGACCTGAAGAGAGCTGGGACCACAGTCTCAAAGATTACCGTAAGTAACACACTACGCCGCCATGGAATAAAATCCGGGCATGCAAGGACCCCCTGCTCATGCCAGCACATGTCCAGGCCTGTTTGAAGTTCACCAGTGACCATCTGCATGATCCAGAGTAGCCATGGGAGAAGGTCATGTGGTCAGATTAGACCAAAATAGAACTTTTTGGCCTCAAATCTACTCGCCATGTTTGGAGGAAGAAGAAGGATGAGTACAACCCCAAGAACACCGTCCCAACCGTGAATCAAGGGGGTGGAAACATCATACTTTGGAGGTGCTTTTCTGCAAAGAGGACAGGACGACTGCACCGTATTGAAGGGAGGATGGACGAGGCCATGTATCGCAAGATTTTGGCCAACAACCTCCTTCCCTCAGTAAAAGCATTGAAGATGGGTCGTGGCTGGGTCTTCCAGCATGACAATGACCCGAAACACACAGCCAGGGCAACTAAGGAGTGTCTCCGTAAGAAGCATTTCAAGGTCCTGGAGTGGCCTAGCCAGTCTCCAGACCTGAACCCAATAGAAAATCTTTGGAGGGAGCTGAAACTCAGTGACAGCGCTGAAACCTGAAAAATCTGGAGAAGATCTGTATGGAGGAGTGGGCTAAAATCCCTGCTGCAGTGTGTGCAAACTTGGTCAAGAACTACAGGAAACGTCTGACCTCTGTAATAGCGAACAAAGGTTTCTGTACCAAATATTAAGTTCTGTTTATTTATTTTATCAAATACTTTGCATGCAATAAAATGCAAATTAATTATTTAAGTCATACAATGTGATTTTCTAGATTTTTCTTTTTAGATTCTGTCTCTCACAGTTGAAGTGTTCCTACGATAAACATTACAGACCTCTCCATTCTTTGTAGGCAGGAAAACTTGCAAAATCGGCAGTGTATCAAATATTTACTTCCCCCACTGTAGATGGTGATGTCATTTTAAACCCTTATAATAAAAGAAGCTGAACTCTTTACTACTCTGAAGTCATTTTTCTACTGAAATTTGACCCATTTTCCCACAAATCTGAGCCATGAACTATAAACAGACGGCATCTCTTCAGTGATTTGCTCTGTAAAAATTATTTTTATAAAATACAAAGAAGATCCTTTTTTTTAGCTTTCAGCAGTAAATTGTAAGCATATAGAAATATGCATGATCATAAAACATTTTCTGCTCATTTGAGGGGAGCTTTTTTCCTTTTAAAATTAATTTTATTATTTCATGCAGTTTCTGAATAATTTGTCTTAATGCTGGTAACATTTTCTGATAAGGACATTAGACTATCAAACCAGCAGATTTGATATGAGGCTTCCTATTCTCCGGCTTCTTGTTCAAGTTTTCCTGTTCCACCTTAAATGGTACAGAAATTACATTCTGGCTGCTGAAACATGATGACAGCAAGAAGTTATAAAAATAAAAACGGGAAAATTTGAATAAGAAGCCGAATTCAGCTTCATAGTTTAAATGCTGTTAGGCTTTTTTGATTAAAGGTAGCTTAAGCCATCAAAGCATCCTACTGGTTTATATACGGAGCTACTTCTAAATATGCGCTATGTTAGGACGTTTTGGGAGGGTAGCATAATTCGTCAGAACGCATCCACTAAAGTAGTGGGTGAAGGTCACGAAGATGACTTAAGATTTGAAGGGTTATCACCTTCTGCAGCAAATTTCTTTCTGCATGTTCTGAAGCCGGGTTGACCATCTCTCCTCGAGTTTCCCTCTGCGCTCTTATAAAAACAAATACTGGATTGTATTTCATGAGAGTTTTTCACACTTTGACTACAGTTTTAATGAAGATTAAAATGTGAAACAGTAATACTAACCTTCTGGAATTTTACTGTGGTTTACAGGGAATCCAGTAACCGTTTCATCGCTGAATCCAACCAAGCATCTGTGGGATGTGCTGGAGCACAAGCCCAATCTGCGGTGGATCTACCTTGCAGCTTAGAAGAACCTGCCTCTAACGCTCTGGTGCCAGATACCACAGAATGCCTTCAGATTTCTAGTAGGGCCTGTGCCTCGGTGGTTCAGAGCCGTTTCCCTATTTACTATTATTCATTTACATACTAAATGCTGTTTAAACAAATAAATCCATGCCTCACTTATTTTCTTATGCTCAGGGTTAAAGGGGAATTCCACTGATTTTTCAAAGTCACTGTGTAAACAAACTCAGAGTGGTCAGAGTGGTTTGATGGAAAAAAATTAATAAAACATAAAATACAAAATGAGCCATAACGTTTGCACGGGCCATATTTTAGGTTTTACTGTTCTTCCCATTAGTTAAAATCAGCAAATAGCCAGTAACCGCACATTAAAATTTGCAGAAGTGTGTCCTCTGTTGAGGACGCGTTACTTATTTCTGACCAAGGATGTGCAAATGTTTGCATAAGACCGTGTCAGACTAGGTATCAGTACTCAGATGCAACAGATGTTACAGCTAAAGTGAGTTTTTCAACCAAATTTGCATTTTATCTCACTGTCTTTAGCAATTACGTTTAAATTTAGCTAGTTAATAATTACTGACGTCACAAGTTCGACAGTAGTGCATGAAACTATTTTTGCACTGTAAACATTTTTTCTTTACAATAATTCCAATAATTAAAGCAAAGCAATCAAGCAAATAAATTTAGAAAAAAGCTGTTTTTGCAACTGTATGCACAACGTACTAATGTGAAATAATGATTTTAACATTAAATTTATCCAGATTTCCCTTTTTTATGTTTCCCAATCCTGGTTTCAGAGCACCTGTGTGATCCCCTGGGCCAACAGTATGTGACTGAAGTGCCCTTGAGCAAGGCACATAGCCCCCAACTGCTCCCCAGGCGCCGTGGATAGGGCTGCCCACTGCTCCAGGCAAGTGTGATCGTTGCCTCCTAGTGTGTGTGTGTAAATTCACCAGTCTGTATGTGGTGTTTCACTGCACGGTTACATGCAGAGGTGAAATGTGTGGACAATAACAGTCACTTAATTAAATATCAAGCTAGCTGTGCAAAAACTGTACTTAATTACCATTTATTATTATTATTGTTATTACTAATATTAATAGCTACTTTTGAAACCTTTTCCATTCATTCCAAGGATATATTCCAGTATCAAAACAGGCTCTAAAGCTCATAACAATAGAACATTTAAGAAACACACACACACAACAGGCTTTCCATCACAGAGAAGAACCAATGAACCATGTAAAGAGCCATTCATGCATTCAAGTGGTTCATCGTGCCAGTTCTATACGCGACCACTGCCTTTACTAAAGGAAGTGTAATATGCAATCATGGCTTTCAGATACTGTATGCACACATCTAAAACACAGTAAAAATGCCCAATGTCAATTTCAACCATTCACTCAAAGTGCCTTGAGGTTTCTTAATGCCAGATGACATCATCCAGTGTACTACACATTACCTGTCTGTAAGAACTTTATCGTTAAACAAAGCGTATGCATAGAAAGCCATTCAAAAACGACGACGTGTAACTTGAAGTGACCACAGCAGGATCAATCAGCCAGCGAATAACGAACATGTAGGTCAGGAGCCAGGTCCAGCACTTCCCCCCCCATCATTATGTCCTGTTAGCTTATATCTTCTGCCATACCACCAAGTTGACAGTGGCCCCACATTGGGGTTGCTCCTTTGCTCTTCGTCTGGCCCAAAGCCTTCTTTCTGGGACGCGTACATGAAGGTCAGTAAACCCCTAGACCTTATTTTCTCACTTCCCCCTTTGATTCCGAATACTTCCTGACAGATTTCACGTCACTGCAGTGAACAACTATTAGAAAATTTTGCCTACAGTGATGCTGGTGTGAGCAAATTGTTTGCAATGCTCGAGTCTCCCGTTGCATAAGGACACCAAGTCATGAGAACGGTACATGTAGTGCATGCCCAGGTATATTAGAGCTGGGCAATACGACGATATTTATCACTGCGTGCTTTTGTGAGCCCACTTTGGATATCACAGTACCTAAAAACACTTTCAAGCTTAACGGTTGATTATAAAAAGGGCATAATCACTCCTGTTTAATTGGATTTAGTGTTGTACAGTATGAAACGTGGCTTATCGTATTTGATAACATTTTTTAAACGTTATCTACTTTCGTCCATTCCAGTTTGTCCGATATCAGAAAAAATATTGTGACGTTGCATTTTTGTCATATGACCCCATATGAGCTCTAGTGCATCTAAAGGCTGGCGGCTGCGTTTTCCAATCTGAGGTATATTGGGAGACTTTTATACATAGTAAGCATCTTTTTGAAGAAAGGCAGGTCATCTCGGGCTACAATCGAAGCATAGGAAGTCTTCTAGATGCAAATTAGTTTAAGTCATTATGAAGAACTAATACATACACATACTTTTCTTTTTTTTGGGGGGGGGGGGCTTTCTGGGGAGGTTGCATGTAATATTTTGAGAAAGAATCTCTGTAAACTCCTGGATCTTATTTACTCACCTTCCCCCTTTGTTTCAGGACACATCGTGTCAAATGTCATGCCTCTAGGTCCATTTAGTGCCTCAACATTTGGAATGAACTACACAAGCTGCGTCCAGGAGCCCAGACAGCTGCACTACAGCCCTCCCTGTATGAATGGACTTGGGATCGGCGGTGTGCTGTTTTGACAGACGGTCCAGTGTGGCAGTCTGCGGTTCTGGACGCGGTCATCATTTTTGGCCTTCACAAAAAAAAGGGGGTTTCGGGCCCCCCAGAGCAAACGGTCTCGCGTTGGGGTTCCTCATTGTGAAGGTCCAAGATGTGGCTAAGAGGAAATAATACGGAGAAAACACCCCGAGCGCTGGACATGGCTCCCGGCCCAGTGGTGCAGGCCTCCGCTTTCCGGTACTGACCGCTGTTCGCGTCCCAGTGGAGAAAATTGCTCAATAACCAGTGCACGTCGTATTTCTCCTCAACCAAAGCTGTTTTTATGGGTTCAAACGACGGCCGCACATCTGAACTCCGTCGCTCCTCGCTGCGCTGCCCAGGAGCCCCAAGAGGCAGACGGTTAGCTCGGTTAGCTTGCCACGGCTACGCGCTCGTCCAGCCGAAAACAACGGGCTAATAAACGAGCGACGCTTACCTGGACCATCGCTACAGCCTCCAGACTGCGGACCTTTCGAGCCAGGCTGCTCCAACAGGCGCTAATTCCAGCTGAGCGCCGCACATTGTCAGCGGAAAGCACAGCCACACGGTCTGCTGCCCCGTCCTTCCTCGCTGTGCTTTGGGTGGGTAGCCAGCAGCAGCAGCTTTAGCGGGTTTTCTCTCTCGGGTGTCCGTGTCTTCAAAATAAAAGCTCTCGGACTGAACCCGGTTAGGGGAAAGTGGGGTTAAAGGGGCACTCCAGCCGAAAAGAAAGGGAAAAATCCATCGCTACATGTGTTGAAAGCGCCCTCAGTCCGCGCTGGAATAGTCCTGGAAGTCTGGGCGCTCCGTTTACCTACGGCAGTTACGAGGGAGGAGAAACCAGCGGTGAACAGCGCGCACACCTGCTTTTACGTAATTTACTACGTAGATGACGGACAACGAAAATATTCATATCACTTATTACCTGCTTTGCCATGATTTCCCGCATTGCATTTATTATAACACCTGCGGGCAGCAACACTGATGCGGGAAGCACCTCCTCAACGAAATAATAATAACAATAATAATAATAATAATAATAATAATAATAATAATAAATAATAATTGAGATGGCATCTTTATATGGGAGGTGACCACCAGGCACAGGCCTCTCTCCGATGGTGACATAAAAAAAGAATAAATAAAACAATAATAATAAAGCCACAATAACGCCCCTCCTTGACACAAAACAACACAACAAACACTTCTAAACAAATATATGTGTTACAAACAACCAACATTTAACAACATAATAACTAATTTAAAGGAGGACAGCTTTTTTCTGAATTTCTACAAACACCAATTCATTTTATAGTAAATTAGTTTGGGCTGGTTTATGTTTATGAAGAAACGCCTACAGATCAACATAGTAAAGGAGCTCATCTGTGATCCTGAGTTTAAAGCCAGTTTTTATTCAACTTAAACTTGGAATTAAGTAACATTATGTTAAGTAATCTTTTAGTACTTTTACTTTCGATACTTAAGTACATTTGAAGTCAAATACTTTTGTACTTTTACTCAAGTGGAGGTCTAAAGGGAGGAACTTCTACTTTTACTGGAGTAATGTTTTACCTTGAGTATCTCTACTTTAACTCAAGTGCAAGACTTGTGTGCTTCGTCCACCACTGATAGTCTCTCGGAGTGCCAACCAGTAGCAGGTTGCTACAATATAATGCGACTTCACTGACTGAGCATGCACGGATATTAGAGGAAACCCGCAATCTATCTGCATATTCATCCAGGCTGCCTGTAGGATCCTCAAACACACTCCAATCTGTTAATTCCACGCAGTCCTGAAGCCTTTCTTTAGCCTCGTTGGTCCAGCTCTTCATAGAGCCGACTACAGGTTTGGCACACAAGCTTCTGCCTATAGGTTGGAAGGAGTTGGATTAGCGAGTGATTGGAGAGGCCCAGAGCAGCACGGGGAACAGAGCAATAGGCCCCCTTTAACACAGTGTAGCAGTGGTCTAAAATGTTACTCTCCCTGGTGGGGCAGGTAACATGCTGTCTGTATTTAGGTAGTTCACCGGTGAGTTGTGCTTTGTTGAAGTCCCCTAAAATGATAAAAAAGAGAGTCTGTGTGTTTGAGCTTTGCGCTGGTGATCTGGTCTGCGAGAGCACGCAGCGCCTTGTGCACGCATGCCTGGGGTGGAATATACATTCCTGTGAGTACGATAGACGTAAACTCCCTAGGAGTGTAAAATGGTTTACAGTTTATAAAGTGTTTCCAGATCAGGGCTGCAAGTTTTTGTTAACACTGTGACATCCGTACACCAGCCTTGGTTGATGTAAAAGCAGATTCCATAGCCTTACGTCTTGGCCGAGAGCTCTGTGGAATGGTCTGCTCTGTACAGGTTAAAGCCGCTGTCCGGGGTTGACTCAGTGAAGCAGCACAGCAGAGACAGAAAAGTCCTTGTTGGTCCTGTTTAGAAGGGAAAGTTCGTCCAATTTATTGCCTAAGGAGTGAAGATTCACCAAGTGAATGCTGGGGAGCGGTGTGCGAAGTCCGCACTGCCGAAGTTTAACCAACCAGCAGCCGCTTCGCTCACCAGAATGTCCAAAAAGCAGTCAAAAAGTGAAGAGTCTGGAAAAATGCTTGTGGCATGGACTGCCTGATGTTCAGCAGATCTTCCGCGCTGTATGTGAGTGAGACTGGTTCATATATAACAGTACAAACAAACAAAACACAACAGAGCTCCAAACTAGTGATGCCGTCTGCAGCGCCATCTTGGATCTCATGGAAATGAATGTATTCTTTTACATTAAAGAAGTTTAAACATTTATAAACTATTTTGCTTAAATGCTCCATAACAACCCATTTATTTTGGACTCATTCAGAAGCGCCCTCTTGCGTTTGGGAATCCCGGAAGACAGTACGAAGTGGTAATTCTCCTCTCTACAAGTTCTCTGCATGCACTACATTTCTTTATCACTGTGGAGGTGATTCCCAATGGTTGTATGATGTGCAGCGCATGCTGGGTATTGTAGTGAGGGAACACTAATGAAGGAAAACAAGAAGGACGCTGAATCGTGAGTCATGTCAAACAGATAAGGGCTGAGGAATAAAGTGCTGCACTAAAAGATAACATGACAAATGACACATTAAATGGTGCTTTTAGTCCAGAATGCCCCTTTACAGAGTGACCACATCACAGAAGAATGCTTGTAGAATGCAAATAGGTCCATATCTGATTACCACCACTGGTGTAATGAAAGGTTCTGGCAGCACAAAACCACAAAAAAGGAAGCCCTAAAACAAAAGATGAATATGTTATTAGTTATGTTATGCTGTATTCTGAGAGGGCAGCATGGTGGTGCGTAGGGTTCAGTTTGCATGCTCTCTCCGTGTCTGTGTGGGTTTCCTCTGACTTCATCCCACAGCCCTAAGACAGACATTGTGTAATGGACTGGCGACCTGTCCAGGATGTATCCTACCTTACGCACAATAGCTGCTGGGGTAGACTCCATCACCCCCCACTTTTTGGACCCAATTAACTTGTGTAAGGTAAAAGGTTCACTTGAAGGCCTCTGCTGGAATTTCTTGGAAACTTTCTGCACAGACCTTGTACTTTTCCGAGGCACTTATCTGAATGCTTGGTACTTCTTACAAAGTTATGGGTGCTTTCCACACAAATCATTTAATCCTGTCCTATGGATACCTCTTATGGGTAAGACATTTTTTTATTTAATTCCATCTCTTCCGTATACTAACGTTAGCTTTCTGCCTTCCTTCTGCAGTCACCAACTAAAGAAACAACATCAACATTTCTACATTCTGAAGGATTTAATGTATCACTGTATTTTACATGCACTCATGGATGCACCAAGTTTTTCGTTTTATTCATTTTATTCATTTTAAAGTGATTTTTCAGCCAAACAAACGCATTTACACAAACGTTGTTGAAAAGCTAAGACATGTTTGGTGGCCCAGTCCTGAATCAGAGCGAGAACAGCTGGGAAGGTCACCAAGAGCCATACAACTTCACCTCACTCTATACTCTGGCTATCTGGGATGACTCTGTTTGACATATTATCCTATCTAAAAACAGATACCCTATCTAAAAAATACTGGATGTTGCACTGTTAAAAATGTTTAGAGTAGCTATCTTGAAGCCTGAATTGTGTTCATATGTTTATACATTCAGTGTCTGAAAATTCCCTGTGAATTGTGACCTGTCCAGGGTGTGTCCTGCCTTCCGCCCGATGACTGCTGGGATAGGCTCCAGCACCCCCCCCCCCGCAACCCTGACGGAGAAGCGGCTTAGAAAATGGATGGATGGATGGATGTTTATTCATTCAGTGTCTCAAAATTCCCTGTGATGGACTGGTGACCTGTCCAGGGTGTATCCTGTCTTCCACCCAAGGACTGTTGATATAGGCTCCAGCACCTCCCTACAACCCAGAAGGACAAGCGGCTTCAGAAAATGTGTGTGTTTGAAAATAATGTCTGTAAACTAGATTACTTAAAATGATTGCGGTTTCAGGCAAGTGTTTGATGATGGGATCCATGCCACTAGATTCCACTACTTGTTATTTACATTGCCCTCATAGCTCTACAGAAAAACAAAATAAGCTAACTGTTGACACCAAGGCCCAGTCCCATTTCACCCCTTGCCCCAACCACCGAGCCCTTAGCCCTCCCTTTTGCGTGTTCACATCTAGGGTTAGGGTGTCCAAATTTTTGTTGAGCTAGAGCTGTATGGTGAAGCGTTAGGGCTACATGGTCCTCCAAACAGACGTTTTTCAGAAGCACACTATAAACGAGTTTGATGAGAACAAAAGAAAGTTTTATCACTGAAGATGGGCCAGGTCGCCACGCAGAGCAGCGCTAATAGTCTGTTGTTGAAACAATCTTTGTTTTGTTTTTTTAATTGGGGTTTGTTTTTTAAGTGGGGGTTGTCCCATTTCGTAGGCCAAGATTTCAACCACTACTCTTTGCAACTCTCTTCCAAGAGGTTAGGGTGACATTTGAAACTAAGGGGTAGGGGTAAAAAGAAGAAATGGGATTGGGCCCAAACTTGCCGTTTGACCACATTTGGAGTAAGTAAATTGTGTCAGTTGGGATTTTGGCTAAGCCTTAATTTATAGGATCCCCCAGAGAACTCTTTACACTGTAAAGTGTGTCAAGACTGATTTGCAGGTGGCGGCTCCCAATGCTCCTCCTCCCCAAAATACTGAACACCTGTTTCTAATTGCTCTAATTATTAGTTGTGTATTACATGGGTTAAGTTGGGTTATAAGAGGTGTGGGAGCCATGTTTCCTTTTATGGGTATCAACAATGCAGGAACAATATTATTCAATTTATTTGTTGTAAGGAATCTTTGGCAAAGACATCCTGGAAATGTGATTAAAACTATTTTTGGTACATTTTGAGCATGGCCTGGTAGACCACCAAAACAAAAAGGCTTTCATCTTTGAGAAGTTCAACTCTTGCTTCATATCTGAAAAAATCCACAGGTCTTTCTATCTGTCATTCCACTGTCAGAATGGACTCCATGCAAGTGGACATATAGCTATCAAGATGTCAATAGACAAAAAAGAAAAAGAAGAAGCTGCTGGTGTTCTCCGAACAATGGACTGGCCACCCCAGAGTCCAGACCAAATGCAACCTCTAAGACTGAACTTTGGAGATGTGGATAAATGGTTCCTACAGATTTCTTTAAAAACTGAAAAACAGCCCCCCCCCCACAAAAAAATAATGCAAGCTGTAATAAATGCAAAAAGTGACCACACAAAAATGAAATATTCATGTTTTGAGGCTTCTGTGTAATTTTCTGTTTGTGCTTTTTGCTTTTTTTCTGGTGTTGATGTTGCTATCCTGGCCCTTGGCTTGCTCAGCATTTCTACATGCCATTACATACGTCTGTTGACTCATCTTTGCAGGTTTTTTCTTTAGCTTGTCACTGGTCTGCATGTTTAATTCTTAATCTGATCTTTGATTCTAGTATAGGTGTAAATCTTGACCTCGTAAAGATTTGATTAGAGTTTTTAGGAAATGATTTAATCATGAAACCTCAACTCTATCCATAGTTTGAGTTGAATTTTATTCTAATTGATAGTATTTGATTATAATCAGCGTGGACCCACTTTGTTCAAGATTCAAGTCAAATTGAAACCATTGTGATTCAAGTCAAGGCAGATATTTATTCATATTGGTCACATTAAATCATTTCAGATCCTTGTACAGAATGACAATACAAGACAATTAGAACATGAAGAAAGAAGTTTTGCACTGTTGTGTCTGATCAACTCAGACAAGCGCAACACACACTAACACACCGCCTCCATGTCAGTGTTACTGCAGTGCTGAGAATGATCCACCACTCAAATAGAACCTGCACTGTGAGGGTCCATGGGGGTCCTGACCACTGAAGAACAGGGTAACAGAGTATCAGAGAAACAGATGGACTACAGTCTGTAACTGTAGAACTACAAAGTGCAGCTATACAGTAAGTGGAGTTGATTAAATGGACAATGAGTGAAGAAACAAGGAGGTGGTCATGATGTTATACCTGATCAGTGTATTATTTATTATCTAAAATGACCAGTGAAACTGTACGTAACTGAGTTTTTATATGCAATGCAGACAATGACAAAATAATAGTATAATTGAGAAAAAAATATATATATATGTTTTGTTTAATTGAGCTAAAATGGAGCTACAAGTCAAATGTTGCTAAGAAACATCGCCAAGTCCTTACTGACTAATATCTTCCATAATACATCAGTACATCACAAATACAACCAGTTCTTAAGGTAGACTTGCTGATGTAGTTAGGACACAATGTCACATATCGTAAAAAAAAAAAAAAAAAAAAAAAATATATATATATATATATATACATATATATATATATATATATATATATATATATATATATATATATGGACAAATATTTTTATATAATGGAAATACATGTAAACTGCATTGCAATTCCAAACACTAAAATGAATTTCAGAATATATAGCCATATTAATCAAATATATTTTAAAGTAAATTTATTGTACAATGTATGGGCTAATATTACACCTAGAAATGTACCACAAAAAAATGTATGAAAATAGTCAAAACACTTGGCTAAAGCACTGCATTTGTATTACTCTATTACTTTAAATTTCAGCCAATGAAACTTTAACACGGAAAAAGCAGTGTTGTAGGTACTGATACTCCGTGAAAATGCAGTCCGATAGCCAGAGGTGTACTTGTACTTGAGATAAAGTTGAGACACCCAAGGTAAAATATTACTCCAGTAAAAGTAGAAGTCCTTACTCTAGACCTCCACTTGAGTAAAAGTACAAAGGTATTTGCCTTCAAATGTACTTAAGTATAAAGTAAAAGTACTAAAAGAGTAATTCTGGCTCTGATCTGGTCCTGTTATCATTTTTATAACCAGACTGGCTTCATGAACTAATTTCAGGTGAAAGTCCTCCAGCGTCTCTCTTGGTAAACCAGTCTTTTAATAGAACGTCATTAATTAGTGACGCTGACGTCTATTAAAATGACACATTTATACATTTGTCTTTCTGGATATGTACAATGATAAATGCATATACATATATATGCACACATACAGTGTGTGTGTGTGTATGTATATCTTCTTCTTCTTTCGGCTGCTCCCTTTAGGGGTCGCCACAGCGGATCATCTGCCTCCATCTTGCCCTATCCACTGCCTCCTCTACTTTTACACCAACCATCTCCATGTCCACCTTCACTACATCCATAAACCTTCTCTGAGTTCTACCTCTTCTCCTTCTACCCGGCAGCTCCATCTCCAACATTCTTTGAACAATATATCCACTATTCCTCCTCAACACATGTCCAAACCATCTCAACCTGGCCTCTCTGGCTTTATCTCCAAACTGCTCCACCTTCACTGTCCCTCTGATCTGCTCATTTCTAATCTTGTCCAGCCTTGTCACTCCCAACGAAAATATCAGCATCTTCATCTCCGCCACCTCCAGCTCAGCCTCCTGTCTTTTAGACAGAGCCACAGTCTCCAAACCATACATCATAGCAGGACGCACTGCTGTCTTGTAGACCTTGCCTGTCACTCTTGCTGCTATCCTTCTGTCACACATCGGCCCTGACATCCGTCTCCACCCACCCCATCCTGCCTGCACCCTCTTCTTCACCTCTTTTCTACACTGTCCATTGCTCTGGATGGTTGACCCAAGATATTTGAAGTCATCCACCTTTACGACCTCTACTCCTCGCATCTTCACCTTTCCACCTGCCTCCCTCTCATTCACACACATGTATTCCATCTTGTCTCTACTGACCTTCATTCTTCTCTCCAGTGCAAACCTCCACCTCTCCAGATTCTCTTCCACCTGCTCTCTACTCTCACCACAGATTACAATGTCATCTGCAAACATGGTCCCTGGAGCCTCCTGCCTGACCTCATCTGTCAACCTGTCCATCACCATTGCAAACAAGAAGGGGCTCAAAGCTGATCCCTGATGTAACCCTACCTTCACCTTGAAACCATTTGTCACTCCAACTGCACACCTCACCACTGTCTCACTATCCTCATACATGTCCTGCACCACCCTAACATACTTTTCAGCTACACCTGACTTCCTCATACAGTACCACAGTTCCTCTCTTGGCACCCTATCATATGCCTTCTCTAGATCCACAAAGACACAATGCAGCTCCTTCTGACCTTCTCTGTACTTCTCTACCAACACTCTCAGCACAAAAATTGCATCTGTGGTACTCTTTCTGGGCATGAAACCTGCTGAAATTGCTGCTGTCGGAAGAAAACCTTGTATCTTCAAAATGGTAACTTTACAGGAGAAGGAAAAAACCTGCCGTACTTTTCATATAAGTCAATGGAACCAGAATTTTTTCCAAGCCATTTTAGGTGATTTCTTTTAATCCATTCATCATGAAGGTTAAATACAATGTAAAGGGTAACATGTATTTTCAAATTATGTCAAAAACTGAAAAAATGAAGAAAAAAAAAAAGATACATACACATACACACACTTTGCATTATATAATAATAAAATCCACTGTGGTGGATATAGTGTGAGTAGTTTGAAAGGTTTTAGGGCTGTGCTTGGGTGACTACTGACTTCTAGTGTTTGCTAGCGATGTTGGACACTAAACATATCTGTTGAACCATATCTGGAACATTGTGTTCCAATTTATTCATCATTTCAGACACTGTTATGGCACCTTTCTAATGGGAATACTTTTCAAGCTGTTTCATGTTCTTTTCCAACCTCAAGGGAGCCCCCATGTGACTCCCTGAACCATGGTAACCATGGACACACTGCATCAGAGTTTCTGGTTTATCACAAAACAAAGACAAACTAAATGCTTGTTGGACCCCCTGGTGGTTTGCCATCCCCAAGTGACTGTTTATCCCAGTGATTAGGTGTGCTTAAACGACTCATCACCCTAATCATTACAAGAAAACTGTTCCGCATTTGGGTTGATCTTACA
Source organism: Pygocentrus nattereri (assembly GCF_015220715.1). Classification (NCBI taxonomy): domain Eukaryota; kingdom Metazoa; phylum Chordata; class Actinopteri; order Characiformes; family Serrasalmidae; genus Pygocentrus; species Pygocentrus nattereri. The sequence goes on along the minus strand of NC_051213.1, from coordinate 44,385,916 downwards.
AAACAAGCCAACATACAAAAATAAATTAAAATAAATAAATAAATTCCAATGTCTTGGCATTTCTAACAATCAAGCTACTCTTAGACACTGTGACTGTTTCCTTTATTTATTTTTCGACCCCCTTAAGTGCAAAAATGTATTCTTTTATTTTATACATCTTCAAGTGCAATAATTGTTCTGAGCAATCCCTCTCCAACATTGCTCTCAGTACCAGACACTTTATTCTTTTCTTCGGTGCACATATGTAATTTTTGATACAGTTGGCTTATTTTATATTTTCTATCTTAGAGTCATCCACAGGCTCCAAACAACATTACAAGAAATTATATATATATATATATATATATATATATATATATATATATATATATATATTATATAATATAATATCACACACACACACACGTACAGTACTGTGCGAAAGTTTTAGGCATCTAAGCACATTTTAAACAGTTGACTTCAGCAGTGAGTTTATCACAATATACATTAGAATAAAGTCATATAATTCAAATAAACATAAAAACTATAAAAAGTAACAAGAATTTCTTGGGTCCATATTTTTCCTTGATACCTTCACAGCCGCCACAGAGACTCGTTAATATCATCACTTACATCATGAGCTCAATTTACTGAAGCACTGATTGGTCAAACCAGGAGCTGCTTTTTAACTACATATAATACTGGGCTTCCTCGAGGAGAGGCTTGGAGATGGGTAAACAAAAACACAAACACACTAACATCCATAACATCCATATGTATATATATATATATATACATACACACTGCTCAAAAAAGGGAACACTTAAACAACACAATATAACTCCAAATAAATTGTGAAATCAAACTGTCCATTTAGGAACCAGCACTGATTGACAATCAATTTCACAGCTGTTGTGCAAATGGAAAAGACAACAGGTGGAAATTATTGGCAATTAGCAAGACACACTCAATAAAGGAGTGGTTCTGCAGGTGGGGACCACAGATCACTTCTCAGTACCTTTCTGCTTTCTGGCTGATGTTTTGGTCGCTTTTGAATGTTGGTGGTGCTTTCACACTCGTGGTAGCATGAGACGGACTCTTCAACCCACACAAGTGGCTCAGGTAGTGCAGCTCATCCAGGATGGCACATCAATGCGAGCTGCGGCAAGAAGGTTTGCTGTGTCTGTCAGCGTAGTGTCCAGAGGCTGGAGGCACTACCAGGAGACAGGCCAGTACACCAGGAGGCGTGGAGGAGGCCGTAGGAGGGCAACAACCCAGCAGCAGGACCGCTACCTCCACCTTTGTGCAAGGAGGAACAGGAGGAGCACTGCCAGAGCCCTGCAAAATGACCTCCAGCAGGCCACAAATGTGCATGTGCCTGCACAAACGGTTAGAAACCGACTCCATGAGGATGGTATGATGGCCCGACGTCTACAGATGGGGGTTGTGCTCACAGCCCAACAGCGTGCAGGACGCTTGGCATTTGCCAGAGAACACCAGGATTGGCAAATTCGCCACTGGCGCCCTGTGCTCTTCACAGATGAAAGCAGGTTCACACTGAGCACATGTGACAGACGTGACAGAGTCTGGAGACGCCGTGGAGAGCGATCTGCTGCCTGCAACATCCGTCAGCATGACCGGTTTGGCAGTGTGTCAGTAATGGTGTGGGGTGGCATTTCTTTCATAGGGTGGCCGCACAGTCCTCCATGTGCTCGCTAGAGGTAGCCTGACTGCCATTAGGAACCGAGATGAGATCCTCAGACTCCTTGTGAGACCATTTGCTGCTGCGGTTGGCCCTGGGTTCCTCCTAATGCAGGACAATGCTAGACCTCATGTGGCTGGAGTGTGTTAGCAGTTCCTGCAAGATGAAGGCATTGAAGCTATGGACTGGCCCGCCCGTTCCCCAGAATCCGATTGAGCACATCTGGGACATCATGTCTCGCTCCATCCACCAACGTCACGTTGCACCACAGGCTATCCAGGAGTTGGCGGATGCATTAGTCCAGGTCTGGGAGGAGATCCCTCAGGAGACCATCCGCCACCTCATCAGGGGCATGCCCAGGCATTGTAGGGAGGTCATACAGGCACATGGAGGCCACACACAATACTGAGCCTCATTTTGACTTCTTTTAAGGACATTACATCAAAGTTGGATCAGCCTGTCGTGTGTTTTTTCCAATTTAATTTTGTGTGTGACTCCAAATCCAGGCCTGCATTGGTTAATAAATTTGATTTCCATTGATTGATTTTTGTGTGATTTTGTTGTCAGCACATTCAACTTCGTACAGAACAAAGTATTCAATGAGTATTTCATTCGTTCAGATCTAGGATGTTATTTGTGTGTTCCCTTTTTAATTTTTTTTTAGCAGAGTGTGTATGTATATATATCATTAATATTCTAAAAATTGTTTATTCAAATATTAACTTTTCTCCACAAAATAAACACAAACCACACAAATAAATAGATTTTGAAAATGTGTCTTGGGTGCCTAAAACTTTCGCACAGTACTGTGTGTATATATACACACACGTGTGTGTGTGTATATATATATATATATATATATATATATGAAAATATGGTATTATTAAATATAACTAAAACATAACACATACTCAACAGGAAACAAACTTAAATGTGCCATTTCTGCAAAGTTTTTATTTATTTGCTAAGCTTGGCATACTTAGCATTTTGGGAAAAACACTTAGGCCCCTGCCCCTTCTCTATAACATCCTCTATAGAGGACAGTAACTAATCTTCACTTTTAAAGAATCATTAAAGCATGTCATTTGACTGGGGTGCCCAAACCTTTGTGTATGACTGTACCTGCTAGAACAATGTGAGGCACATGTGTTAGTTTTCTTTAAAAAAAAAACAAAACAAAAAGACTTCATCACATGAAGGCCTAGTTCTAGTTTGTCCATTAATTTAAGTGCATTGTATCAAATGTATCAAATTACAGATAGAATAAAGCTGAGCGCTTACTACGATCTCATTAAAAACTCAAGCCTTTTTAAAAATAATTTGTTTCTGGAAAATGATCTGTCCTGTGAGCATAACCATCTTTAAACTATATGTAAACACAGCGTATAAGTGTTTGAACCTTGTTCTTCTTATCTTTATCAGTCAAACATGTATGCCTTTATTTAATTGCTCACGTATAAAAAGACTATTCATACCTACATTAAACGGAGTGTTTAGCACCTTTCCACCATGTGAGTGACATTTCAAAACAAGGCATACTTAAAGAAGAACCACACCTGCTTTTTAAAAACGTCTGCATGTTCAATGAGTGCGTTTACTCAATAACCCGATTTCTGCACGTATCTGATTAAACAATCATGTAAACAGCATACTCTGATTTCTTAGACTGGAGTAAAGTCAAGAAATCCGATAAAGAGGCTGGATTTTAGCTCAGTAATCAGATTTCTCAGTGCATGTAAACTCTGATTTCTTTTATATTTCTCAGCCTGCGCATGTGCGAAAAAACACAGCGGTACCGGAAATAAGCAAGCAGTGTTGCTGGAAGATGGGAGCAAATCACTTTCGGAGCGACAATAAAACCAATTACATGCTTGACAGAATTTTTCTACATAACGTGTTCATTATTTGGTGAGATGTTTAAAAAGAAAAGCTGGCACAAAGTTTGAATTTTACATTACGTTTACATCACATCTTCCTCTGAAAGTATATTGGCTGGTTGCAAAGCAGAGGTCCGATGACTGTCTGACTCATGTAACCCCAGTTTCCCCATTATCTGGTTACTCAAGTGCATGTAAACACATTCATCGGATTACTGACAAAATTTGATTTTCTGCAGTTATCGGATTATTGAGGGCATGTTAACGCGCACAATGAGAAATGGTGGTGATGGGGGTCATGATCTCCTCAAAGTAAATTTACCTACTTTATTAACTATCCAAAACGACCACATCTTTTGATTTGTTTTTTATATGCAGCAATGTTAAAGCTACACAATGTATGTTTTGGGGATTTGGAGACATCTCTGGTGGAAATGTGCAATTGCACACAATGTGCAGAGCATTATTTCTGTAACGCTAGCTGTTTGGACCCATTAAGCCAAGCAGATGAATTATTACTTTCATGACTACAGTGATGATTTTGCATTGGAGACCAACATCGATTTTTCAGTGGATGAAGACAAACTCACAAAATAAGACACTAGCAGAATTACAATATTTCAGCATGTTTATTTTTTTCTTCTCATCACAGTAACACCACTTCTCCCAGGTTTAACAATAAAATCCTGCATCCTTTATTTCAGATTGTAACTCTCTACACATATCTCTCTGCCACAAACAGATTAAAACATTATTTTAGGCTAACTGCTTATAACAAAATATAAAACAACGTTACAGGTAATACCTTTGAGCAAAGCAGTTTTTAGAGGCATCAAATCCAAAGATCTTTGTAATGCAACTGCTACAACCACTACAACAATTCTCACTTGGTAATCTTCTCTAGAATGATTATGTCTTAATAATGACATTATGAAGAAATGTTAACATTCAGCAGGCTCCACCTTTACCTAGTTACCTTAATTTTATTTTATCTTCCTCCAATCTAAGTGCAAGTCTATCTAGCATTGTGCTGAAATGATCTTCGGTGCTTGCTTATTGTACTGCAGTCTCAGGAGCCGTACTTGGAGATAGAGTAACATCGAGAGGCTCCGACTTAACCTCTGACTGTTCCATGTCTGTAGCAACCATTTTTGCAGACTCCGGCACATCCCCTAAAATACGATGCACCTTCCTTCTGTGGTTCTTTAACGACTTTGCGTCTCGATAACTCTGGTGGCAACTTTGACACCTATATGAGGTACCCTGGCTTTGATGAACGATTTCCCTGAACATCTCAAGACTACCTCGGATGCAGTGGACTCGCCTTCTATGGTTTTTCAAGGACCTCAGGTCAGGGCAGCTCCTTGAACAGATGCGACACTGAAACGGATTGGAATGGCTTTGCTGTAGAGTTCCTTTTGATGACTGAAGTCCACCAGCTTTGGTCTCAAAAACACCAACACTGCCTGGGTTTAGACCTTGCGGTCGATGGACTTTTCTTTGATGATCCTTCAGGGATTGGAGTTTTGAGTAACTGTGGGGACATATCTGGTACGGAAAGGCATTTGATGGGTTGCTTTGTGAAACATGGGCAGACTGAATAGTAGGTGCCTCAGCAGCTTCCTTTGTGCCATGGACCCTCCTTTTATGCTCCTCAAGGTCTTCGTGGCTTGAGCACTTATGCTGGCAGATCCGGCACGTCAAAACCTTTTGTTGGCTGTGTGAGACCAAGTGTCTTTTGAGTCCATCCATGCAACTGAACCATCGGACACACACTGGGCAGCGGACAGGTTTGAAAGGTGGTGTACAAGTGTTGCCCTGAATGTGAACCTTGTGGGCTAATGGACTTTGGAATGTCATACCACAGCGAGAACAAGAGTGCTTGTTTTGACCTGCAATATCTCCTCTGCAAATAAACCTCAGGTGTCTCAGCAAAGACTTGCGTGCTCCAAAGACCTTTTTACATTTGTGGCACACAAGTCTGTGTTTTAAATGCGATTTCAACAGATCTTGAGGCTGTTTTTTCTGATTTTGTGTAGCCGTTTGAAAACGTGGTTCCTGCTGAAGCTGAGGTTGCGACACTTTCTGCTCATTTTTCTGTCCAGATGTTTGTGCATGAAATTTTTGGTGAGCTTGAAATTCAGCCCAAGATTGCCAATTCTCACCGCAATGGGAACAGATGTAGGACTCCATCGTATGCAACCGCAGATGCTCAAACAAAAGCCTAGGGCAAGTGAAAGCAGCACCACACTCACAAGTCACTTTTCTAGGAAGCACAGATGGTAATGACATAATCTCAGAATTATTATCACTGCTCTTATGTCTGACTTGGTTCTTAGAAACTTGGGACAACACAAATATGTTTTCCTGGGAGGCTTGGTTATTCTTCTCCAGAGTGCCTGCACTTCTCATTGACTGACACCTCTTTTGATGCATGTTCATTCGGTCTTTGTGGGTAAATGACATTCCACAATAGGGACATGGAAATTTTTTCTTTAGTGCAATGATATTAGCCTTTCCAGAAGAATGCTGCTCCATTAATTTTCTTGCTCCACAAATCTCAAGGTGCCGCTTCAGGGTGAAACGTCGGGAATAGCTTCTTTCACATCTATTACATGAAAAACGTCTTATACCAGTAGCAGAAATGTGCACCTGAAAATCTTTATTGGACAGGGTTGAACTGGTTGGCCACTTTATGGTGGGTTCTGAGACAACCATCCCATCAGAGCTGTCCTTGGGTGCCTCCACCAAAGCATCAGGTTTTTCTTCATTAACATCCATCACATGTATTTCAGCATCATCCAAAGGCACAGTACACTGGCTCCCTCTTAACAATTCACCTTTTGCAGTGTTCCTTCCTCGACTCATTTTATCTTGGGCAGCTGTAGCATCAGCATTTCGAGAGAAGCGTTTTGCCAATAACCCTGTCTGATACTTTCCCTCCAACAAAGAATCAGTATTATGCTCCTCAGTCTTTACCAGTTTAAGGCCCCCCGTGTTCACATCAACATTTACCTGGCATGATGAATCCTGACGTCCTGACACGAGTTGTTTTTCTGCATTAGAACCTTCCTCAAAATTGCTGATCTTGTCAACGCCAGAGCTCTTAAAAAGGGCCATCCACTGACAATTGTGTCTGTTAAGTCTGTGTCTCCGTGTATAGCTCCGATTGCACTTTGTACAATGGAATAACTTCCGAGAGTGCTGCGTTGTAGGACTGTTTGATGTTGGCAATGAAATTTGTTTGGAAAATCCAACATTAGAGCTACCACAGATGTGGTTAAGTGGAACGGAAATGACACTTATCACATACTGTCGGCAACGGCAGCAAAATTTGACTCTTTCTTTCTTGTGCAAGGCATGATGCATTATCAAGCTGTCCATGTCTTGAAAAACTCTCCGACAGAGACCGCACTGATGCCTCCCCTCAAGGTTTTCCTTAAGAAGCTGTTGACAGGCTTCAATTGCAACAACTGGATACAGAGTCTTAGTCGTAGATATGATCTTGCTCTTTTTTTTTCCCTCAATAGGCTTGACATTAAGCAAGTTGCCTGACTGTCCAAATCCCACTCCATCAATGCCATATTTAGAGCCACCTTCTCTAACATTATTAAAACATCCAGAGCTTGATGCTGACATTACTGCTGGAGCCTGCACTGGTGCCCTTGTTGAAGCTTTCCACGTGGGTAGGGTCCTCTTGCTTCGCTCCCAGTGCTTCTGGGTTGACTGTCTACTATTCAGGTAAAATGTAAGCATTTTTAGCAATGGTTTTTTATTACTTGATTCTTGATTTTCATTTGGTGTTTCCTCATGGTCAGAAACGCATGTATTCTCAGATGTTAAATTCTCGATTTTATTCCCTAAGGACTGGTCTTGTGCTTCTGTAAATGCCAGAGGGGAGGATGGCTCTGTCCTTTCATCATGATGTACCTGTGATACGGCACTATTGACAGAAGGAGAATCTGAAGTAGATAGGCACTCCTCTGAAGCAGTCCGTGTGTTCTGAAGTGACTCATCAGTGCAATGAGAAGCCAAACTCTCATTAGAGGGAACTTCATCTGGGACAGGCTGGCTACAGTCCATCTGTGTAAGTTCAGAATTTTCGACAAATTCCAAAGTTTCATTACTTGTCTCTTCCGATTGTGACTTCACCTGTATTTCATGTACGCTTTTATGCTTCTGTATGACACCAAGTTCATGAAACTCTTCCCCGCGATCACACACATTCACATCTTGAGTGACAAGAGGGGGTAATATTATGCAGTGATGCTTTTGAAGAAGTTCTGGATTTGCAAATAAGCTGCCACAGTGACTGCAAGAAGGCAACGAAGCCACTCTCTGGTCAGAGATTTCACTGGCATGAGAAGCCTGATGTACCAAGAGAGATGATAAACCTTTAAAAGTGGCAGAGCATGCCACACAGCTGTATATTTTACTGGGAGGAGTTCCAGCAGATTTTGTTTCCTGAAGTCCCAGCATTTTATGATGCCAGTGCTGGCTGCTCGCCAGCGTTGATCACTCAGTTGCCACCATCCTTGTAGACGTCCTACAAGAGAAAACAAAATGAAATCAACAAGGCAACTCAGCAAATCAGTTATGTCCTAAATTATGAGACATTAAGAACATTTACTGTGAAAATCAAGAAACATTACATAATATGGAAAAATACACATTATTAATTAGGGCTGAAATAATTCCTTGAGAAACTCAAGAAACTCGATTACTAAAAATCATTAATGCAAATCCTTTGCATCGAAGCTTCCTTCAATCCATATTACTATATGCAGCTCGTTGTGTTTCTCGTGAATGATTATTAACGTTGCACAGCACATGCTGTGGGCAAGTGGCTTGAAGACATGATCTGATGGCATGGATTGCAAAATGGAGAAAGTGATAGAGAGAACGGTCCAGAGAAAGTGTCCAAAGTTTTGAATCATTTTAAACTGGAAAAAACAAAAATGCATCCAGTCCATGCATCCAATCCACAGAGCAGAACTGACACAAAGTAACATCAGCAATTCATGTAAATCAAAATGACTACCAGTTGAGACAAAGCCTACTACTGAATGTATGTCATGTATGTTACAGCTATATCTAATGGCAGGTTAAGAATGTAAATCAAGCATGGCTTGTTATGTACGTTTGATTTTGAGCAAAGCAAAGCTATCACAAAAAGAAAATATGGCAAGTGGTGAGAGTTTAAGCTTCATTCATGGTATTATTATTATTATTATTATTATTATTATAGCCTTAACCACATACACACACAAACACGTTCCAATCACATACACACCTACTCCCCTCAGTGACGAATAAAATAAAATGCACAAACCCAGTACAGCAGTTAAATTCCTTTTATTTCAAATGCAGTCAGGACAGCATTTGCAGAGCAACCCTACAGTGTAGTAAATAAATGTACATTAGCCAGTCTCATAAACTTACAGTATGATATTTAGGCTTAGTAATTATTATTCCACCTCTTTCAGTAAATCAGTGTCATATGAACACTGTGATTGGACAGCTATGTAGCAGAGTTCACAGACAGCATTTTGAGCATGACTGTCACAGACACGTGCCTACTGTCTATGGTGGAGGATGAAGGCTTTCAGAGGAGGCTCCCCTAGCAGCAAAATGCGCTGAGGGTCAGAAAATCCAGAGAGTCACTCCACAGACTCAAAGAACCCCAGGTGCTTATAGCAAGGCATCCAGTCCATCACAGAGTGCAGGTCCCCCGCAACACCCTGTGTTGATCACCAGCTTTCTCAACATACTAAACACCTACTTCAGCCAGTTTGAGGAAAAGAACATTACCACAGTAATGAAAGTCCCTCTCAGCCTAGATGATGAAGTACTCTGTCTAAAACCAGCTGAAGTCCGGAGGACCCTACACAGGGACAACTCACGGAACGCTGCAGGTCCTGACAACATCTCAGAGTATGTACTGAGGGAATGTGCTTTCCAACAGATGCACATCCTCACAGACATCTATAACACCTCCCTGAGCCAAGCCATCATTCTCTCGTGCTCCCACACCCCACTGTGCAACTGGGTACTTAACTTCTTCACAGAGAGTAAGAGTTGGAATAAACACCTCTAAAACCATCAATGTAAACACTGGAGTTCCTCAGGGCTGTGTGCAGAGCCCTCTGATGTTCACTCTGATGACTCATGACTGTTGTGCCAACTCAAACCATGTTATCAATTTTGCAGAAAATACAACAGTGGTGGGCCTCATCAGAAACGACAATGACTCTGCCTACGGAGAGGAAATGAACCAACACGTCATTTGGTATGACAATAACAGCCTGTCACTGAATGTCAACAAGACAAAAGAAATTATTGGCAACTTCAGGATGAAGTACATGGTACAAACTCCACTTACAATCCATGATATTGCTGTGGAGTCAGTGAGAGGCACCAGATGTTTGAGATTTCACATCACGGACGACCTGACATAGACTGCACACACCACCTCCCTCGTCAAAAGGGCACAGCTGCGTCTTCACTTACTATGATGGATAAGAAGAGCAATCCTCCTACCTCCTATCCTCACACCTTTCTCAAGAGGCACTACAAAGAACATCCTGACCGGCTGTCTCTCAGCGCGGTGTGGCAGCTGCACTGCGGCAGAACAGAAGTCCCTCCAGAGAGTGGTGAGGACAGCAGAGAAAGTCATCAGAACCCCACTTCTGTGTTCAGCCTTCTGCTCTCTGGCAAATGCTATTGCAGCATGAGGTGCCAGACTCAGCAAGAGCTTCTTCCCACAGGCCATTAGACTATTCAACTCCCTTTACCAATTCATGCAACATGCTGGCCTATCAGGCTGTTGAACTTCTGAACATACACAGAGACTGTCTGAACACATAGATTGGAAGCTATTCTGTGGTCAATAATGTCAATGTTCTCATCACTTGAACAGTTTATCGCTACTCAATGTCAAGTTTACACTTCTTGTTACACTGCGCAATAATACCAGTCACAGAGAACAATGTACAATGTTTTTCCCTGTCCTATAATGTCTGTGCTGTCTAATATGTCTATGTGCAATCGCCTTCATATGTCTCTTATATTTGCACATTGGAGCTGGAGAAATGTAATCTCATTTAGCTGTGTACTCCTTATTGTATAGTTGGAACAACAAAGGTCACTTTAACTATCCACTTTTAATCCCAGATACAAGCGTCTTTCAAAAGCCTACTTCTTGAAAATGATGGAGAAAAAGCATAAAGAAATCAAAGGCATATTGAAGAACACCACAAATGAGACCGACAGCATTGCACTCACAACCGACACTTGGATGAGCATTACTACAGAGGCTCATTTGGTCACAAAGCCCACTGCTGCAAATACTGCAAGCAGCTTGAAGATGGCATTGACAGAACACAAGGGAAAAATCCAAGCTGTTGTCCATGACAACAGTTCTAATGTCCAAGCAGCTGTGAAGATTTTGGCAGAAAAACATGGATAGGCTTTAGGACGATGCACAGGTCACACCCCGAATGTGGTTGTGAACCGAGAGGATCAGATTGGAGGGGGTCAGAGACAGACCTTCATCACTTATCATAATTGCAAGCATTACCTACAGTTACACGAGTGAAAATGCATTTGCCGAGTGTTGACAAACGTAAGGGGATAAACAAGAAGTGAAAGATGGAAAGAGGCTACATGAGGTTGGAGTTATCCCTTAACCAAGCTCCTTCGTGCACTCAAGGCTAATGAAAGTGCCTAGGTCACGCTTGTCAACTTGTATCGTAATGGGGAAAAGAGTAAGCAAAAGCATAATGGAAAAGACTCGTGTTAACTTGCTTTCTAAGGAGAAAAAACACAATTAGATCTCATCTGGTCACAGTGGAAACGCATTTTAGTGGCAAGTGTAAACAGAATCCGGCCAACGTTTATCCAACACAATATGGACACGAAAGACACGTCAATGCAAAGAGTAAACAGGCTCTTAGAGCCAGAAGTGTCCACAGTGGTGGCGAAAGGAACCAGACACCTCAAGAGTTTAACGCTTCTAAAAGCAGCTTCAGAGCAATGTTTGTCATGAGGTAGGTTATGACTACACTGCCTGAGGCAATGGTTTATGATTGTTTTTGAAAACAAACCTAAAACTAAAACATTTTTTAAAATTAATTTATTCCAAAAACCTGTCCAGGGTGTATCCTGCCTTCTGCCCGATGACCGCTGGGACCCTGAGGGAGAAAACGGCTTAGGAAATGGATGGATGGATGGATTTATTGCAAAAAAAGAACGGGCATGGTGTTGGACAGGTAAAATAGTCCCTATTAGGAATGAATCAATACTGGTATCACGTACTGAGATTGTACTTACAATCATAAAAATTCACTGATACAGTGTTATGTCAGCCGAGTGTACACTTCCATGCTAAAGAACAAACGCTGCGAAGAAGAAGGATTCCAGCCAGACCCACAAGGTGTGCTTTCAGATCATTTTAAACAAATCACGCTTCTCCAATATAGGTGGAAACACATAGGCCAGAAAAGGTTTAAAAAAAAAAAAAAAAACAAAAAGAAAAAGAGAATAGACATTTCCTACCCAAGTCAGTATATTCCATCTTTACTCTGTTTGACTGAATAGAATAGCGAGGTATGAACTTGACTGATTAAACTGTAGACAGACCGTACTGTCCTACCACGAATATGCTTTCTTGAAACTGTTCATGGACAGAGCGTATTTGTAAACTGTGAGTATATAATTCATAGGTTTTATTTGAATAGACTGTCATGTACGGATAGACTGTGGGAGTCACCAAAGAACAATATTTCCTAAATCATGTAGTGCATGTCTGGCTTTACAAGACAGTTAGGTACAGCTCAACCAGCCAAACAAAAGGCGTCAAGCTCCAAGAGGATGCATTAGCCTCGGATGTGATTCCTGCTGTCACTGTGCTACAAAGACTGATGTTGAGACAGATGAGGATCAAAACTATTAAACATACTTTACTTACAGCTGCATAGAGCACTTTTCTGATGTGCAGCAAGACTCTCCTCTCCACTACACTACACTACATCCAAGGTAACTAATGTAGCACAGCTAACAATGCAAAATAATTTTAAATCAGCTCAATTTGAATGATTTCACTGCTAATACACATTGCACTCATTTACATTAACGACTATTTCATTCTAAGTAGGTTACGCTGTATGGTAAATTTCTACACTTTGTAATTCTACATAGGCAGATATTACATGGAAATGGAAATGGATGGCCACATTGGCCCAAAATACCCAAATCAGTCCATCCCTAGCAAAAAAGGGCTGTGTAATTATAGCACTAACCAAGCTCTAGGGACGCATTAATACCAAAGCTGCTACCAGGTATTGGGCTGATATCATGCTCATACAAATTAATCGAAACCAACATCAGATACCAGTTGATGCCATATAACCCAAGTCGAGTGTATACTGCCACTCTAACAACATACCCATAGATCTACATCCCTAGATACCGCATTGCCTGTTGTTCTGTATGTGAGACGATACGTCTGCACATCCATCATGCTGGAACGGTCGAGATCCGCTTGTGAACAAATTCACTTGTATTGAGAGGTGATGAGTCTCAGGATTTAATCGGCCACAACTTCCTTATTACTCAACCAATTCTCACCAAATTTATTCTCACCAAATTATTTCTTTATTAACGTGCTATAAGTTCAGTCTGCACCTGATGTTAAACATCAAGTTTAACGCTCTGGTAGAAACACAATGTCACACACAGCAGCAAATTCATCAATGTGTGAATCACTTCTAATCTTAATACACATAAAAATAAAATAACCCCCCCCCCAAAAACACAGAAAGAAGGACGAAGCTGAAGTTAACTTCTAATTCACCTTCTGTTTTGAAATTTTCCCGTTCCACCTTAAATAATGCAGCAGTCACTTTCTGACGCCTGAAGCTGCACCACTGAAGGTGGAACGGTAAAATTCAAACAAGAAGCTGGCAAATAAGAAGCTGACTTCAGCTTTGTGTAAAAGGTGCTAATGTTAGTGTATTATGAATACCTACACGGATTAAGGAATACTATAACTTACCTAGCTGCAAAGCATTAACCACCTTTGTAGATAAATAACTACTACACATAAGGTTAAGACCCCCTGAATAGACTATTAAATGAAATAAGCTTAATATAAAACCAGAGGAAAAACAATCACCATCACATCAACAGGTTCTCTGTGCTTCACCAACCACACGGCCATATCTACACAAACATCAGCGTGGACCGCTGTGTTCCCTCTGTTATGCAATCCTGTTCCACTATCTGAGTGCAAAATTCTTGAAATAGTAAAATTTGGACAGTATCTTTCTTAAACTGCCGCTCTGTAATGGTACTGAATGCAGTCCAGCAGCGACGTTGACCGCCCCAAATCGGCAGGACCGTTGATATGCCTGGCTGGACCCAACGCGGCATCCATATCCATGATCAAACCCCTCAAGCAAGCAGTGGAGAGGGTTCTGCTTACAAGTGTGGAGATAGGTGGTCACTGAATATTCTGCCTTGGTAAATTCCCACCAGGAACACGTGTCTGATTTTAGCCTGTTTTTAAACATGCACAAATGCAACTGCATCCCCACTGCAAAAGGAAATATGTAGGCTACCAAAAAAAAATCAACGTTTTTTAGCCACTAATGCCAACCGTACTCTGTTTAACTGAGTAGAATTTTATCAAAAGGTTTTCATAAAATAGGCTGTACACAGACCAACTCTGGACAACTAATCAAAAAGTAACTGAAACCGACGTTCAGAACCTCTAACCGACGAAATATCGCCAATGTCAGTTAAAATTCTGCTAATCCTTTCCCCACTCTGTGTGCTCATGTACGGTCCCCTTAAAACTTCCTAACACACGTCATGCGACTCCGCCACATCCAGTCGGCGGCATGGAAGCTAAGGCTATGTTCACACAGCAGGTAAAGGAGGCCCAAATCTGATTTTCTCACCAAATCAGATTTTTTCGGTTTGGCGGTTCACACTGTCTTTTAAATGTGATCTGCATGCAACATCAGTCTGAACAGATGTATGTTCTCAAACTGACCCACATGCGCAAAACAAGGACTGGTCCATGCGGCTCATCCAGAGGTGAACAATTATGACTATGACCGAACGCCAGTTGCTCCTGGAGCTTTCAGCTTCATCTCCGCCAGCATCACAAGAGCCATCACGAAGCTTCACTGACTGACAGCTGCGCTCATCACCCACAATGCGTTTGAGCTCACCGTAAAAGGGCGCGGTCACTTCTTTGGTTCGTGTTACCAGATTCTTTAAACCCTGCTTTCAGACTTTTAACTGTTCTTTGACGCTGCAGCATCGCTCCCCTTTCGAAACCTCTTCCAACACTGAGGTGGTTTGGATACGTCTCTTCTCATTTTTGTACAGAAATATGACCCCAAATTTTTGAGGACTCATCAGTGCAAAAGTCGAGTTGGACTGACGTAAAAAAAAAGAATCACATGAATTCTGATCTGGCTGTTGAGACTTATGTTAAAATATGCCGAGCATATTTACAGTATAAACCCTGTTAATGAGCTTTGAAGGCAAGAAAAAAAATCGTTCAATAATCGTAATCGAGGTAAAGCATCCGATTAATCGTGATGCTGATTTGAGGCCATATCGCCCAGCGCTAACACAGACCGTATTGTCCTACTGTGTACCTCACCGCCCGGCTTTGTGCAGTGTTGGCAGCGCTGCTCGGTTTCTCACCCCACCCACCCAGAAGCAGCCCACCCTGCCGAAATCCCACTATAACAACATAAAAGCCGGCCTGTGCAAAAACACGTTAACGCCGTTAAACGAAGCGCATGCGCGGAGGGCGATTCAAAACTATGCGCTTAACCCCAAACTTGAGGACAGCCCAGCAGTGTCGCTCATAACTTTCAGCCAGCGGAAAACAAACGTAGTGCGGACCCCCCACTTTCGGGTACAGACCCCAAAACGCACCGTGTTCGTGTCACAGTGGAGAAAAATACTCAATAGCCGATTCGTGCCGTGTTTCTCCTCCGCGAACGCGCTTTTAATGAGCTCACACGACGGCTAGCTACGAACCCGAGCTCCGGAGCTCTTCTCGGCCCTGCCTAGGACACCGAGAGCCAGACGGTCAGCTCGGTCAGCTTCCCACGCAGCTGAGGGCGTTAACAAAGCTTACCTGGACCACCACTGGTCTCCAAACCGCGGTGTTATCCCGGCGAGGCTCCTTCAACTACTGCTAATTTCAGCGCCCCGCCGCGCAGTTAGCGAGGTGAGGGGCAGCTTAGCTAACTCAGTCCAGCGATGCTATCGGCTGGCTCGTGCTTCCTTGCTGTGGGGTTTCTCCGCAGGCTGCACTTCAAAATAAAAGACCCAACGGAAACAGTTGGGGTGAAAACATAACAGGGACACTCCCAGAGCCGCTTTATGAGCCACTCTTATACCAAAACCATGCCCAAAAGTCCTTAATAAATGGGCGTGAACGGAGCTAAACGGCAAAGTTTAAAGAAAAATTAAAATAGTTTCTAATCACTCGCCCAGAACACTCCCTTAATTTTAGAAAGGAGACGGATGTATTTCACTAAAAAGCGCTGAAAACTCACCTTCCCTTTTTTTCTCGGGGGGCGTCATAGACGTAAATAAGGTGCGATTTAAACTCGATTTCAAAATTGTTTAAAATATAACATCGGAGGTAACCTGTTTTATGCTGCTCTGTGTTCAGGATATGAATGAGTTATTTTATTCTAGAAATGTTTTAGCATTTAGAAACTATGATTTTACTCATTCTCCATATTAACCCATTCATTTTGGACTCACTGGGGAGCGCCCTCTAGCGTTCTAACGATTTGTTCTACCATCCAGGCTTGGGCAAAATACTCAAAATAATGAAAAGGGAGTGATGGCTGAATTCAATTCAAAATTCATGGGATTCATTTAGCACAGCGTATTCAGTGAAGTATCCCATTATAATACTTAAAAAAGTGAATTTTTACTTGAATTAAATTTAATACAAAATTCTCAAGTGTTATTTTGGCTCTCATCGCCTGCTTCAGTGCAGGCCGGCTGTTGTTCCTATAATCCCACTGCCCTTTATTGGCCTAAGCCAACGATTCACCATATTCCAATAACACACACACATTTTCTAAGCTGCTTCTCCCTCAGGGTCGCGGGGGGGTGGGGTGCTGGAGCCTATCCCAGCGGTCATTGGGCGGATGGCAGGATACACCCTGGACAGGTTGTCAGTCCGTCACAGGGCAGACAGACAGACAGACATACAAATTCACACCTGGGGGCAATTTAACATGTCTTTGGACTATGGGAGGAAACCCACGGGGAGAACATGCAAACTCCACACAGAAAGGACCCTGGTTACCCAGCCGGGGAATCAAACCCAGGCCCTTCTTGCTGTGAGGCGACAGCGCTACCCAACGTGCCACCACGCTGCCCATATTCCACTAACACAATCTTTAAAAATTTGACTATAAAATGTGTAGCTATGAGATTTTCAGTTTACGATAGGTAAGTAACTTGCCACAGAGGTCCAGTACAATGCCAATATTAGATAGATAGATAGATAGATAGATAGATAGATAGATAGATAGATAGATAGATTCAACTTTATTGTCATTACTCAGTACAAGTACATGGCAACGAAATGCAGTTAGCATCTACCAGAAGTGCAAATAGTACCAATCGTGCAAAAAGAGACTGCAATAAATAGACATAGTGCAACAAATTACAGTATATAGAATAAATTACTATTATAGATACGCAAAAATAGATTCACTATAGGTGTGTAGATATATACATGAACATGTTGGAGATGTACACTGTATTGAATAACTGTTGCGATGTGTTATTTACATGGCAGTAGAATGTTAAATTTGTGCAATGGTAATAATAATGAATAAAACAATAGGTAAAACAACAGCTCTGATTGGTGAGTGTAGTAAGCTCATCACTCGAGATACTGTCCACTACTCAGTTCAGTGAACCCTCAGAAAAGGTTACTAAGGTTCAGATTAATAACAGGCTTAACATTACAGTGATTTATCAGTTTACTCAGGCTTTAGAAGGAACTTCAGTGTTTGTAAAGAAGCCATTTTTAGTCCCCTTTTACATCTTTACATGCTCGGTGCTGGTTTCAGAATAGATAGTTAACAACTAATACTAATGGCATTTCTTTAAAAGACAGCAGAAATTTTTAAAATTTAGTGTGTAAGTACTGGAGAAGGGTCTGGGTCTGGCTGCAGACATGCACTCTCAGCCTATTAATGATGCCAGTGCCGCTCTGCCACAACAGTGTTTTTGTCAGTTTTATGAGCAAAAATAGTGAACCACGAACTGCTGGACTACAAGAGTTACACTGAACATGTATTAAAGTTGTCATACTGATCATAAGGTAATGGAAACATTCAAAATAAAACCTACCACGACGATAAGACATGGGTGTCAAGTTTATTCGCAGGAAAAAACAAACAAAAAACAAAAAAGAGTTTCTCCTGCCGAAACTCTTGAAAACCATCCTCAAGACGATTAGAACCATTAGGAATAAAACCTGATGGTTTTGTTTCCTAAAGGGAATTGGCTTGATGGAGGCCATTATAGACCATTAGGAAACTAACAAATGTATCTGGAATCAGGCCCAGAACACCGAATTAAACGACCAGAATTCTTTAAACTGTGATATGAAATCAATTGGAAAACACAGAATACCATTAGCAACTATTGAAAACCACCAGGAACCAGTGGACATTTTTAACGGATTCTATGTCTTTTTTCAACCTTAAATGTTCTCTAGCCGTGTTATGGACGTATGGAGTGATGTTGTCGCTAAGCAACAGCAGCCAAAAGTTACCATGCCATTGGGCTGCATCTGCCATTGTGGGAGAGAGTGCATGTGCATGTGACCTCCCTGGGGCATGAAAGTGCATGTCTGCAGCCAGACTCTATTGAAGTATTGTGAAAGTATTGTAAAGAAGCCGATTCTGAAAACTGTATCCACAAAATGTAACTTGGACTGAACACAGATCATGTCTGTATCCTGGATATGTATTCCCAATACTCGTATTTCACTACATTCCAACCCTGTACCCATTAAACGGGCCTACCATACATGTGCATATCATTAGTATAGCATAGTAACGTGTTTCAAATGTTTTACATCCTGATGAGGTGATTTAGGTCATCAAAATATCATAATTATTCTTTTAATGCTGGTAATGTTTTCTGATAAGGAGATTTCAGGCTGTCAGAATATCCTACCTATACATTTTAGTGCTGGTAGCATTTTCTGATAGAGTGATTTAACTGAGTATCCTACCTATAGTTTTATGTAAGGAGCAGCCTATAAATATGTGCAATGGTAGGACATTTCGACAAAGTAACCCATTTCGTTAGAACACTCAAGAGCTCACTGCTTTTTGTGTAGCTGTGAAGGTGGAGAAACCTGTTTTAGGGAAGGGTTAGTGGCTCTCATACTTGCTCTTATGTAAACTATTGCATAGACGATAGACTATTAAAATAAAAATGTAACTAGAAGCTGTTGTAACTGTCCTTACGGAGGAGAAATTGTCATGTCCAGATCCACAATGTACATTTCAGTTGTACCATTATTTGCCATGAATTACCAGGATTTAATGTGTCACTGAATATACATGCACTCATAGAAGCACCAGGTTTTTGTCCTTAGAACATGTTATCCATTTTTAAAGCAGTGTATCAGCCAAAAATCAAATTTATGCAAATGTTATTGAAAATCCAAAACGTGTTCGGTGTCTGTAACATCTTGAGTGATCTATGAGGCTAATGTAGCTAACAAGTTCTAAGAAGCTAATAGCTTGCATGCCTAAATCACAACACACCTGGCTCAAAGCAGTTTAAAGGGGAGTCAAAAAGTGTTGACCATCACAGTACTAGGAACCAGACGTCTGCATGTCTACACTGCAAATATCGCCATTTTCTCTGCTGTGCCAAATAACCAGTGAACTTACATGCGTTTTATAGGTTTTTATATGTCACGTCCATAATGGTAAATTAAAAAAATATGTTTTTGGGTGCTATTTTTTTTTCTTACAACGCCCTGCATGTACCTCTCCACCCTGCACACCTAACGTGTTTGTGCTGGTGGCAGAGCTTATGTGAGTAACGTTATTCATCAGAGGAGCTGCGATAGATCACAGCTGCTCTAACCCGTAAACAGGGTAGCAGAGAAGCAAGTAGTATGTTGTTGGCACCGTCAATTTCTACTCGCCCTGGGCTGTTCATCTTCAAAACTGGCAGGTTTAATCTCTCTCTCTCTCGCTCTCTCTCTCTCTCTCTCTCTCTCTCTCTACCTTGTTTGCTTTCTCTTCTTCAGACCTTATCCTCCATACACTTTGCCATCTTCCAAAAATCGGTAAGAAAACTGTAAAAAAATAAACAATAGCTGCTACTGGTGTTATATCCGAATTGGTCACCCAGTCCCCAATATAAATTCACCCAAGATAACACGCCGTAATAGAGATTCCATGATAAATGTTATTTAAATCAAGCAAACAGTAAACAGTCATACGATAAATACTTTTTGTACTGTTTGTCACAGATGCTGTACAAACCTTTTGTGAATGTGATTTGAGGGGAACTGAATCGCATACAACACGTGCATTAGCCATGTTGAACTGCTGTAGCTGCAAAGCTTGTAACTACAAAAGCACGTCAGATTTCACTCACTGATCTCGGTCCTCAGAATGTGATTTTGACAGGAAACACAGAAGAATTCCTGGAGTAATGTTGTATTGAAAATACATTTTAGGCCAAAACGTTTTTAAACAAAACTATCATAAAACAATGATTCAGGTATCAAGCAACGCATGTATAAAAGATTTTGTGTAATAACTTAATGGGGTTTAGCTTTAGAGCCATTAAAAGAGTCAGACATCTGGCTCGCAGTACTATAATGGTGAACAATTCTGACTCAGTAAGTTTCTCTAGAAAGGCACATTTCTCTAAAATCTAAACCATTGAATAATGATGTAATTTTGCAAAATCTGTGGAGTTGCCCTTTAAGTTATCCCATGATAAATAAACTACAGTCGAATTGCTTAGTAGTTTATCCCACACGGCAAGCATATATTGGTCCACTGGCTTGATAAGGTCAACATCCTGCTGTATGCTGCTGCTGGTCCACCTTTGGATCACCCAGATTATGGTCCTGTATGCAAGGCCTTTTATTTTGAAAAAATAACTAAGATGAACATTTAAGCAGCAGCTCCAAGGTCTTACAAAGCTGATGAACCACTAATAGAAGCCAGTCATTTTAATGAGCTGCTCCAGGTGAAGATAATATTCAGTGGTCAACAGATACAGAAACTACCAAACCCTAAAGGGCCATCGATTTTTTATTTTTTAAATTTTTTTATGTGGTAACAATTTCATTATTTGATACCTCAAGTTTTTTAAATTGCTATCACAACGCAATGAATGTTGTCTCAAAATAATTATGACATTTTCACGACATAAATGTTATCTTGATAAAACAATATCCATGTTGTGACAGTGATGTAAACAGCTCGAGATCTTAAGAAAACATTTTTTGCTGTTTTGCTGTGACTTTGACATAAAGTGCACCCTCTCGTGTCGCCCAGCATCCAGACACGCCTCATCATTTGAACCCTGATGTGGTATTTCTCAGAATCAGACCGTTTTTATTTCTCCAGCCGGTTTATTTTGCTGCCTTCGGCCTGCTCTGACCAATTTTTTGTACCTTCATGTAACAAGTTTAATGTGGCATCGCTTTCATGACTACTTTGAATGAGTACTATATCTGCAGTAGAAAGCGAAATAGCTGGATCCAAAAGCGAACAGAGTTCTGCAATAGTCTGTACTCCTTTGTTTTCCTTTCCTCATGTCTCTGCCATGTGCCTTGGAAAGCACCACCAAGCCAGCGCCAGGTCACATAGTGCCGCCTAGTGTTCCGGAGAGCACTCCCTTTTCTTTCCCTCTCCTTGCAGCTATCTCAGTGCTGGCCCCAGACAGGGCTCCAGTGCCAGTCCCCGTCACTCCAGCTCATGTTCTCCAAGTAACTCTGGTGCTGAGCCTTTGTGCAGCTCCAGTGCTGGCTTCCAAAATCGCTTTTAAGACTGCTCCGCCTCCTGCTGCCCTCCCGAGCTGCTCTACCAGTGCCAGCTTCCCATTGTATTCCAGTGTTGACTCCCTGTACTGTTCCAATGCTCAGTCCACCTCTGCTGCTGAGCCAGCTCCCTGGGTTGCTGCCCAATCATCTACTCTTCTTCATTTGTCTTTTGTAACAGAAGGAAGAATCCTCATAGCAAGGATGAGTGAGAATCTTCAAAAGGACAGGTAACATTCTTCTATGAAGGATAAATACACACAGAAAGCAGGGAAGAAAATAAGGGACAAAGTAAGTTGGTTTGTGGGTGGAAAATGAGGGGTAAAGAGCAGCATTTTGCCTAAACCACTGCTGAACCACTAATGGACCACCCAGAAACGATGAGCTAAGAGTTATAGAAAAACATAGAAAAGCGTGAGGTGAGCTCGCAATTTTGCCAAGTGCACAAACAAGGTGGGCACCAGAGGGGTACAAGGTCGATGTGAACCGCCAGCAGCTGTCACCACATTGTGTCAAGACAGGTTTGCTGTTGGCGGTCCCCAATGCTCCGCCTCCCTACAATAAGGAACACCTGTTTCTAATTGTCTTAATTATTAGTTGTCAGAGGTGGACGAAGTACACAAATCATGTACTTGAGTTAAAGTAGAGACACCCAAGGTAAAATATTACTCCAGTAAAAGTAGAAGTCCTTACTCTAGACCTCAACTTGAGTAAAAGTACTAAAGTATTTACCTTCAAATGTACTTAAGTATAAAGTAAAAGTACTAAAAGAGTAAGTCTGGCTCTGATGTCCTGTTATCATTTTTATAACCAGACTGGCTTCATGAACTCATTTCAGGTGAAAGTCCTCCAGCGTCTCTCTGGTAAACCAGTCTTTTAATAGAACGTCATTAATTAGTGACGCTGACGTCTATTAAAATGATCAGAAGCACAAAACACTGAAGGTAAACAGTTTCCATCAGGAGAACCGAGTGGCTCTGAAATCACTTTTTACACACAAGCAAAGTTTCAGTTTAAGATTACTTTGTAAATTAGTTACAAGTTTAATAAAAACTGGCTTTAAACTCAGGATCACAGATGAGCTCCTTTACTATGTTGATCTGTCGGCCTCTGTTCATAAACATAAACCAGCCCAAACTAATTTACTATAAAATGAAATGGTGTTTGTAGAAATTCAGAAAAAAAGAAACGCGCCAGTCACGACTGCATATGTGGACATATTTCTATATTGTGGTCTATTTACACAAAGTTAGGTTAGTTCATCATTTAGGTGACAGATGTGCTCCCAGATTTTTATGCTGCTGCGCTGACGTTGAACCGTGTGCTGCACTGGGTTGGTATGACCAACAGGTCAAAACCAGCTCAGAACAAAGTGACCGCTGGGCCCTGATTGGTGCTCTGGCTTTGCGCTTCTTTTTTGTTTTGACATGTTACGTTTTTATATACACAGAAACCAAAAGGAGAGACAGATTTCTGAAAATGTAGGAGGAAAAAGTCGGATATTTGACTTTGAAATGTAGTGGAGTGAAAGGAAAAAGTCGCCCAGAATGGAAAAACTTAAGTACAGATCCACGAAAAAACTACTTAAGTACAGAAACTAATTACATTTACTTTATTTACTGTCCACCACTGTTAGTTGTGTATATACATGGGTTATGTTGGGCTATAGGAGGTGGAGGAGCCCCACTTCCTTAATAGGTGCCAAGAATGTGGGGACAATATCATGTAATTCACGTGTTATAAAGAGTCTTTAGCACTGACTTCATAGAAATGTGATTAAAACTAGGTTTTTTGCGACTGTCAGAGACCACGCTTTATTTAGGATTTAACAGGAAAATAAATAAAAATAAATGTTATTCATTTTTCAGGACATACTTTTTAAAAGATTAGATGTAAGACAATGCACTTGCATGAAAAAAATAGGGCAAAAACATCAGGAATTATTTGGACTCCAAAACAACATCCTTGAGAAGCTCAAGTCTTGCTTGAGAACAGAAAAACTCCACAGGTGTTTCTGTCCATCCTCCTGCTGTGAGTAGACTACTCAACACTGTGGGTCTGAAGGATGTATTGCTGTCAAGTAGTCGTTACTGAGAAGAGTACCTTTTGCTGTTCAGCATCAACTGAATGTGTTTGGGATTGCTTGAATTTTGAAAAGCAGAAAATGCAACCAACTTCTAAGACTGAACTGTAGAGGTGTGGAAAAACATCCCTGCAGATTTATTTGCAAAACTGAAAGCAAATCTCACCCAAGCTGTAATACACACAAAAAGTCACCACAAAAATGTAATCTTTAGTTGCTTTAAGTTTTCTGCATTTTGCTGATGTTGCCAGCTTCTTTAGTTTGCCACTTTTATGTTTACTTCTTATTGTGATCTTCCATTCTAGTATAAATCTCTGACCTTGCAATGATTTGATTAAAATTCATTAGGGAATGATTTAATCATGAAACCCCAACTCTATCTATACTTTACTGAATATTATTCTAATTGATAACATTTGATTATAACCAGGTATGGACCTACTTTGTTCAAGTTGTAGGCTTTGATTCAAGTCAAGGCAGATACCATGATTTCCTCATTTTTTTGCATGTTTGTTTCAGATCCTCATACAAAATGTAAGACTTAACATTTATTCTGTTTCCTGAAGCAGCGAAGCATAGTCATGTCATCACACTACCACCACCATGTATCACTGCTGGTATGTTGTTTTTATTGTGGAATTCTGTGTTAGCTTTGAAATTGAAATTTTAAATGAAATTTTAGATGAAATTTTGTTTGAAAAGTAAAATATGCAAATAAATAAATAAATAAACCAGTACTTCATGTCTTGTTGCTAGAGCAATATCTTTATGAAGCTAATTGTGTTTAAACCTTTTTTTGGGGGGTCAAAAATGCAGTTTTATTAATGTACACACCTGTTTTCAATCTTTGAATGTATAAAAAGAAGTTACAAAATTGTAAAATTAAAACTTCCTAATTAAAACTGCATTGTATTAATGGTAAATGAAGACATGTCTAAATAAATATTGTTGCTGGTCAAACATGGTTGTCCCAAAATATAATTTTTTTTTATTGAGGGAATAAGTCAAGACATCAAAAACCATATATTTTTAACTATATAATGTAGATATTCATCCTTCCTCCTATGTCTCTTCAAATGGGGAAGAAGGAACAGTATTGATTCGGCCCTTTTACTGTATTTTACTGAGCTGTGTATTGTTTAGAGACAGTGATTCAATTGGTCAGCGTTCATTCCATTTGAAGAAGTTGGTAAACATCTGAACATGACTTTCCTCAATGAATAGATTTTTAAAAACTGATAAATCTTCAGTTCTTTAAGCCTCCATGAAATTCGGATTGTTAACTATGTCCACAGCAGATAGGGCCATGTCTCTCACTCAGTCTGCCTTGGTCTTCTGACAGCTCCCTTGTTTTGCTGACATTCAAGGTCACGTTGTTTTGACACACTGTGCTAAAAGTAGTTTTAGCTCATTGCCATAGGCTGATCTGTCGTCACGGCTACAGCTTAGGTGTTATCAGCAAGCTCAAAGGGGAATTCTGTTGAATGGCTTTGAATTTCAAATTTCTGCATAATTTTATTGTTGTGATGGAAACAAAGTAATTCAGAGAGGTTTGATGTGAAGTGGTTCACTGTAGAGAAACTTGCCAGCTCAAATTTCTTTACAGTGGTGGTGATGAGAACCTGGGGCCACAATGCCTACAACACAAATATAGCCATATTTTATTTACTATCCAAAGCAAATGGTGAACCTACATGAGTTTTTATACATAAATAGTATATACAGGAAGATTCACTAGAATGAGGCCCCAAATATTCTATAATAACTCTCTCTAGGACAAAGCAATCTGAACAAAACATTGTGCAATGTGCTCCTCAGTATATGGAGCTTTGAACAAGTCAGGATGCTCCTGCGTCGGAGCAATTAGGTAGGCGCCGGACAGAAGTCGTGACGTTTAACGTCCATTTGCAACTTCCAGGTGCAGACCGAGGTACCCCTTCATGTGTCTGGCAGAAAACGGAGGTCACTTCCAGCGTCGCATTTAATTCAATCAGTTACACATACGTCACGGTATGTAGTGTATTTATTTGGTTCTGATTGCTTCGTCCAGGCGGGGGTTACGACAGAATATTCAGGGCCTCTTTCGAGTGAATCTTCGTGTATATACCACATAATAGTGGTAAATCAGAAAATACTTTTTTAATAAAAAAACTTTTGTGTAACTTAATTTAATGTAATAGTTTACGCTGAAGTAACTTTTTGAAGCATTAAACTCTTGACACATCTGGTTTTTTACCACCACTGTTCACAATTGTGATTTAGTAAGTTTTTTTTTTTTCCAGAATCAGAATCAAGCTTTATTGGCCAGGTATGCTACGCATACAAGGAATTTGGTTTTGGTTACAGGAGCTCATAGTGCACAGTACCAGACAGACATTCACATGTAGAGAATAAGATAAAATAAATATAAAACATATCAAGATAAAATAAATTAATATAAAACATGCATTCCTGCCATCAATCACTCAGAAACACACACACACACACAGTCGCACCTGTAAACCTTACAAGGTGCAAAGTATGGGTCTAAAGTGAAAGTGCTGAGTG
Organism: Pygocentrus nattereri; assembly: GCF_015220715.1. Lineage (NCBI taxonomy): Eukaryota > Metazoa > Chordata > Actinopteri > Characiformes > Serrasalmidae > Pygocentrus > Pygocentrus nattereri. The sequence goes on along the minus strand of NC_051213.1, from coordinate 44,359,634 downwards.
CAGCAGCAGTTAAAGGGTGTATAGTGATAGAGAAAGGGATCAAGGAGGTGACAGTCAGGTAGGTGGGGTAATATGGCAGGTGAGTAAGATGCTAAAACAAAGATGGCGGTTGAGATAGAGGATGGAGCTGAACTTGATACCATATACCAGTATATATAGAAGTGCAGTTTGAAGCTGGAATATTGTTGTTGTGTAATGTTTTAACTGTTCGAGAGAGTGATGGCTTGTGAGAAGAAGCTCCTTTGTTTCTCTAGAATGGCACATTTCACAACAAATTTACACTGCTCAAAAAAATAAAGGGAACACTCAAATAACACATCCTAGATCTGAATGAATGAAATTCTCATTGAATACTTTGTTCTGTACAAAGCTGATTGTGCTGACAACAAAATCACACAATAATCATCAATGGAAATCAAATTTATTAACCAATGCAGGCCTGGATTTGGAGTCACAAAATTAAAGTGGAAAAACACACTACAGGCTGATCCAACTTTTATGTGCTGTCCTTAAAACAAGTCAAAACGAGGCTCAATATTGTGTGTGGCCTCCACGTGCCTATATGACCTCCCTACAATGCCTGGGCATGCTCCTGATGAGGTGGCGGATGGTCTCCTGAGGGATCTCCTCCCAGACCTGGACTAAAGCATCCGCCAACTCCTGGACAGTCTGTGGTGCAATGTGACGTTGGTGGATGGAGCGAGACATGATGTCCCAGATGTGCTCAACCGGATTCAGATCTGGGGAACGGGCGGGCCAGTCCATAGCTTCAATGCCGTCATCTTGCAGGAACTGCTGACACACTCCAGCCACATGAGGTCTAGCATTGTCCTCCATTAGGATGAACCCAGGGCCAACCGCACCAGCATATGGTCTCACAAGGGGTCTGAGGATCTCATCTCGGTACCTAATGGTAGGATGAAGGATGTTGCAGACAGCAGACCGCTCTCCACGGCGTCTCCAGACTCTTTCACGTCTGTCACATGTGGTCAGTGTGAAGCTGCTTTCATCTGTGAAGAGCACAGGGCGCCAGTGGCGAATTTGCCCATCCTGGTGTTCTCTGGCAAATGCCAAGCGTCCTGCACGGTGTTGGGCTGTGAGCACAACCCCCATCTGTGGACGTCGGGCCCTCATACCATCCTCATGGAGTCGGTTTCTAACCATTTGTGCAGACACATGCACATTTGCGGCTTGCTGAAGGTCATTTTGCAGGGCTCTGGCAGTGCTCCTCCTGGAAGCGGTCCTGCTGCTGGGTTGTTCCCCTCCTATGGCCTCCTCCACGTCTCCTGGTGTACTGGCCTGTCTCCTGGTAGCGCCTCCAGCGTCTGGACACTATGCTGACAGACACAGCAAACCTTCTTGCCACAGCTTGCATTGATGTGCCATCCTGGATGAGCTGCACTACCTGAGCCACTTGTGTGGGTTGTAGAGTCCATCTCATGCTACCACGAGTGTGAAAGCACCATCAACATTCAAAAGTGACCAAAACATCAGCCAGAAAGCAGAAAGGTACTGAGAAGTGGTCTGTGGTCCCCACCTGCAGAACCACTCCTTTATTGAGTGTGTCTTGCTAATCGCTAATGATTTCCACCTGTTGTCTATTCCATTTGCACAACAGCTGTGAAATTGATTGTCAATCAGTGTTGCTTCCTAAGTGGACGGTTTGATTTCACAGAAGTTTCATTTACTTGGAGTTATATTGTGTTGGTTAAGTGTTCCCTTTATTTTTTGAGCAGTGTAGTTTTATATGGTTTTAGCCATTGCTATTGTGCTGACGATACTTCACTTTATATCACAGTGATTAGCAATTGCAATCTACAGTCTTTGTACAACCTCTACTATCCAAAAGCTACAGTACAATCAGAACTCTGCAGCTAGAGTGCTCACCCACACTAAGCGTTCAGCTCATATCACCCCCGTTCTCTCTCAGCTACACTGGCTACCGGTCCCGTCCCGTATAAAGTTTAAAATCTTACTTCTCACTTTCAAAGCTTTGCATAATCTTGCTCCCCCCTACCTCAGAGAACTGCTGACCTCTTACACTCCCTCTCACTCTCTCAGATCTTCTAGCAATAACTTACTTGCTGTTCCACGCACCAGACTTTCCACCTTGGGAGGGAGATCCTTTAGTGCCATGGCCCCCAAACCCTGGAATTCTCTTCCTCAATCCCTCAGGGACTGCTCTTCTCTTTCTTCTTTTAAATCTGACTTAAAGACTTTTCTGTTTAATGCACATTTTTCTTCCTCCCCCTCTGTATAGTTTTTTTTTTTTGCTATGTGAAGCGACCTTGGCTTTGTGAAAGGCGCTATATAAATGTAATTTTATTATTACTATATTTAGACACAAAATGTGCTAGATTTGAATGAATCAGTAAAATGAATCAGTGTGAATGAGTAAATCAGTAAAAATCTTAATCTGTGGATGGGTTTTTACTATCATGTTCATGTTTCCATATATCACAGAAAAGGCTAATATATTTGTCTTAATGATTAAATATACAATGGATCCAAGACAGAGGAGAATAATGCACTCTCATGACTTCTGACCCCAGTTCTTCTCAGCATCAAGTATTTAGCCCCTTAAATGGCCCCTTAAACACTTCCATAACCTAAGATTAGCTCAGCCAGTTTACACTGAAGTTCCTGTAGGTACTGAATAATAAGCTATAGAGTGTAATAAGCCTTTGATTTAAGGGGTTAACGTTTGTCATACGTTATGGTATTAAGTAAACACGCCTATCCACATCCTACAGCCAGTTAAGGATCTACCTAATAAGTGACATAAGCAGCTGCTTAGGGCTCCACAGCCACTAGAGGGCACCTTAACAATTTCTGGGTCATAACTGTATCATTATTTTGAGGGAACAAAAGCAATTAATCATGTCTAAAAAAAGATGATGAGAAGAAAAACATAAAACATTGACGTGTTTTGGTTTCATTTTCTAGTGTTCACATTATGCCTTTGTATCATTATAGCTTTTAGTTTAGTCAATAATCCATAGCAAATAGCAAGGACATAAAAAAGTTAAATGTCTTAAAATCTGTTGATTTAGTCCAACTATATTATTAATCCAATGATACAGCTTAAAACTAAAACTAAATACCATTAGGTTGGAAAAATAAATCCCTTTAGCCAGAATAAATTTGAAATGATTGATGAAATCTGGAGGCCTTATAGGTTAATATAACAAACTTGGAGAGTTGGGCAAGTGTCACGAATGGTCTCTCCCAGTCCTCCGTGTGCTTTGGTTTTGTTTTGGTCTTAACGACGTGATTCCTTATTTTGTGTCTTCCTGGTCCTGCCCCCTTGTTTTCAGACCCTGCCCCTGATTGTAACCACCTGTATTAACCACCTGTGTCTTGTTAACCCAGTTGTATTTAAGCCCTGTATTTTCCCCTGTTAGGTGACTGATCTTTGTACAGTATTTTGTTGTAGTGTTTGGTTTTTGTATTGTATTGTGTTGTTTCATGTAGTATCTTCTGGCCTTATTTGTCCTAGTCTCTATTTTTGTGTTTAGCCTGTTTTACTTTTTGCCATGTCTTTTCCTCCATCCATCCGTGTTGGCTGTCTGACCCTGGACCATTTTGACCCTGATTCTGGATTTGCCCTTAATAAATCTCACTTCTCTCAGCACATGTATCCGCCTCATCATCGATCCATGGTGTTACAGAATGACCAGCAGCCCAAGGACGCAGCGAGAGAGCGAGACTCCGGTATGTGGTTGTTCAGTTGGGATGAAATTCTGGCTGTTTCGATACAGCCCGAGTTAGCCATGTCCCAATGGCACCAAGTCGGAGACAGCAAATCCCCTGGTGCTGAGGGTACACCGACATCTTGTCGTTCCCGTAGAACTTTGGAGAAAGCTCCAGCTTTGTGTTACAACAACAATATCCCAGGGAAGCAAACTGGGTCTACCTGTATTGAGCAACACTGCAGGGAGGAGCGACCTGTATCACAAGATATGGTTAGACAGAAGAAACCCTTTCTATGGCACTCGACTTGTTCTCAAGGGCCACTGCGAGCTTCCCATACCTTGGGTGAGCTTTGGGAGCAGCCGAGAGGGTCCCATTTCTGTGTGATCCTCCAGGTCCCGGCATTATGGGCACTGGAACAGGCTGCCCGAGTTCCTGATCCCATTGCTGCAACCCGCGGCACGCCTACTCCTGTACATTACCTCTACAGGACGCAGAAAAATTTGTTCATGCATTTATTACCTCAAGGCTAGATTACTGTAATGCCCTGCTGTCAGGATGTCCCAGCAAAAGCCTCAACAACCTTTAGCTGGTACAGAACGCTGCAGCCAGAGTCCTCACAAGAACCAGAAGGTTCGACCATATCAGCCCAGTTTGGTCAACCCTACACTGGTTACCAGTTAAATTTCGCATTGATTATAAAATTCTACTATTGAACTATAAAGCTCTAAACGGACTTGCCCCTCAGTACGTAAGTGAGTTTCTTTCCCACTATGAACCATCATGCCTACTTAGATCACAAGGTGCTGGCTTACTACTGGTACCTAGAATTAATAAAGTTACATCAGGGGGAGAGCTTTCTCATACAAAGTCACTAATCACCAAAGGCTTGACTATACAAGTAAGCTGGGGGCTGCTCTGGAATAATCTTCCTGTTAATGTTCGGGAATCAGACACAGCCTCATTTTTTAAGTCTAGGATAAAATCTTACTTGTATAGTCAAGCCTTTGGTGATTAGTCTTCCCTGTCAGATCTAGACCTGCTATAGCTCTGCTATATTGCTATATCGTAATCTGTGGTTAGCCACTCTTTACAGAACTGACTCTGTGTTTTTCTTTCCTTTCTCTGCCGAGTTGATCAGCTGCCCAAACTGGGCATCTGATGCTGTTGCCTCTTCTGCCTTGATTGAGTGCCGCTGCTCACCAGCCTTCTGGACTGGCTTGACCACCACTGAGCTTCTTGCTTTGCAACGCTGTGCAGTCCTCACCCTCAGATCTTTCTTTTCCCACTTTGTACTATAATACTTCATACTAATAATGTTTGCTATCCGGTGTTGACCGTAGGAGGATGGATTCCCCTTCTGAGTCTTGGTTCCTCTTGGTTGCCTCCGTTGCCGCTGGCTTGCTCATGGGGGCTTGGACCCAAATTTATAAATAAATTTTCCTTGCTTGCTTATGTTCCTTGTGTTTCGTGTCCTGTCGCTGCTCTTTTCACCCTGGCTCCTGTGCCTGTCTAATTCTGTCTCTGGTTTTGGTTCCTTGTGTCTGTTCGGTTTTGGGTTTTTTTTTTTTGCCGTGCTTCAGTGCTGCACGCCTTGGGGGGAGGTACTGCCACAATTGGCCCCTCTCAGTCCTCCATGTGCATTTGTTTTGTTTTGGTCTTGTCCATGTGATTCCATGTGTTTGGTCTTGTCCATGTTATTAATCTCACTTCTCTCAGCGCATGCGTCTGCCTCATCATCGCTCCACAGCGTTAGAGCAAAGAAGAAAAAATGTTCCAGAAGAAGCTGAGAAAAATTTGAGAAATCACGCAACAGCTGTGGTGTCACAGAAGAAGTCACAGGTCAACTTCCATGTTCAGTGCTGTGTCTCTTAGAATAATGGGTCAAGGTCTTACACGATGCATGGAGAAAAGCAGAAATCCATATCAAAGGGTAAAACAATTTATTGAGTACATATCTGAAATTCTAAGATTAAAAAAAAACCATGAAGGGCTAAATAAAGCAGTCAAGGACAACATCTAGGTTTCAAACATGACTCCCAAAGTGAAGGTAGTCAGAAGGAATGCTGAATGAGCATTCACAACTGACTTGGCCAAGAAACTTAAGTAGAGGTAGTCTTGTGGACCCAGATGTGGTCTCATAACAAGAATGTATTGTGGGACAATCAGGAGAAACTTTGTGGTAAATGTGTGCGGGTGTAAGAGTTCAGCAGCAGTCAGACGTATGCAGATCTGGGAGACCAAAATGGGTTTATTGAAATGAGACAGTGGAGAAGTCCAAAGGCAGGCGTGGGGCAAAAGCAGTAATCCAAACTCAGGCTGACAAATACAAAAGGGTAAGGCAAAAAAACAAAGTCGGATATAACAAGCAAAGGGTCAGGCATGAAAACAGAGTAAACAAAGAAAATGCTCAGCAAGTTCATAGAGAAGCAATACCTTGCAACTCTAACTGGCTAAAGCCCAGGCTTATAAACTAGCCTGACTAAGTCATCTGATTCTAAGGCCATAGATTCTCGGTGTAAAGCACTAGTCTGCAGTTCAATGGGGTTGGTAATTTTTGAAATGGATCTCCATCCAATGCAGAGACCTTTAAAACCCTGGATAGATGCTTGAAAGGAATCTGTAGGTTGTCCACCAAGCTGGCCTGAATGAAGTTTCCTTCAGCTCCAGAGTCAATTAGTGCTGCAATGACAACAGAGGTAGACTGAAAGTACAAAGTAACTGGTAATACCAAAGATTTAGAGATCAACCCCTCTGTGAGAACACTCACCACATTAGTACGTGGATTATTATCCACGTGCTTTCCCGGAGTCGTTGCCTTGTGTGTTTGGGGTCTTTCTCTGCAATCTTAACTTGGTGTCCAACTAACCCACAGTACATGCATAATCGATTCTGGAACCGGCGCCTTCTCTCTTCTTGGGATAGACGGGAGTAATCACATTGCATCGGTTCTGGGGTCTCAGGAGGTTCAGATGTGGTTCTATAACGGGCTAATGATCTTCTGGTGTTAGGGTGACTCTTGTGGAGAATACGATTATTAATGAGATGGTGCAGTTTAATTGCTAATGATATTAATTGGTCCAAAGATAGATCATCAACTCTGCTAGCTAGTTCCAACAATATTTCTGGTTTAAGTCCCTGTCGGAACATGACCAACAGTGCAGTCTCATTCCAACCGCTACTTGCGTAGCAAAATTTGAGCGAGTAATCCACCACAAAGCGATTTCCTTGACGTGATTTAGTTAATAATTCCCCTCTGATCTTTCCCTCATATGGATGATCAAACACTGTCTTAAGCTTCCTGATAAACTGGCTATATGTCAGATGATTGATACTTTCTCACTTGGCCGTAGCCCACTCTAAGGCTCGATCCGCGAGCCGAGACACTATGAACGATAACTTAGCGCTATCGGAGTTAACAGGTGAGTTCTCAAAATACACTGAGCACTGTAGTAAGAACCCATGACATTTGTCTGGATCCCCTGAAAACTTATCAGGTCTACTAACCGGAAACGTTGAATTTGCAGCAACCCGTCTTCCCAGAGTAGCTGAATGGTGGGTGAAGTTCATGGTTTGGAACTGTCCAGTCAATTCTCTGACGCTGGAGACGAGTTGAGCTAACTGCGCTTGTTGCTCTGTTTGTTGTTGTGCTAAAGAATCCAACGACTGCGTCACTCCGGTTAACACCTGCTGATGATGACCAAGCAGCTTTCCCTGTTCCGACAGAGCTGTGTGAAATGCCTCAGGATCTGCCGTCTGCATCTTTGGTGAGGTATTCACTAATAGTTCAGCAGCAGTCAGACGTATGCAGATCTGAGAGACCAAAATGGGTTTATTGAAATGAGACAGTGGAGAAGTCCAAAGGCAGGCATGGGTCAAAAGCAGTAATCCAAACTCAGGTTGACAAATACAAAAGGGCAAGGCAAAAAAAAACAAAGTCGGATACAACAAACAAAGGGTGAGGCACAAAAATGAGAGAATAAACAAAGAAACCACTCAGCAAGTTCATAGAGAAGCAATACCTCACAGCTCTAACTGGCTAAAGCCCGGGCTTATAAACCAGCCTGACTAAGTCATCTGATCCTGAGTCACAGGTGTAAAGAGTTAGTATTCTGGTGATTGAGATCTGTGACGGGTGTGGAGCTGAATGTCACCAGTCATGTGATCTCCCTGCATCTCTTGGGAAGTGGAGTCCACTATGGACTCTAAGTCTGTCAAACCATCAGAGGTCACATGATTTCCCAAACGATCTTGGGAGATGGAGTTCATAATACTGAAAGGATCTGTCTGCTGCATGACAGCGGGAACATATTGCTAAACATCTCCAGTCTTCTTCGAACTTGCAGACACAGACTTAATGTGTGTGTTACCAAGAAAGCCCACATGGCTATGAAGAGATAATGCTGACATTTTGCAGTCTTCCAAAAAGGCTGCTTGGGGATGCAGGCTTCGGCAGACCTTTCTCATGGAGTTAGTCGAAAGTCAAAGTTTATTTATATATTGCTTTTTACAACAAGTACTGTCACAAAGCAGCTTTACAAAAAAAGGTCTGAGCCCCCATGAGCGTCGCCAGTGGAGACAAGGGCAAGTGAAAACTTCCTATGACCAAGAGGAACAAACCTTAAGAGGAACCAAGGCTCAAAAGGGGAAGCCATTCTCCTCTGGTTGACACTGGTTAGCAAACAATAACAGCAGAAAATGAGATTTGATGATTAGTATAACATATGGAGAAAAGGGAAAAGCAGGAGTAGCAATGTCTATTATTAAAAATTGCAGCAGTAGTGGCAGGCAGGTGAGGTTTGTGCAACATTGCTCAGCAGGAAGCTCCATGGTGGTCAGACTGGTCCCAGAAAGCTGGTGAGCAGTGGGCACCCGATCAAGGCATATGATGAAACAGTATCAGACCGCACAGGGTGGGCTGCTGTTCAATTCGACAGAGTAACACAGGCAGTTAGTTCGGTTAATGCAGGCTGATTAGAGTATACAGGGTTAAGAGAGTGAAACAGAGACTCTGGCAGGCCAAGCTATTACAGCCTAACTAAAGGGAGAGCCAGAAGGTAACAGACATGAGGGCACCCTGAGATTTCAGCGCCCATCTGCTCCAACATCAACAGATTTGAGGGAAAGCATGAGAGCAGCAGGACAACAGCACTTCCACCTCCAGTCACAATACTCTGTGTCCTTGAACTCCCAGATCTGCATATTTTATCGGGAAACACTGATTACCAAAGGCCTGACTAAACAAGTGGGTTTTTAGCCTAGACTTATAGACTGAGGCTGTGTCTTGGTTTCAAACACTGACTGGAAGAATATTCTAAAGCTGGGGACTTTATATGAAAAGGCTGTACCCCCTGATGTAACTTTATTAATTCTAAGTACTAATTTTAAGCAGCAGCTGAAGTAGGTGTGATGGTAGATAGTATGAGAGAAGTTCACTCACATACTGAGGGCGATTCCATTTAGAGCTTTATATTTTTGTACTAGAATTTTGTAATCAATATGAAATTTAACTGGCAACCAGTGAAAGTTTGATAAAACTGGGCTGGTATGGTCAAACATTCTGGTTCTTGTGAGGACTCTGGCTGCAGCATTCTGGACTAACTGAAGCTTGTTGAGACTTTTGCTAGAACATCCAGACAGCAGGGCATTTGCAGTAATCCAGGCTTGAGGTAATAATTGCATGAACTAACTTTTCTGCATCCTGTAGAGACAGTGCATTTCTTATTTTGGCATTGTTGTGGAGATGCAGGAAAGCTATTGTAGTAAAATTGGTTATATGTGCATCAACGGACAGATCGGGATCAATGGTGACACCACAGTTTTTCTACACATGTACCTGATGTGACCAAGAAACTATTAAGTTAAAATGTTAAATGACACATTTTGTTTCTAGCAGCTTTTAGACCAAGAAGGAGGACATCTCTGTTTTGCCTGAGTTTAGTAGGTTACTCAGCATCCAGTCTTCTATGTCTTTTACGCAGTCCTCAATCTTTTTAGGTAGAAGTTTGTCATCTAGTCTGGTCAATATATACAATTGTGTGCCATCAGCATAGCAGTGGAAATTGATGCCATGTTTACTGATCATGGTAACCATATATAATGTGAATAATCAAGGTCCTAAAATAGAGCCTTGTGGAATACCATTCTGTGGTTTAGTACTTTACCCCAAATTCATAGGAAAATGACTTTAATGTGATGACATTAAAACACTGGTGGGATTCCAAAACTTACTACACAACTCATAAAAAAATGTGCAGATTTAGGTGTCAGTATTGTCGTGTCCAGCACAGGCTCGGCACGGCTATGAGGAGCTTAGGAGATGTGGCCATGCAAAGTGGATTTCAGAGTTAACCATACTCCTGGATAAGAATGTTCATTGTTCCTGATGTTGTTACTGTTATTAGTGGTGTGGTGTTCCTTAGAGTAACTATTGTCCGAGGAAGATGGGCTTTGCAGTTAACTTGTAGTTTGAAGTGTCTGCCCTCCTTGTTTATTGTGCCCTCCCATGTTACCCACTTCCAGCATTTTGTGCTGGGGTTAGCACTTGTTTAGGCATTTCTTGCTGCCTGTTGAAGTGCCTGTTCAAAGTAAAAGATCATTTGCCCGAATGTGCAATGTTTTCAGTTCTTTTCTATGCTAATGTTACAGTGCCAACCACAGAATTAAGTTGAGCTGATGTGCCTTCTCACCAGCACTTTAAATGTTTGCAGCCAAGCAGTATCGCAAATCCAGTGTGATGACAATGAGCACTTTGGAGGTAAATGTTACAGACTGTAAGATAAAACTTTGTTAGACTGGAGGCTATGCGGCATGAATTCTAAGATTCTGATTTGGTCACTAGTCTTTTTAGAGTCGGAAGGTAGAGTACTTGACAACATTTCCTGATGGACAAGACTGTTGGTAGCCCATGGATACAATGGAAATTAGCATGGCTGAAAAGTACCTCAGAGGCATATATGTGTGTATCGCATAAACAGAGGACAAATGGCATGTGGCAAACATAATCAAAATTAGCGTTTTAGTACCTAGTTTGTTTTGCTTGTGTTGATTACTTTGAAAGTGTACAGAATACAGCAGTGGTCACCAACTTTGGTACTTGAGATCTATTGTTCTTCAGAGTCTGGGTCCAACCACAATCTGCCACACCTGCTTGGCTGAATCAGATTTTGCTGCAAAGTTTAACAAGTTGTCCCCAGATGTGTATTTTCTGTATGAAATTAAGTCTGTCCCCATGGTGAAGGCAATATTATAGGCTTATATGGGAAAGATTATGGCCATACTGACAGCCAGTTGATATGAAGGGGGTTATTTATTTATTTTTCTAACAAAGTCCTATCCAGTTTAAATTACGGTTTAATTACTCCTTCATACATTGGACTAAAATGTCCTGAACAGAGGCTTTGTCTTTCCTTACTTCTTCATGTAATATGAAGGTAGGGTCCTTGTTTGGAGTGAGCATCAGTGGTTTTCAGTGTTGCTATTGGAGTACTCCTATTCTGCTTGTTGTTGTATTTTTGTGGTGGGTGCCCTGCTCCAAGCACACCTGATCCAACTACACAACTTAGTAACTTAATGCTGTGCTACATTATATTTCCAAAAGTATTTGGTCATCTACCTTCACACATGAGCTTGACTGACACCCATTCTTAATCCATAGGCTTTAATATGATGTCAGCCCACGCTTTGCAGCTATTACAGCTTCAACTCTTCTGGGAAGGCTTTCCAAAAGCAGTAGGGCAGACACTGATGTTGGACGAGAAGGTCTGGCCCGAAGTCCACTCTAATTAATCCCAAAGGTGTTCTGTCGGGTTGAGATCAGGACTATGTGTAGGCCACACCAAACTCACTCATTCATGTCTTTATGGACCTTGCTTTGTGCACGGGTGCGCAGTCATTTTGGAATAGGAAGGGGCCGTCCCCAAACTGTTCCCATAAAGTTGAGAGCATGAATTGAGAGCAAAATTTTTTTTTTAATCTCTTGGTCTGTTGCATTAAGAGTTTCTTTCACTGGAATTAAAAGACCGAGCCCAACTCCTGAAAAACAGCTCCACACCATAATCCCCCCTCCACCAATGGCACAATGCAGTCAGACAAGTACCGTTCTCCTGGCAACTGCCAAACCCAGACTCGTCCATCAGATTGCCAGGTGGAGAAGCATGATTTGTCACTCCAGTTAACATGTCTCCACTGCTCTAGAGTCCAGTAGCGGCGCTGTACACCACTGCGTTTGACGCTCTGTATTACCCTTGGTGATGTAAGGTTTGGATGCAGCTGCTCGGCCTTGGAAACTCATTCCTGAAGCTCTCTATGCACTGTTCTTGAGCTAATCTGAAGGCCACATGGATTTTGGAGGTCTGTATCAATTGACTGCAAAAAGTTGGTGACCTCTGTGCACTATATGCCTTAGCATCCGTTCACCCTGCTCTGTCATTTTACGTAGCCTACTACTTCGTGGCTGAGTTGCTGTTGTTCCCAGTCACTTCCACTTTGTTGACTGAACTTGTTGCATAGGTGGAATGCTGTCACAGTGCTACGCTGAAATTCATTGATCTTGATGTAAATTAAAGATTCTCAAAATTAAAATGCCATGTATTATACAGGATAGATCATAAATAAGGCCTAAGCACATTGGAGCAAGTGCCCTAAAACAACCTCAGTAGGGCGCAAGAGAGAAAACAGATACTTTATTAGGAAGTGGATGAACTCATGAACTTCTCAGTGCCAAGTAAGCAACACTTGTCAGGGAAAGATTGAACTTGTGAACCTTTCAAGGCCAAAAAGCCGAGATGGAAAAGTACCAGCATGTGCTTGGCACAATGTTTTTTTTTTAAAAAAAGGATTCAAATTAGACTTGGAGATAATGGTTCACACAAGACCCTATTTGATAGACATATGAGGGTCAATTTGGATATAATGGTGGTTTTGTGAAATCAGGAGATGACAAAAAAGAGGTGGGGCGATGTCACTCCACCTTCACCGAGGGTATAAAACATGTGTACAAATTCTGTATATTTGGGTGTGTCGTCCAACAGCCTTTGGAAAACATTCTCCATGCTCATGAAATAAAGGACCTGCACTTCTGAATTCTGAAGAGTCTTCTCATATTTCTTAGTTCGTTCAAATCTTATTATTTTCTTTCAACAAACAAATTGAATTTGTTTTATTTTACAAACCATAGATAGAACTTAGGCTTGGTGGTCAAACAAGTGTCGAGTTACGACATTTAATGGTGGCCCGTCCCAGGGGACTTAAAGGGACCCCCCCCGATTGGCGATATCAGCAGCATCAGGCCGTTGCATTCATTTTGTGGACGAGAGAAAACAACGCTCATTACAAGCGCATCCTATATTGAGGTAAGCAGAGCCTTTTTTCATATAAATTCTGCATATTGATGGGTCTTGTATCTCTCCACCACAAAGATTGAAATGCAATGTGTTTGAAAGCTATGTATTGGTATGATTAAAAGTGTTGATGATTGCTTATGCATAACTAAACAGAAGACTCGTTGGAAGCAGAACTGCATGATAAAAATGTACAAAAAAAAGGAGTAATAGTTGAGAAAAAAGTCCAAAAATAAAACAAGTCTGATGGTCTTGGTGAACCTCCCGACTGAAATTCACATAACTGCAGTATGTGAAGGAAGGAAAGAGGTGTAGGAGTTGAGGGAAGGCCTCAGTCTAAGAAATATTCATGTTATGTGTTCAGAAAATTATCAGAAAAACTGTATAAAAAGCCAAAAATTATCAGAAAACCCAGCTGGATATAAAAAGTGAGAAAAGAGCTCAGAAACAGAGAGAAAATATAAAGTGCACAGAGAAACAGAGAGAAATATAAAGTGCACAGATTAAGCGCTGAGATAAATGTTGTTTGTCTTGTTTGTCGATTGTCCGGCGCCAAGTTAAATGTTGTGTGTTTTGTTTGTCCTTTGTCTAATATGTGGCCACAGAAAAAAGCTAGCATAGTAAGAGTGTCACTATCTTGTGTGGTAACTATAACAACACTGAACAATTTCAGGAGGGTTGTAATTAGGTGGATAATTGTGAGAAGGCAAGAAAGAGAAATTACAAAGCTGATTAAACAACTAGAAGGCTATATTGATTGAATCCTTGTAGATAAATTGATTGAATTTTTGTATATATTTCTGTATCAGAGAAAGATGTTGAAATGAAGAGTGTTGAATATTGTTGAAAAGCTGCTGATTTCAAAATTGCTGATGTAGTGCTGAGCTGATTGCTGATTGATGATGAAATGCTGAGTTCCTCTTGAAATGTTGGGAATAGAGTTTATTACACCTAGAAACTGCATAAGATATAAGACGTTGACAGTAACGATCATTGCCGTAGGTACAGTTCATATTAAAGACAAAACAACAAGTGCAGTGTTGAGTATCTGGCATCCAAGTGTGTGGAAACTGATTGAATTTTGGAACGGAGATAATTTAATACACTCAAGCAAACCCTGGTTGAGCAGATTGATTGACAGCCAAGCAGGGAGTGGTTTAAAGACACGACTTGAGGGTGTTAAACACAACGAAGAGTGTCCATTATGGATGCAGATCTTATGATTGAGACACAGGGAATTCGGACTCATTTCTGGCTTGAAAGAACTTATAAAGACAGGACAGGAAAAGAAAATTGGCAGTCTACAGAATTGATTAACAGTAAATTGTGGAAATTAACAGAGTTTCATAATTTGGACCTGGCCGAAATCACCTTCCCACACTTGAGACTGACAGACAGAATAAAATGATTTGGAAAAAGGAACTGTTGGCACCAATAATAAATGCACTGTTACCAAGCAGTGTGATGTTAGAGGCTACTCTGGGCCTTGAACTGTTGCCATGGGGCCGGTTTCAGCCCATACGGCTGGAGGACGCTGAACATAGACAATGTAGGGAGTTGTCTGCAAGATTGGCCTTAGAAAAAAGGGAGGATTTCTGGGAGAGAGGGAGAGCTACCTCATTCCTAGTTGACAGACTTAACCCTTTTGGACCAAGATACAACCACGAACTGCCAAAACAGAGAAATGTGACAGTCAAAAAATTGATAGCAATAGTGACGTGGAATGAGGATGCAGTGTTTAACCCTAGACCAACCCACAGACATACATCCCCAGGGATGTATCATGTGGAAGTGGTGAGATAAAGATGTGAGGTGAAAGACTGGACAGGACTTGACTGTAGCATGACTGGTAGTATTTAGAATATACACACTTAGTAAAATCTGGAAAGTTAAAATTCAACCGTTAGAACACAGTTTCCATCAGGCAGGCCAACAATGGGGAGATTCAGAATAGCAGACGATGATGATCCAGAGCTAGTGACAGACTTAACTAGTCTCAAAGAAGCCCAGGAACTAGCCAGCCCCTATGAAAAAGACAATTGGCGCAAAAGGGGGCGTCATGTATTCATGATATTTGGTGTGGTCCAAATGGTCTATTTGTAGCACCATTGACCCTACTAAATATACTCATTCAAACAGCTCATGGTCCAACACACGTGCACAGGAAAGAAGTCATCAAACAAATGAAAGCAGAATGGTGGTCACCGTATTTGGCTCCAACGATAGATCACGTTTTGACTAATTGTGCAGTTTGTGTAGAATACAACTATCGAAAGTCTTTGACAGCGCCATTAGGTCACATTCCAGTTCCATGGTCCATTTAGACATCTAATGATGGATTATATGGACATGGAAAAACCAGTGGGCAAGTACAGGTACATTATCGTAGTAGTTGACCTTTTCAGCCGGTGGATTGAGGCGGAAGCAACAACTAGAGAAACTGCAGATGCAGCAGCCAGATTTCTGTTGAGGGAAGTCATTCCAAGATTTGGCATTCCCGATAAAATAAGCTCAGACAATGGTCAACACTTTGTGAATGCTGTGATACAGAAAATCTCCCAGGCATTAAGAATCAAACGACGATTGGGATGTGTTTATCACCCCCAATCTCAGGGCAGAGTAGAAAGGCAAAATGGCATCATTCGTGCAAAAATTGCAAAAATCATGGCCGACAGTGGCCAGAAAATTAATTGGCTAGATGCACTACCCTTAGCCCTAATGAGCATGAGAATGTCGACCAACAGGATCACGCACTTGACACCTCATGAAATGTTGACAGGCCGTCCCATGCCAGTGACTTACTTGCGTGGACCTACACGTGGCCACATGAACTATATTGAAGGCCACATGAACTTTGGAGGTCTGTATCAATTGACTGCAAAAAGTTGGTGACCTCTGCGCACTATATGCCTTAGCATCCATTCACCCTGCTCTGTCATTTTACGTAGCCTACTACTTCGTGGCTGAGTTGCTGTTGTTCCCAGTCACTTCCACTTTGTTGACTGAACTTCTTGCATAGGTGGAATGCTGTCACGGTGCTACGCTGAAATTCATTGATCTCCTGAGAGCAACCCATTCTTTCACAAAAGCTTGTAGAAGCAGTCTGCATGCCTAGGTGCTTGGTTTTATATACCTGTGGCCATGGAAGTGATTTAAAACACATAAATTTGGATTTGATTTGGATGGGTGACTGAATACTTTTGGCAATATAGTGTATATAATATTTTATTAAAACTGAAAGAAGTATTATTACTGACACAGGAAAAAAATATGTCATATGCTGCTGCAAATTCCTCACTGTAAAGCCTGAAACAGCCATTTACAAGGAAGGGGTGTTGGATAAGATTTCACTGGAATTTTTCAGGCCGTGTCATATGTTTGGGCATTATGTATTACCATCAAAAACACAGGCTCAAAAAGAAGATCCAGTTCGATATTTAGGACTCAAACACAAAATCAGGTGCAGTGTGAAGCCCTTTTTGATTCCCCAGCCAGTTGGGCAAGGTCCTTCCCATGTCTGTGTGGGTTTCCTCCAGGTGCTGTGGTTCCTCCCATAATCCAAAGACATGCAGTCAGGCCAATGGGAGATACTAAATTGCCCCTAAGTGTGACTGTGTGTCTGCTCTGTGATAGATTGATGACCTGTCAAGCATGTTTCCTGCCTCCCAGATAATGATTGCTGGGATAGGCTTCAGCCTGAATTCCCTGCAAACCAGGAGGATAAGTGGCCTAGATGATTAGTGATGAGTAAGTGATGAATGATCAACATTATGCTTATGAAGACATTATAACATCCCTGGAAGAGCCGAAAACACTAAAATATGCAAGGGTACACCAGGACCAAGGCACAGAATTACAGGAACACACAGATGCCTTCCAATGAGATTTTCTTATTAATGTTAAGCATGAGATTTGTGAGCTCTGAGAGAAAGGGAACACTCAAATAACATATCCGAGATCTGAATGAATGAAATATTCTAATTGAATACTTCGTTCTGTACAAAGTTGAATGTGCTGACAACAAAATCACATAAAAATCATCACTGGAAATCAAATTTATTAACCAATGCAGGCCTGGATTTGGAGTCACAAAATTAAAGTGGAAAAACACACTACAGGCTGATCCAACTTTGATGTGCTGTCCTTAAAACAAGTCAAAATGAGGCTCAGTATTGTGTGTGGCTTCCACGTGCCTGTATGACCTCCCTACAACGCCTGGGCATGCTCCTGATGAGGTGGCGGATGGTCTCCTGAAGGATCTCCTCTCAGACATGGACTAAAGCATCCACCAACTCCTGGATAGTCTGTGGTGCAACGTGGTGTTGGTGGATGGAGCGAGACATGATGTCCCAGATGTGCTCAATCGGATTCAGGTCTGGGGAACGGGCAGGCCAGTCCATAGCTTCAATGCCTTCATCTTGCAGGAACTGCTGACACACTCCAGCCACATGAGGTCTAGCATTGTCCTGCGTTAGGAGGAACCCAGGGCCAACCGCACCAGCATATGGTCTCACAAGGAGTCTGAGGATCTTATCTCGGTACCTAATGGCAGTCAGGCTACCTCTGGCGAGCACATGGAGGGCTGTGCAGCCCTCCAAAGAAATGCCACCCCACACCATTACTGACCCACTGCCAAACCGGTCATGCTGAAGGATGTTGCAGGCAGCAGATCGCTCTCCATGGCGTCTCCAGACTCTGTCACGTCTGTCACATGTGCTCAGTGTGAACCTGCTTTCATCTGTGAAGAGCAATCCTGGTGTTCTCTGGCAAATGCCAAGCATCCTGCATGGTGTTGGGCTGTCAGCACAACCCCCATCTGTGGAAGTCGGGCCCTCATACCATCCTCATGGAGTCGGTTTCTAACCGTTTGTGCAGATACATGCTCATTTGTGGCCTGCTGGAGGTCATTTTGCAGGGCTCTGGCAGTGCTCCTCCTGTACCTCCTTGCACAAAGGTGGAGGTAATGGTCCTGCTGCTGGATTGTTGCCCTCCTACGGCCTCCTCCATGTCTCCTGGTGTACTGGCCTGTCTCCTGGTAGCGCCTCCAGCCTCTGGACACTATGCTGACAGACACAGCAAACCTTCTTTCCACAGCTCGCATTGATGTGCCATCCTGGATGAGCTGCACTACCTGAGCCACTTGTGTGGGTTGTAGAGTCCGTCTCATGCTACCACGAGTGTGAAAGCACCACCAACATTCAAAAGTGACCAAAACATCAGCCAGAAAGCATAGGTACTGAGAAATGGTCTGTGGTCCCCACCTGCAGAACCACTCCTTTTTATTGTGTGTCTTGCTAATTGCCAATAATTTCCACCTGTTGTCTATTCCATTTGCTTCCTCCGGGTTCTCCGGATTCCTCCCACAGTCCAAAGACATGCAGTCAGGTCAATTGGACATGCTAAATTGCCCCTAGGTGTGAGTGTGTAAGTGACTGTCTGTCTGTCTGTCTGTCTGCCCTGCGATGGACTGGCGACCTGACCAGGGTGTATCCTGCCTTCCACCCGATGACTGCTGGGATAGGCTCCAGCAACCCCCGCGACCCTGACGGAGAAGCGGCTTAGAAAATGGATGGATGGATGGATGTCTATTCCATTTGCACAACAGCATGTGAAATTGATTGTCAATCAGTGTTGCTTCCTAAGTGGACAGTTTGATTTCACAGAAGTTTGACTTACTTGGAGTTATATTGTGTTGTTTAAGTGTTCCCTTTATTTTTTGGAGCAGTGTATATATATATATATATATATATATATATATATATATATATATATACACATATATGTACTCAGGAAAAGAAATACTCTATTAGGCCTTAGGAAGACAGGGTAGTTGTGGGGCTGGTTAGCTAGCTTGACCTTGATCAGTCATAACTCCAGCCTTATGAAAACAATATTGTGTCACGCTACTGATAAATAACTGAACTGCTGACAAACATTGCTCAATAGTAGTCTTATAAAACTGAAAACAATTTGTCTTGATTATTTACTACTTTCCAAGGTATTCCCCTCCTCAGCTAATCCCACAAGTTTCCTCTGGGGTTTAATCAGGGGACTAGGTTGGTCATGGTCAATTGATTTTGTAGTCAGTGAACCACTTTTATGATGTTGAGGTGTTTTGGATCACTGTCCTGCTGGAAGATCTAACCACAGCCTAGCTTAAGTTTCTTTTGTGAGGCAGTCAGGTTTTGATGGATCCATGATACCATGTATCTGAACAAGTTGACCAGGGCCTTTGAAAGAAAAACAGCCCCATAACATCACAGATCCACCACTATACTTCAGTGGGAATGAGGTACTTTTCCTTATGGCTATCTTTGTGCCTACACCACACTCACCTGTATTTTGTTGCCAAAAAGCTCTATTTTGATCTCATCTGACCATTGAACATGGTCCTGCTGAAAGCTCCAGTAACATCTGGCAACCTGTAGGTCCTTGAGTTTGTTGGTCCTTTAGAGCAGAGGCTTTCTTCTGGCAACCCCCCCCCCCAACAACTTACAGTTATCTAGGTGGCGTGTGATTGTAGTTTGTCTGATGTTCTGACAAGACCAAGCTAATGTCTTCAATTCCCCTGCTGTGATCCTTGAAGATACTTTTGGCCTCTTGAACCATTCTCCCCACTACGTGGGGTCAATATTCACATATGCCTCGTTTTGGTCAGATACTTAACATCTTTCGCTTTAAGCTTCTTAATTATTGCCTTGTGGAAATTAGCATTTTCAACTGCTTTGCTGTTTTCTCGTAGGCATTTTCTCACTCATACAGTCTAACAACCTTATATTTAACATCATTGCTGAATTCCCTGGTTTTTCCTCATAGTGATGGATGACTAAGGCTGCATGCTGAAACCCTGAAAGTTACTTTTCTCTGGCAATCTAATCTCCTCTGTGACCCCCAAATCAATGTTGATCTGAATGCTGGATGAGACAGGAGAAGCCACTTCAAACATCTGCCAAAGCAGCTTCCAGTGGTGCATACTCAAGTGTATTCTACCCAGATTTTAAACGGACATCACTGCATGCACTCACAAAGGACCTCTGCTTTCTTCCAGAATAGGAGAGAGGAAGTAGGAATGGAAGGAGCAAGACAGGAGAAGCTGCAAGTTTCTGGATGCAGCCTAAGTGAATTTGGCCTGCATGTTACCTCATATTTATACCCCAGTGAAACAGAACGTCAAGGCTGCCCATTTGTGTTTAATTGCTCAGGTGAACTTTAAAATACAATATATAAATAGGAGTACACCTTTGTTAGATTTCATACATAAAATATGTAGGGATGCCAACGCTTGTGGCACACAAAAATATTTCATGATAAGGTTCAGATGTTTTCTTTGTCATTTACATTCTTATTGCAGAACTCATGCTCAAACACAAACACACACACACACACACTTTCTAAACCGCTTATCCTTCTGAGTCACGTGGGGAGCTGGAGCCTATCCTAGTGATCATTGGGCGGATGGCCGGATACACCCTGGACAGGTCGCCAGTCCATTGCAGGGTTCATGCTCAACCAGGTTTAATGGATTTTCTCAGGTCTTTTTCCACCACTTCAGTACATTTTCATGCTTGACTTGCAATCCAGAATGTATCTGTAATCTTTGCATCAGACATTTTGTAACCATAATACAATATCCCTCTGGGTCATGGTGGGTTGCTGGAACCTATTCCAGCTGTCTTTTGCTAAAAGGCAGGGTGCACCCTGGCAGGTCAGTTTTGAAAATAGTAAAGCACCATTTTCATAATACATTAAAAAATTAAATAATTCTTACAAAAATAATGAAAAAAGATGATAAAGGTGTCCCAGGACTAGTTTTAAGCACTGTAACCAATGTGCCATCCAATGTAACTACCAGTAATTGAGCATTTTATTCAGTCAGATGGGATTTAAAGGAAACTATACCAGTGCTTTATAACTCTATATTCCTCCCCGTAACAGAAGACTACCAGAATAAGAGTCAATAATCACTGTTTCAGACAAACATAATGGAGAGTCATTAACTATTTTTTACATGAGTACCAATATTGGCCCAAGACTACCAAAGTTTGAGGTTTTAGTCTACATACAGCTTTTGCAACATTTGTCATGTCTTTTTTCGGCAGTACCAGAGCCATATGCCATTAAAATAAATGAGTGATGAGACACTTTGTCACTATTATATATATATATATATATATGATGGCAATAACTAAATCACACTTGCAGCCAGTTAAAATGGATTAAAGCTGACTCAACCTTGTGTGTACCAAATTGAGCATGGAGAAAAGAAAGAAGACCAAAGAACTGTCTGAGGACTTGAGAAGCAAAATTGTGAGGAAGCATGGGCAATCTCAAGGCTACAAGTCCATCTCCAAAGACCTGAATGTTCCTGTGTCTACCGTGCGCAGTGTCATCAAGAAGTTTAAAGCCCATGGCACTGTGGCTAACCTCCCTAGATGTGGAAGAAAAATTGACGAGAGATTTCAACCAAAGATTGTGCGGATGGTGGATAAAGAACCTCGACTAACATCCAAACAAGTTCAAGCTGCCCTGCAGTCCAAGGGTACAACAGTGTCAACCCGTACTATCTGTCGGCGTCTGAATGAAAAGGCCCTCTATGGTAGGATACCCAGGAAGACCCCACTTCTGACCCAGAGACATAAAAAAGCCAGGCTGGAGTTTGCCAAAACTTACCTGAGAAAGCCAAAAACGTTTTGGAAGAATGTTCTCTGGTCAGATGAGACAAAAGTAGAGCTTTTTGGGAAAAGGCATCAACATAGAGTTTACAGGGAAAAAAACGAGGCCTTCAAAGAAAAGAACACGGTCCCTACATTCAAACATGGTGGAGGTTCCCTGATGTTTTGGGGTTGCTTTGCTGCCGCTGGCACTGGACTGCTTGACCGTGTGCATGGCATTATGAAGTCTGAAGACTACCAACAAATTTTGCAGCATAATGTAGGGCCCAGTGTGAGAAAGCTGGGTCTCCCTCAGAGGTCATGGGTCTTCCAGCAGGACAATGACCCAAAACACACTTCAAAAAGCACTAGAAAATGGTTTGAGAGAAAGCACTGGAGACTTCTAAAGTGGCCAGCAATGAGTCCAGACCTGAATTCCATAGAACACCTGTGGAGAGATCTCAAAATGGCAGTTTGGCGAAGGCACCCTTCAAATCTCAGGGACCTGGAGCAGTTTGCCAAAGAAGAATGGTCTAAAATTCCAGCAGGGCATTGTAAGAAACTCATTGATGGTTACCGGAAGCGGTTGTTCGCAGTTATTTTGTCTAAAGGTTGTGCTACCAAGTATTAGGCTGAGGGTGCCAATACTTTTGTCAGGCCCATTTTTGGAGTTTTGTGTAAAATAATAATTGATTTGACTTTTTTTTCCATTCTCTTTTGTGTCTTTTCATTGCAAGCAAAATAAGTGAAGATATTAATACCAAAGCATTTGTGATTGCAATCATTTTCTGGAAGAAATTGAGTATTATCTGACAGAATTGCAGGGGTGTCAATACTTTTGGCCAGCACTGTGTATGTGTGTGTATATATATATATATATATAAATAAATAAACTCTTGGTTTGGTAGTTTCTTAGAGTAGGACTATAACTTAGATTCATATTGTAAGACATTTTGTAAACCCTTCAAAAAGTGGAAAACAAAGGTACTCAAGTACACATGCTTAAAATTCATACATGGATGATTAGCATTTTTCAAGGGAGCAAGATTTTAAAAATTTGATTTACACAATAACTGCTCTGGCCATATTCTGTGTATAAACACATTAATTATTACAAACACTCATTGTAATATCCAAATGGATTAATTAGGATATGATTTAAGCTTCCTCCCTCATCCCCCAATAAAATGGTATTACCTTTTCTTGGCATTTTAACTTCCATTATGGCAGAATCACTTTTTTTGTAGAATTTGTACTTCGATTGACTCCAGAAATGGACGTTCCAGTTTAATTCGTCACCGACTGTGTTAGAGTTATCGACCACCAATGACAACTGTATTAAAATGGATTTATTGTTTCAGTCTTCATACACAGAGATGTGTGTATTAAAAGAAAAACATATGCATAAAGTATACACTTTAATACAAAGGTAGTCAATCTCCTTAACAAGTGACTACAACAGATGAAGTGCTTGAAAGGTGCTCATAACCACCTGTTAAGCAAAAGCTAGTTATAGTAAGGAATCTCTATCAAGAGGAACAAATAAAAACATTCATTATGAAACAGCAGATACAAAGAAACCTAAACATACAAAGGCATATTTATAATATTCATAGTAACCCTTGAAAGTTTTATTCAAATCTTCGCAAACTGAGGTATTAAAAGGCATGGCTAAAACCAGTTATCGGAAAATTACATTAGTCAGAACTTAAAAGTAAGAACGAAAGAAAAAGAAAATTCTCATTATTTCATTTCATTTTAAACAAGGAAAATGTTTCCCGAAGATGAAATATATTGCGAGGTGAACATGTACCAAAAGGACAAAAAATGTAGACATAATGATGATTGATATTCATGCCGTGTAAGCCCCACAAATGGGGAGAACATATCTGAACAGCATTTTTTGAGTTTTACCTGGCATACAAAGCTCATCTTGCAACCAAAAGCATTTTTTTCTCAATGTTTTGAATTCTCAGAACCGCAATAGAAAAAAAAGTAAGAACTGCATACAAATATACACATAACAGGAGTCATTAAAATAAAACGAGAAATCTATTTGGTTATATGATGTAACATGGTAAAGCACAATATTCCAAAATGTGTCAAGAAACTGTACAGTCTTTAATTTTTTCAGAAAACTGAATGACTAAAAATCACCTGCATTGCAGGAAATACTCTACAGTATGCTCTACTCATTGACTGGGTTTTCAAAGAGAAGGGGGGATGGTGACTGAGGTTGTGAAGAATTTGCAGAAGTTGTATGAGTCAGCTGATGTTCTTCTAAAAGATTTAGAAAAGCAAATGCTTTGTCACACTCTGTGCATTCATAGACAACCTGGCCAACATGAGTCTCCTGGTGCTTTTGTAACTGAGAAAGCAAATTAAAAGATTTATAACACATATCGCATCTATAGTCACCACTTCCTTCCTTCAAACTTTGCAATTCTGGATGTTTCTGTTCATGTTTCGAGAGTTCGGACACTGTACGATATGACTTGTTACATACTGAGCACTGATGTTTCCTTGTTGAGTCATGGGTTCTATGGTGGGACAAAAGCATTGGCTCAGTCTTGAAGGATTCCGAGCAAAAATTACATTTGTATGGACGCTCGCTGTGTATTTGCTGGTGCTGTGTGAGATATTTCTTCTTTGCAAAGCCTTTTCCACAAACCAGACACTTGAATGGACGTCCATCTTCATGCACCTTTTGGTGCTCCTGTAAACTGCTACTGGAGGAGAACCGTTTGTTGCAGACAGGACAATTATAGAAGTCTTCCCCAACATCAACCTCCTCCTCTTCCTCTTCTTCAATACTGATGACTTTCAGTGAAGTTCCTGTAGATCTCTTTTTGCGAGGGGGTGACTTGGACGAGTGCCCAAAGTGTTTCTGGCGAGCACAATTATGCTGACGAAAGGAATCACTCCCAAGGAAGCTGTCGCCGCATTCTGTGCACTCATACTGCGTGGCAGCAGATAAATGGCATTGCTCATGTTCCTCAAGCTGTTGCTTAGTTGCAAAAGTCTTTTTACAAACATTGCACATGTATGAGTGAACAGAAAGATGACTTGCAAGCTCTAAGGCTTGAGCAAAGCTCTCTGGACAAATTGGGCATTTGTAGATTTTGTCCTCACTCAGATCACTGGCGTTTGATAATTTCACTTTTTCATTGATCTGAGAGTCTGAAGGCTCATCACCATGCCTTCGCATATGGGTTAAGTACTGATGGCGCTGGCTGAAGCTCATGTGGCAACTCTTGCACTGAAAAGCATGTGGCCCAGATAACTGATGACTGAGCTGGTGCTTCTTCAGATGAGAACCGTGCAAAAAATGCATATTACATTCAGGACATGAATATGGACGCTCTTTTGCTGGAATGCAACCATGCTCTGAGAGCTGTTCTGGATCTTGAAATCGCACCTGACAAATTCCACAACGATACTTGTATTGCTGGGCATTGTTTAATGAAGGACTGTCGCTAGTCCTACACGGAGGTGAAGTCTGCTTTGTGGGTGGAATCAAAGGCGGGAGCTCCTCCTCTTGCTCCTCAGTGTGGAGCTTGCGGTGTTCTGCTCTGCTTATCTTGCAGGAAAATGTTTCATCGCAAAGGTCACAGGGGAAATTTTCATCACAATGAGCAAGCATGTGTTCTGCCAGCTGTGAAGATCCTGTGAAACTTAGATGACACTTGGTGCAGCGGTGGGGCCGTTTGGTAACATGAGTGTGCTTATGCTTGCGTAGGGCAAAGAGTGAAATAAAACCTTTACCACACATAGGACACTGAAACTCAGTTTTGTGGCTACGCTGATGCTGCTGCAGGTTTACAAGCTGAAAAAAGCATTTGCCACATTCTTCACACTCATATGGTTTTTCTCCAAGATGGCATCTTTGATGATCCTCAAGACGTTCTGATGTAAGAAATGTTTTACCACAGACATGACAAGGAAAATAGGGTGCAGAGTCAGAATCATTATCACTTGCATCTTCGTTACCCATGTCATTTGCTTCAAGTTCATTCTTGTCAGAGTGTTGTTCCGTGGGAGCACTTGTAAGTTCAGGATTTTGCCAATTCCCTTTATGTTTACCTTTGCAGTGCCTCATGTATGACTTCCTTGTTGTGTAGGTTTTATTACAGGGAAGGCATGAAAACGCTTTTGAAGATCCTCCTGTGCTAGACTCACTTGCATTAGAGGGCTGAATGCCTGGGTGAGCATGACTGTGATGAATTCTCAAGGCTTTAGGTGTCCAAAACCTCAAATTGCATGTGTCACAGACAAATGGCCTATTAGGATCATGACAAGACCTATGAACATCCAAATCAGAGGGACAGCGAAAGTTTCTGAAGCATTCAGGACACGTATTAGTAACAGTTTCCTGATGCTGAGTCTTCACGTGTCTCTGTAGTGTCCCAGCTTGTTCAAAGGTCTTGCCACACAAGTGGCATCGATGCTTACTCCCTAACCTACGCTCCAGATCTTCACGGCCATGATCCTCAAGATGACTTATTAGCCTGAGGCCATCTGTGAAACTTTGATCACACTCGGAACACTGATACTTGTGGACAACTGCGTCTCCTTTGTCCATGTTTCCTTGATCCTGATCCTTACAGGAAAACTTTGTTTGCAGTACACCAGTCCCTGTCGTGTTAGAGCCATTATTAAATAAAAGGACCGTATCATTGAGATCTGATTCTGATAATGCTGATTCTTTTTTAGGAATTTCCTCAAGGCCCTTACACCTTCTCTTGTGTTTCTGGAGTATATTTTTGCTCCAAAATCCTTTGGAACATCTATTGCAGGAAAGAGGGTAATCTGCTGTATGAACACGAATATGCATTCCTAGCCCACTGCTGCTGATGAACCTCATTTTGCACTGATGGCACTCATATGGTTTCTTCTTTTCCCCATTTGTATTCTCATTTCTTTGCATTTGGCTGCTGCTTTGCAGGTTCTCAGTATACCCTTCGTCTGTTGGTTCCTCCTTTACGTTAAAGGTAGTTGATAACTGCTGGTACTCTAAGCTGTTTGACTGCTGTTGTCCATCAGATCTGTGTTTAGTCAGAAAATGCTGCTGAAGCTGGGAGAACAACAAAAAACGCGCACTGCAATTAACACAGGAAAATCCCTTGATCTTTGAAGGGCTGCCAGTTCTGGTTACTTGGGGGGAGTCATGTGACTTGTTAATGACGCAAATCCTCTGATGTATATAAAGTGCATCTTTAGTAAACAAACCACCACACCTATCACAAAGCACTTTATCAAAATTCTCTTCTTTTTCAGGGCATTTAACCAAGTGTCGCTGCAAATAGTCTCTTCTGATGAAACGCTCACCACAACTGGCACATCCAAAAGGTTTCTCCCCTGTATGAAGACGAATATGCATCTTCAACTGTGATTGGTTTTGAAAGCGGCGGGGGCAATACTCACAGTAGAACTTAAATTTACTTGAGTAGTGTCCATGTATGCGTTGCAAGAGTTTAGATGTTTCTCTGCATGGCTGCATTGGAGCACTTGACTGAGGTGGCTTCAAGCTCTCTTCAGTAGACGGTCTGCAGTTTACCCTGAGGAGGTGTGCCCTTAAAGTTTTTTTAGAACTATACTTGTTGCCACACCTTTTACAGGTGAAGGGTTTGAAAGTAGAATGCAGCATGGAAATGTGTCGTGTTAAATTGCTGCGGGCAGAGAACTGCTTAGAGCAAACATTACATTCAAATACCTCACTTGCTTGCTGCACTTTAGTTTGCCAGCCTGTGCTAGAAAGGTCAACATTGATCTTTTCAATGCGCACTTCAAGTCGCTGTCTCTTGCCTTTACAGTGTCCTTGGTGCAGCTTCAGATGATCGTATCGGGAAAAACTACTCTCGCATGCCTTACAACGATAAGGCTTGACATCTGTGTGGGTAAGGATGTGGCGCCTCAGATTTCGTGGTTTTGTGAAAGTTTTAGTACAAAAACTGCACTTAAACTCCCCATCATTTTCTTTGACAAATACTCTGGTATCTGTTAGATTTGATGCATCTTCGAACATAGCTTTGGATTTTGTAGATTCATTCAATACTTTTGTTTTCAATTTCTTGAACACACCATCACAAAAGGCCTCATGTTGCAGATAGTGCTGCTGACTGTCATATCTCTGCCCACAGTGCATACATACAAACTTTTGTTTCCTTAAGTGAGAACGAATGTGTCTCAGGAGGTAACTTCTAAATCTGAAACGTTTAGGGCAATGCGGACACCACTCCTTAAACTTGTCCACGAGGCTCGTCCCAGTTTTCTTCAATATTTTGCATGTTTTGTTTGCGACATCTGAATCGGTGCTTTTGCACTTGCTCTCATGTGCATTCCTTTTCTTTTTCCTACTGAATGTAGCGCCACAATTCCGGCAGGCATGTTGTGATTCATTGTCCTTGCAGTTGTTCAGGTGTTCCTTTATTTTCTTTTTTCTGTAGTACTTTCCACACTTTGAACATGGCAAAAGGGTCTTAGCCACATGAGCTCTTTCGTGAAGTGTCAAACTGCTGGAGATGGCAAAGACATGAGGGCAGTACGAGCACATAAAAACATTTCGAACTTCATTCGATACCGTAGTTTTTTTGGATTCATCCTGTATTTGAACAGAGTTTGATGTTACAGATGGAGGCTTTTCTTGTGGGTCTGCACATTTCTCTTCATGAACTTTCAGGTATTCCTTTCGGGAAAAATGCCTTCCACACCTATGGCAAGGGAAAGGCTTTTCACCAGTGTGAAGACGGATGTGCCGAATCAATATCGCTCGACTCTGAAAACTACGCTTACAAAACTGACATCTGGAAACACATGGTTTTGGCATGTGAGTTAAACAGTGCTCACTTAGTGCTTTGGAATCAACAAATTCCTTCTTACACACTAGACATATGAAGTCTTCATGAATTTCCTCCATTTTCTGATCTGTTGCTTCAGTTGGCTGAAGTTGGTTTTCAGGTCGATGGTTTATGTTGTTTGGATGGTTATGAGCTGGTTTATGTTTACTTTTGTTTTCATGCGTTGCAACATGTCGAAGCAAGTATACAGGAAACTTGAACTGCATTGGGCAATCTGGGCACTGAAGCATTCCCTTTTTTATATGGGATTGTCTGTGCTTCAACAAATCTCCAATTGTGGGAAGAATTTTTTTGCAGACAGAACACTGTATCTTTCGCCTGTGAACATTTTTGTGAGCTACTAAATGCCCACGCCTTGCAAAGTTCTTACCACAGTCCAAGCAGCGGAACGGTTTGTTTCCCACATGTATATGCACATGTTTCTTCAGTGAAGAAGTTGAACTGAAACATTTTTCACAGAAGTGACAAGATAAAGGTGGACTAGAGACCATGCCAAGAGACCCTTGGTTTGGAGTTGTTTGGTTATCAGAGTGCAGTAGTTTCGGATCACTAAGGTTGGCATCTTTGCCAGTTGGCATTATGGTATTCTGAAGCAACTGGTGTTTTTTCATGTGTCTCCACACTCCAGACCTGTATGTAAATACAGCTGGGCATAGTTTACACTTATAAGATGGCAAATTCTGAGAGGGCACTGGCAACAGTGGTTTCTCCTCTTTTTCTTCTTTCACTTGTTCCTTGATCTGTCCCCTTTTAATCACAATCCCTTTGAGTTTATACCTCTGAAAGCAAGTGTTTTTAATATGTCGAATACGATTAGAAGACAAGGTAAATGTTTTACTACACAATGGGCATTTGTACCTGCTTCCAACTTTTCCTTTTCCTTCCCGAGTATATTCTTTTAGACACTGCTCACGCAAATGCCGGGATCTGTTGTAGGAGTACTTAAATACTCGCGGACAAATGGGGCACTTAAATCTCAAAGAAGGTGTACTGTCTGGCTCAATATTTTGAGAACATTGTTCCCTTCTGTGCTTGTTAAGATTCCAGGAATATTTGAAATCCTTCTTACAAACGTTACACTTGAAGGGTTTCTCATCAGAGTGTGATCTGAGGTGTGCTTTCAGTTGTGCTCTGAGTCTGAAGATCTTCCCACAAACTGGGCAAATTATTTTCTGGGGCGAATGATCTCCCCTGTTTATGTCCACCATTTTCACAAAACATTCATTGAGCTGGATCTGACTGCTAACAGTTCCAAGTACAGCAGTGGGCTGATCTGCCCTTTTCAGATAATTTTCTACATTTTCTTTAGTCTGCTCCTGGGGCTCTAGTATCAAGGGAGTGCACTTGACCTTTCGTTTGTGAGTCTTCAGTTTAGTTATATGTGGAAAGTACAAACCACAACATGCACATCTATATTGTGTGACGACTCTATGCCTTCGCTCGTGATCAAGATAGTAAGCCTTCTTGACAAAAGGTTTGAGACAGTACATGCACACATATTTTGCGACGACCTTCTTGGCCTGCTCCTTAGTGTGTGATGATAAAGAATCAGGCAGGTGCAAGCGATTTGGCTTAACCTGCTCACACAAATGTTGCCCTGCCAATGCTCCACTGGAAAAATAACATTCACAGGTGAAACAACACTGAAAGTTACACTGAATGTGTTCACAGTGGTAATGTTCAATAAGCTCATCTACACTTTGGAAGCTCCTTTTGCATGCAGAACAATGGTATTCGTTTCCACCATCAGCTTTCTGCTGAGTTGTATTTAGAAGCACAACAGGCTGCAATTTCTTTAATTGCTGGGATGACACCAAGGAAACTTCACTGGTGATCCTGGTCTCAATTCCACTTTCAGTTCTTGCCAAGTCCTTATTCATTTGCCCCTCTATGCAATCACTTTGTGGCTCAGTATCTGAAGATCCCAGAGGCCTGTAGTATGCACTTAGTAGAGGAGGCTCCTGCATACTCTCTACTGCTTCTTCCATCTGATCTCCAGTGACCGGTTCAAAAGTAGCTCTCATAAGAACTGGGGGCGGTGTGTTGCTAATGTCACTTTTCTCTGAGGTTTCATTCATAGTGTCACACACTGAAGTGGTCTCATGTTGGTCTAGTTTTGCACAAACCAGACTACTCAAGAAAGGTGAGCTGTGCTCTGTATTTTTAAAGCCCAAACAAGACTGTAGGAATTCAAAACTGCTGCGTTCAACCTCTTTAGTGACAGAACATTTACCCTCTGTTTTGTCAGATTGCAGTTCATGGTCAATGGGTGGCTTTTCATAGTCAGGGTTTGACTCATGTTCTGGACCAACAAGCTTGGATTCACCCAGGTTGCTGACTGTTTCTAATTGACAACCAGTTTGGGCATGAGCATCATTATCACCATTTATGTCACTATTATTTTGGTCTTCTACCTCCTTCACACTATTCAACTCCAAGGCACAAACAGAATTGCTCTGAGTAGCTGGAATATATTTGCAATCCTTGTTCAGGTCTTCAACAGAGCAGTCCGAGTTCTGAAAAGCACATGCTATCTTCTCCATTTGTTCCTCATTTTTCACAGCAGACTCACTTTCACCATTCAAACACTTATTCTGGAGATTTAAGAGGGACTTCTCATCATGACTACCATCATCTATCACATTATTTACATCACTTCCACATTCCAATTCATTAGGGTCCCTGTTGTCATGATCTCTATCTTCCATTGTTGCTTCTTTGCCACTTGCTGCTAACGCACAACTCAATTCACCAGAATGGCACAATGTACTAGGATCTTTTTCCACATCACCTGCTTCTTTTGTACTTGGATATTCTAAAGACTGATCAGGATTTTCTTCTATGAAGGCATTTGAAGTGCAGTCAAAATCTGCTTCAGAGCAGCTGCTAACATCTGAGTAACCCCCAAGACCGGCCATACTAAACAAACCAGGATTTTGTCCTGTCCTACATGAATCTGTACCCAAAACAGAAGGGTCATCTCTGATAGTAACCGGATTTGTTTTGATATCAGCAGACTGACCTCCCGCAGACTCATTTGATTTCCTGTCCTCTGACCATGGTGGTTCATGGCATGTGTCCTGCAGAGAATCGGCCTCTGAATTCAAACAGTTCAGGTCTGATGTGGGGACCTCTTCAGAAACCATCATGCCTGAAAGTTTCTCTTCTCCCGTAAGCTGCTCAATATGATGTTCAAAGTTCTCCTCAGTTTCCAAGGACATGGTCAAAGTCTCTGAATCAGATGGAGTTATGTGGTGACATGTACTGGATTCATGGGCCATCCTTAGGAGTTAGGTGTTCAGTAAGGATCACCTGATCTTTTTAAGTCCTGAAAGAAGATTATTATTATTATCATTATTATTATTATTCTTCATCATCATCATCATCATCATCATCATCATCATCATCATCATCATCACCACCACCACCACCACCACCACCACCACCACCAGTGTAAAGAACAGTGTACTCACCCAACTGTATCCAGTGTACAGCAGTGGGAGGGAAGGATGCAATTCACTTGTCTGAAGGACTGCATAAAGAGAAAAATCTGATTAAGCATTTTAAAATATTTGAAAACTACGCTAGTCACAGAAAGGCTACTAGATCTAATCTTCTGAATACTGGGGAAGTAGTTATTTACTGGGAAGTCAACCTAGTCAACACAGTTTTACAATGACTGGATAATTTCATTTGGAATAAATCTATCTAGTACTTTATGTAATTACTCAAGTTTATGAAATAGGTGTGGTTTTGGACTCTGGACTGGTCCGATTTAACAAAAAACCCTGGCATTAAATTGTAGTGTTTATATATGCAGTTAACAATACAGACAACACACACACACACAAAAAAAAAAATGAAATCTGAATTTCTAAACATTTTTGAAATCTTCACAGACAAACATTAGCAGTAGAATCGTTCACAATGAAAAACTCATTGGCTTTCAAGTATGTCTGTCAAATTCTCGCCCTTATTGTGAAGTACAAACATTTGAAAACACAGAACGCATTAATTCAGTAATTTAAAATTGTGTGATGTTTACACAGAAGGTATATGACTTTGGTCGGGACAAAAATTGCCCAGATGCAGGTTTCTGTTGCAGTTGTGATGGTAGTAAAGCTGAAACTGCCCCTCTCATCAGTGTCTAAACTGACCCGCAAGCGCAAAAGAACAATGCATCACGTTGCTTCATGTGGCTCAATCATGACAGTCGCTCTCAGAACTTCCAGGGTCATCTTCGCCAGCATCACAGGAGCAATCATGAAGTTCAAACAGTTGACCGCTGGGCTCATCACCCACCATGTGTTTGAGAGATGGAAACTGCACGTTAGCCAACTAATGTTGAAGTGGATTGATGAAATATCAGGAAGGTATGGAAGTATGAAAAAAATAGATACTACCCATGCCTACTGAAACATTTGTTGGTAGCGTCACAAATCAGGTCTCCATGATCAAGTAACATCACGCAACCCCGTGTTCCCCATGTGCAATACCAAGTGTCAGTCAGGTGGATTGGTGTAAAGCACACCTTGGAGCAGCTGAAACCAATTCTCTGGAGAGATGAATCATGCTTCACCATCTGGCCGTCTGATGAATAATATGGATGCCATAACAACACTGCCTGCCTCAATACAGTGTGAACTCTAAAGTTTGGTGAAAAGTAGAGTGGAGCTTGAACATGAGACTATTCGTATATTTATTGAGTAGGTATTCGGAATTTTGGGATTCTAATATTTATTTTTCATTTGCAAAATGTAGGCTAAGCAATGTGCCCTGCAAAATATTAGAGTTTAAGATGACTGTAGGTTAACATCCATACTTTAGCATTATTTTGGATTTGATGAAAACGGTGCCAAACATGGCGAGAAGAAACCCAGCCTCTTCAGCACCAACAGTTATACAGCTCCCTGCTCTACTGCAAAAAACCCACCACTCCACCTATATTCAGGCTCTTCAATATGAAAATCCAGTCATGGGCCAGTTCGACCCCCTGAGCCAACAGTATGTGACTGAAGTGCCCTTGAGCAAGGCAACTAACCACACCCCCCCAAAGATTTCTTATCTTTAAAAAAAACTGAACTACTTACAATTCAGTGTGGTGATGTCAAGATACATTTCACCAGCACGTTCTTGTACTACACTATATTGCCAAAAATATTTCACCCATCCAAATCACTGAATTCAAGTGTCCCAATCACTGCCATGGCCACAGGTGTATAAAGCATCTAGGCATGCAGACTGCTTCCACAAACATCTTTGAAAGAATGGGTAGCTGGCATGAAATTTCCTTGCTACTAAATATTTTACAGTCAACTGTCAGTGGTATTATAAAGTGGAAACAACTGGGAACAACAGCAACTCAGCCACAAAGTGCTAGTCCATGTAAAATGACAGTGGGGTCAGCAGATGCTGAGGCACATAGTGGGCAGAGCTCGCCAAATCTTCTGCAGAGTCAGTCACTACAGACCTCCAAACTTCATGTGGCCTTCAGATTAGCTCAAGAACAGTGCAGAGAGAGCTTCATGGAATGGATTTCCATGGCTGAGCAGCTGGATCCAAGCCTTACATCACCAAGCTCAAAGCAAAGCATCGAATGCAGTGGTGTAAAGCGTGCTGGCACTGGACTCTTGAGCATTGGAGACGTGTTCTCTGGAGTGACTAATCAGACTTCATCTGGTAATCCCAATGGACGAGTCTGGGTTAGGCAGTTGCCAAGAGAACGGTACTTGTCTGACTGCATTGTGCCAAGTGTAAAGTTTGGTGGTGGTGGGGGCGGGATTATGATGTGGGGCTGGTTTTCAGGAGTTGGACTCTGCCTCTTAGTTCCAGTGAAAGGAACACTTAATGCTTCAGACTAAGAGATTTCAAACTATTTCATGCTCCCAACTTTGTGGGAACAGTTTGGGGATGGCCCCTTCCTGTTCCAACATAACTGCGCACCAGTGCACAGAGCAAGGCCCATAAAGACATGGGTGAGCAAGTTTGGTGTGGAAGAACTTGATGGTCCTGACCTCAACCCGATGGGATGAATTAGAGCAGAGACTGTGAGCCAGGCCTTCTCGTCCAACATCAGTGTCTGACCTCACAAATGCAATTCTGGAAGAATGGTCAAAAATTCCCATACACACACTCCTAAACCTTGTGAAAAGGGAATCCTTTGGGAATCCTTCCCAAAAGAGTTGAAGCTTCTATAGCTGCAAAGGGTGGGCCAACATCATATTAAACCCTATGGATTAAGAATGGGATTCCAATTCTTTTGTAAATAGTGTATATTTATACTTTTTATCCGTACTGTTAAAATGTAGAAATATATACCATTTCATTTTGAGCATGTGAATCCCACCCACTCAAAGCAATGAATGTCATGGTAGCACTGCATTTATTCCCAGCACGGCTGCTAACAGTGGCCTGCCATACTAGATCCTACTAGGGCCGCAATGCATGTCCTTCGTACCTCGAGTTCGACCATGTCCGTGAAGCGCTGGTTAACCCATGCATGCTATATGCCTGTGCTATTACACCTGAGACCATTACCAAGAGAGGCTAGCGGGCCTGGTAGGCAGAGCAAAAAGCAGCTAGTCTGGAGATTTGGATTTTACAGTGGATGAAGCTGCAGATGTTCTTTCAACCCAGCCATCGGTCATGTCGCTGGAACAGTGACAGCGGGTCTTGCCTTACTGCTCAACATCAGTGAATGGCCTCAGTGATGCTCCTTGTGGCTAAATGGAAGCAAATCCCCAAATCCCTGCTACAAAACCACATCTTCCCAAAAGGGAGAGGCTGTTGCAGTAGCAAAGGTTGGCCAAATCCATATCAGCATCCATGGTTTTGGAACAATATATTCAAATAACACAAGGGGATGTGATGTTCCGCTGTCCACGTTCTTGCCATTTATGAATGGAAGAAATTTTGCACCATAGGTGCTCTCCCCTGCAGAGACAGTTCTACAAAAAAATCTGTGCAAAGCAATTCTAGAAAAGCTACCAAGTAACAAAAGTAGACAATCCTCCACGTAACCCTAGAAGGTTAAAAAAATTTCAAAGTTTACTAAAGACAATATTACAATAATATCCTGCAACAATGAAACAAAACCCTGCATACCAATGCCAGAAACTCTTTCCACAAGTTGTGTCAGAAAAGCCTAGATAATGACATCACAGGCAGACAGACAAGCTAAACCAACCGTCTGCGAACCACCTTAAGGGGTCACCCAGGTTCAACTGTATTGAGACTGTGTCTTTGGCCCCGAATTAAATCTAAACGTAGAAAAACTCAAATCAGCCTGTTTCAACAACCTAAAATATTAATTCATATTCAGATGATAGCAGCAACACATCAGACCTAAAGTTTGGGTTACTCAATATAAGATCACTAAACTCAAAAGCAGTCATCATGCATGAAATTATAAGTGATCATAAATTTGATGTTTTGGGTTAAACCAGATGAATATTCAGCACTAAATGAAGCCACCCATGTAGGATATAATTATGTACACAGCCCAAGATTATTAAGCAAAGGAGGTGAATTATGTGCAGTCTACCAAAATACCCTAAATATCAGTCAGAAACAATGTGACACCTACACTTCTTTTGAGGTTCCTCTCCATCCGCATTACAAATCTGGTCACAAAAAAGAAAGCACTTTCATTATTTAACATTTACAAACCACCAGGGCCCTACTCAGAATTTTTAAAAGAATTTAGTGATTTTGTTGCAAACCTAGCTGTGTGCAATGATAAAGTAATAATTGTAGGGGACTTTAATATCCATTTTGAAAGGCAGATGACCCACTAAAAAAGGCATTTATTTCAATCCTAAACTCTGTTGGTATTACCCAAAATGTAACAGGGCCTACACACTACAGTAGCCACACTTTAAATTTAGTTTTGACACTAGGTATTAACATATACAGGATTAATATCCTACCACAAACCTCAGCAACTTCTGATCATATGATTTCATATGAGCTGCGCCTTAGCCATAATATATGTACGTCCCAGAACTATCGACCCTAGTTTCCACTCCATCAGACCCAATGGAGCTAGAATTTAGAAAATACCTTTCAATCTACTTTAGAAAATGTGGCGCCACTTAAAAAAAAAGAAAAAAAAGGATGAGACAGAAAAGGCTCGTCCCATGGTACAATGATAAAACCTGTACCTTAAAACAAACAGTAAGGAAACTAGAGTGGAAAGGACGATCAACCAAGCTGGAAGCTTGCCTAGAGAAGATTGTCTCCTCTGCAAATTGCACAACCTGCACACTTGATGCAATTCCTTCAAAATTTCTCATCCCTTAGCCTGGGCCATGTAGCCAAAGCTTTTAAAGTAGCAGTTATTAAACCAAATCTTGATGCTAGCATATTGTCTAATTACAGGCCTATTTCTAACCTACCATTTATATCCAAGATCTTAGAAAAAGCGGTGGCCCAAAAACTTAGTTCATATCTACATAAGAACCACACATATGAAAAATTCCAATCTAGATTCAGGCCACATAGCAGCACTGAGACAGCTCTAGTTAAGATAACAATCTGATCAAGGCTACGTATGCCTGTTGGTGCTACTTGACCTCAGCGCAGCTTTCGATATGATGGACCACAATATTCTCCTAGAAAGGTTAGGAAACAGGGTTGGAATCACAGGGACAGCCCTATCATGGTTCACATCTTACTTAACACAACGAAATCAATTTGTAAAGGTAAACGATTCATCTTCCAATTATTCAAAAGTAAGATGTGGAATTCTGCAAGCCTATTTAAGGACCATTATTATTTACGTTATACGTGTTACCGTTAGGTAAAGGGATAAAGAAAATGGAGCACTGTGTAAAAGATGTGAAAGGCTGGATGTTGTGTAACTTACCCCTACTAAACAAAAGGTTCTCCTTCTGGGTCCAAAAGTGGCAAGAAATAAATTGAGATTTAATTTTATATCTCGCTGACTTTCCAGTTACAACTGGTTCAGCAGCAAAAAATCTCTGCATAATTGATTCAGATTTATCATTTGAACAACACATAGGCAGTATCACCAGAACAGCTTTTTCATCCTCACAAAATAGTTAAAATAAGAAATGCCATATGACGTAGAAACATTAGTACATGCCTTTATAACTTCAAGACTAGACTATTGTAACGCACTACTGTCAGGATGCACTAGCAGGAATTTAAGCATACTTCAACTAGTTCCAAATGCTGCAGCCAGGGTCCTCAATAAAACTAGAAAATTCGCCTATCAGTCCAGTTCCATCATCACTTCATCGGCTGCTGGTTAAATTACATATTTATAACAAAATTCTTTTATTGACTTATAAAGCCCTACGTGGGCTCGCTCCTGAGTACCTGCAAAACCTTATTTCCTATAACAAGCCATCGCGATTACTCAGATCAGAGTCCTGGCTTTTTAATAGTTCCTAGAATTCATAAGGCTTCAGCTGGGGGAAGAGCCTTTTCTTATAAAGACCCCAAACTCTGGAATGATCTTCCAGAAAATGTTCGGGACTCAGACTCGCAATCTTCAAATGTAGGCTGAAAACTCACTTGTTCGTTTAGCTGTTGGTAGCTAATGTTCCCCCTTTGATCAAGGCGGCAGATCTAGGGGTCCATGGACACAGGCACGCGATCACTCAGGTTTGTGGACGGTGGAGCAGAGGGATGCCAAACTGTTTCCGAGTGCTCCCATGTCTGCGTGTCCTTCTGGTTCTCTCATTAGCCACACTCTGGAAACGTTCACATTCTCCGTTTTACATACAGCCAAACAGAACAAAACTAATTCCATCTCCCTACCTTTTTCTGAGTAAACAACTGCCCACATGTCTGGCTGGACATTGATGGACGACTGTCAAGCTATCCTGCTACTCGCTTCAGACCAGCTGCCCCCGCCCCAGCTACCGCCACTTGCCTTGGACTAGCTGCCCACCCTACACTTAAGTTTTCATGAACTACTACTACTACTATAATTTAGTAGGTAGTCTGAACAGGAGGAGGATGGGTTCACTCTCCCCCCCCCCCCCTTGTGAGCCTTCATTCCTCCCAAGGTTTCTTCCTCAGCTCTGAGGGAGTTTTTCCTTGCCGCTGTCACCCCTGGCTTGCTCACCTGTGACAACATCAGTTGTAAAAATCGCTACAAATAAATTTGTTTTGATATTTACATATCGCGCTGCGATAGACTGGCGACCTGTCCAGGGTGTATCCTGCCTTTCACCCGATGACAGCTGTGATAAGCTCCACCGCCCCCCGTGACCCAGTAGAAGTAGCTTAGATGATGTGTGTATGTGTGTGTATTTACATATCCTTACTAAAGGCAGTATAGTAAGAGTGGAGTGGATATTTTGGGTCAAGCGCTATGAATTCTTCCTCCAAGAGAATGTAGTCAATACCACACCTGTCTGAATAGGGAACTGAAACCTCGTTTTCCACATGCAAGAAGTTTGCATTACACACTACCCCTGCCATATGTACGACCCCTGCCAACCACCTTAACTTTTGAATGATCCCTTTCAAATTTTTCATATCCAAACATGCAGTATAGTACAGGCCATCCTTCAACTGAACCATTCCTTTGATAATTGCTTACTGAGCAATGAACACAAGCTGCTAGTAAATAAATGTCTCCATCATGTATAATCCCTAATGTTTGCTACCACTGCGGATGTAATTATTGTAGGTCTGCTGTTCATAGTTATTTCCAAATGGGATTAATCTATAGATTATTTTATCACCAATTACATCAGCAATAATAAATAAATAAATAACCACTTAAATAGTTTAGAAGCTTACGTCATGTTACTATTTAAAGACCAACAATTGTTTTTTCAGAATGACAATGCACATTGGAAACCTTAAATAGCGACAATATAAAAAGTTACACTTCTTACTTAATAAATATGTACAGTTTCAACTACTTCCTGCCCTAACAGGCAAAAGTCTGATTGGGTTATTTGTTAATGGGTCACAACTTTTTTTGTTAACACCAACCTGGCAGAGGTGCACAAACATGTTATAGCTACTCCAGCTAAAAAACAGACATCGACTGACTACAACAGACATTCAGCTAACATTTCTAGTAAACTGCAGTTACACAGCGACTTTTCTGATAAACTTTCAGAACTTTGATGTCCCAAGTAAAGTTTGCTTTCTAACTGCCACAAGTTCAAAGATAATTTCAGCTAGTGTTCCATGTGATGATTAGCCAAAGAATCAGATTCAACGGTTTCATTTCAGCTGTTTAAAATAAAGTATAACCAGTGAGGGGAACGGAAAACATGCGGTTAAATATGTGCTGTAACCAAATAAAGGTGATAAGTTAGTTGCGCATTAAATGTAAGTGCATGGGTATTACACTTCATTAACACATTACCGTGACAGAGCTGTGACTAGTGTAAAAAAACAAAAGCACAGCAAAAACATGTCCCACCAAACAGGACATAAAGGCAGTAACATGTTCAAAGCAGAGAGTGAGGATCAGGGCACTCTAATAGAGCAAAATCAATGAAAAATTTCTGTGTAATTCAATTGAGAT
The DNA here is from genome assembly GCF_015220715.1 of Pygocentrus nattereri. Classification (NCBI taxonomy): domain Eukaryota; kingdom Metazoa; phylum Chordata; class Actinopteri; order Characiformes; family Serrasalmidae; genus Pygocentrus; species Pygocentrus nattereri. Next base: position 44,319,571 of record NC_051213.1, on the reverse strand, counting down.
GTAAATAGAAGCAATTCAGAGCAGTTTAATGTAAAATAGTTGAGAACATAAAAAGTAGAAAGGCAAAGAAGCTTAATTTTCTTAGTCGTGGTGTTGGGAACTAGGGATCATGATGCCTACAATATAAACAGTGCCATTTTATTTACTAACAAAAACTTACATAAGCCAGCATTTGCCTTCCAAGTTTTTTTCATGTTAACATTGACAACGGTAACAGTGGTAAGTCTGACAAACTATTTTGCTTACAAAATGGCCTGGAAATAAAAAAAAAATCCAAGGCTCAGGACACATCAAGCTGACGTTTCAGAAGTAGCATCAACTATGTACTATATGACTGCCTTCTGTCAACTCACTGTCGCCTTTCATTTCCTGCAAACACGCTGAACACAACATGCATACAGTTAATGAAACTGTGCGAAAGTGAGCAACTCTATTGCAGGAGCTGGCAACAGCCTAAAACTGTAAAACTACAGTCTATAAAGTTATATTGTTTAGATGTCTTACAAGCTTCAAATGTCCTCATTTAAACTCAACCTAGATTGTGAAAGTAAACCACCATTAGCTGCGCTGGGTGGATTAAAAAGGTTTGCACATTAAAGAGCAATTTAAAACGTGTGGTCGCGCATGTATAAGTATAAATGTCAATGAAACAAGTGAGTATCCCTTTCCATTTTATGTTAATTTGTGATGAGATCATCTTGAGAGCTCTCAAGCGTTCACAGTGATCCATAGCAATATGTTTATTTCTTATTGGAAATAATTACATTGGTTTAAATATTTGGACAATTGAACAGCAAAGATATTTAAAATGCAAACTCCCAAAGCTAAAATGTTGCTCTGCTACTCACACTGGGTTTAGTGTCAGCAGATTAAGGGCCATGGTAAGTGCTTTATTAATTACATGACATTAAACTGCACTACTTTTTTGCATTAAAAGTTGAGCCAACGTTGGTTTAATACATTTAGATGTGCATTCAGATGTTTTTAAGAAGCAAAAAAGTTGATGGGGCATTTTGCCCTTGGGTTTGATCATTTTTTTAAGCTGCTTTCTGCACTCTGAACCACTCAGTCGTAGAGCGAAATAACTCCCAAAAACTGCTTTCCTTGTCAACATTGGGTGATGTTTTCTTGACAACACCAGTTTCAAGCTTAGGAAATATAAAAATGTCTATTTTGAAAGCATTAACATGAGCATGGCTAAAATTACAACTGCTTTGTCAAAATGCATGATCATTTTTGATGCTGCAGTAAATTACTGAAAAATATATGAATAAGTGAGAACTTCATTAATGTTATCAAGGGGAGCATGCGAAAGTTAAACTAGAGTTGAGTTTCAAATTTGTGGACTCATGTAGTAAAGCCAGCCACAACTACCAATAGGCTAATTTCAAGGCATAAATCCAAGTGACTAAATAGCTTCGAACTGTCAACTAACAACTAAGAAATGTTCATAACCAGGGAGCCAGCCAGGCCACATGACCAGCTAGTTAATGCTGTTTAGAGTTGATTAGAAGCAATAGTGACTGAGGTGAGTTCACAGGAATTTATGCACTAAATTGTCAATTTATAGACTCCAATGATTTTATGCAATCATGACATGAAAGTTACAGAGCTGTCTACAGCTGAACAAGCATAAATGGTGATCTTGACTGTTGATTCATCTAACATTGGCATGCCAATGTTACATCTTAGAGAATTACACTCATGGGGGCTAATTTCACTTGACTGCATGAAAAGCCATTTACTTTTCTACACAAAAGTAAATGGAATGCATTTTTCTAAAAATCATCTATAAAAGAATTTAAAGCTTTTGCCATTATGTAAAGTTTACTAATGCTAGGGGGATTCGCCAGTAAACCATGTGGATTTTTATGCCAAATGTAACAATCAAACTGATTCGTTCTGATGTTTTTATAAAGAATTATTGACATGACTGATATCGCAGGCCACTGAAATGATCTAACATTGTAATATCAGTCAGATTTCTCAGGTATACAATAATACTTTCACTTTCTGTTTTCTGATGGCTGTTCTCACATCAAACTGTACAGCATGCAGATAACACTTGATTCTCCCGGTCTCAGAAATAGTGGGAAAATCTTACAGTGGGTAAACAGCATTACACATGTTCTGGTGGGAGCTGAAATCAGGGATATTGTGTGTTAAACAATGTACTTACCACTATATTACCATTCTGACAGGCGTTTCTGAGAGGAAAACGGACACAAAACAACACAGAGTACAAAATAAACCACTTAAGCAACGTACCATGCTGGGTATGCCTACAGCTCCATGGTCCATTTCACCATAGTAATCTGCGTGCTACTGCCATAGAGCTCTGAGGGTCTCTGCAAAAAGACAATGAAGATGAAACGACTTGTTAAACAGGGGGGAAATCACTTTGACATGGTTAACACTGAAATAAATGAACAAAAGCAGCACAAATTGGCTTAAACTGATGTGTTTACGCTCCTGCTGCACAGCCAGCCACAAGTATTGATAAGCAAACCACCGCTACTAAGACATAACGTGTCCTATGCGCAAGCAAGTGACCACGTATCGTGTCCAGGAGCCAGAGAATGAATGAGCTATGACAAGAGTAGTTAGCCAGCTGGCAAACGACAAGGAAAAGTTCGCAGCCAGGCAGCCAGCAAGGCTACGTTAGCTAATGCAGTTCAAGTACGAGGCTGAAGTTAGCTTCCTCGTGTTGTTCGAATTTCCCGTTCCACCTTGAACAGCGCAGCGGTTTCATTCAGGCGGCTCAGGCACCAGAACCTAAGCGCTGCACCGTTTAAGGCGAACCGGCTGGATTCTAGCAACACGCTGCGGAATAAGAAACCCGTTCAACTTCGTGGTTAAACTGAACAGTATCGATGGTATAACGTCACCACTGCGAGTTCGCACAGATATATTTCGTGCAAGTGGCTTTGTACAGCACATTTCATCTGCTCCGTTAGTTACACCACTGTTTACAACAGAGCCCGCCGTAGCAGCATTAGCATCACTAATCATAAACAAGCTAGCGGGCAGCTAGCAGCCAAATCACCTACTTATTAGTTAGCTAAGTAGCTAGGTTAGGTTAGCTAAGGTAGTAGCCAGCAAGCTAGCAACACAGCTACCAGTCCAGAAATGGACCACAGGGTTGGGCTCAAACCGAACCCCCCCCCCCCCCTCCCTCCCCCTCCCTCCCCCTCAAACTCAAGCGGTGTAACCCTCCTTCGAAACCGTTCAACTAAACAGAATCAGAAATGATGTTAAACAGCATTACCACCACGGGCGACCTAAGCCCCAGGCGCCTGGCTCTGGACGTGCTTCATTTTGAAATGCAGCAAAGCACGCCTCCGTTTTCCGCAAGAGCACATTCCTTGTCAGAGCGCACCCCGTGGCTAGCTACTCACCGTCGTCCTCAGGAAGGTGTCGTCTTCTCCCTGCTACCCCTCAGCGCGCCCCCAGCACCCTGCAGTCCGCCGATGGGTGCAGAGAACGCAGTCAGGTCCTCAACGTCCAAAGCGACATGTGGGTGCAACGTCGCGCTTGCAGAACCGCCGATAATATGTCGCTCGTCTCCTTCCAACAGCACAACCTCCAAACAATGTGCAGAAGCCCGGGACAGTTCGTGACACCGCCGCGTGAACCAATCGCTGCACAGTAAGAACGTGAAAGGACCCGCCCCAAGTTCTACGGGGCTTCCACATCGACGTCCATTATGCGCAAACGATGCTGCCTTTGCGCATGGTTCCTGACTAAGGTACCGTAAGATGGCTGCTGGCTTGGTACAGGGTTTGGCCACCATGGGCAACAGTGGCAGTGACTCCTCTCTGTTTTTGTGCCTCTCTGCACGTCTGGAGAGCTTGTTTAAGGGTGCTCTGCTGCAGGTTAACTTTTACAGAGCATGTCCCAGCAGTCTTCACATTCCCCTCCTGTTTGTTCTGCTGAAGCCTTACTGAAAAAGAAAGGGGGAAAAAAAAAAACCACACCACACATTCCATGCTGGTCACCCAGCATGGTCATCCAAAACACAGCATATGCTGGTTTTGCTGGTGACCAGGCATACTGGTCTATGTTGGTTTTTCTAGCAGCGAGGTTTACAATTCATGCACTTGCTGTTGGTTTGGCTATCATTATCAACCTAACCTTACCAATATTAAGTTATATGAGTTTGATTCTAATGCCTAAATGTCTTAGCACTTCAACCAGACCATTTGAGCCAGGGGTCCAATCAGCTGTCCAGGCAAGGAAGTAAAGGTCCCACACTAGGGTTACTGATTGAAATCATAGCTAATACCATCAGATTTTCAAAGGCAGCCTTTAAGTTCGAACAGCCCTGCTCCCTCCATTGAGCACTACTAACCCCAAGCTGGTGCAGAAGTGATAGGACACCCTAAGAAGCACACTTGCTCTAGCAACCTTGCCCAATAGATACAATAGCTGAATAGACCTTAAAACAACCTTTTCTAGTAAGAGGTACAGTAGGTCAGTGTTTCCCAGCTCCAGGTCTACTGCATAGAGAACATGGTCCTCGAGGACTGTGTTGGGAATCACCTCTCTAGGTTCTTGTTATGTACTTGATGACTACCAGTGTAAGGTATTGCTTTTAACCATTGGGAAGCCAGACTGTAGTATGCTGCTAACAAAAGAAGTAATCTAGCATGCTTAAGGTCCTGTTCTTTAAAATGTAAATCATGGCCTCTTAGAACTGAGACAAGCATAGAAAGGTGTGAATGCAGTGGTAGTGGTCTGGACCAGGGCAAGCTAATATCGGCACCAGGTATTACAGAATACAGCTTTAAATTGTCTAGCTACAGATAACTTGAAGTGGGTATATACCTTTTTTGGTTATGACCTGACCCTAGACCAGATCATAACACATTTGATAGAGATGCGCAAGGTACATGTCTATGAGACCTTGTAATAATACCCAGAAGAACAGACAACTCAAGTTCTTGTCCCAAAATGTGTCAGGAAGGTGTTCACAATCTCACATGTGAACTCTGAAGGGAAGATTGCTTATTTGAATCCCTTGATGGTGAAAGCAAGCATTTTTGCCTCAGGCCTTCTTTTAGTACTAGGGGATTTTTTTTGCCTGCTGCCAGAATGTTGAAAAAGAGAAGGAAAAGAGCAAAAGGTATTTAAAGTACAGGAAGTATAGGATTCATATTCCCAAAAGCATTGTAAGGTTAAGATTATCTTAAGTGTTTTAAAGGATCCTTACTCTACACTCCTTTAGCCTGTCCTACCATTGTTCAGGAAGAATTGTTATTTTGTAACGTTCAGTGATTGAAAGCAGTACTTTAACTATTTACAACCAAGCAATGAGATTTGAGATTATTGCCGTTTCATTTGAGTCATCAATTTCCTGAAATCTTCATCAAAGGCTGTCAGCTTGCTACGGTTACTCCAAGTAACCTAGCTGGTGTTCCATCTATTTGTTTCAGGGCTTGGAAAACCACAAAATATACATGGATATAATACAGGACTGCTATGCTCACATTGTTTTGGATTGCAGCTCTTGTTGAAAACCCCACGGATTAGCTGGATCACTCTGCAGGTTAGCACCTTAGTATACAAAAACGGGAGTGATGGGTTTCTTCGGTCTTGTTGCTGATAGGTGTAACCTATGACCAGTGGCCCTGTCCCATTTGAGGAATTTCTGGCCCTGCGATCCCCTTTGGTACCCAAGGCCACATAGCAGGGCTGTCAAACTCAGGTCCCAAAGGGCTATAATCCTGCTAATTCCTGCATAGTCGCATGAAGGCATTCTTAATCAGTTGACTAGTTGTATCAGGTGTTAAATGAGAAAATGATAACCCTGGTCATTGAATAGCATTATGCTTCTAATGTATATTGTGATGTGGTTTTGGAAGGAACATACAGGTCAGTGCACAGGTAATGTTAGCTTGCTAACTACGTTTATATGTAAACGACATGCGAAATGATGTCGGCTGAGCAGCATTTACTCCATTTAGTGCTTTTTCATAAAACTAGAACTTGAACGTAAACTGAAAATAACTTCTACTGGAAGTTGTTTCCTTTTTCGCCAGGCAAATTTCACTTGCACTTGGTCTGACTATGGCTTTGTGTCAAAACTCCCAAGCAGGCCACTAATGCTCAAAATTAGTCCCAGGAAGGTCTTGCTAATTAGCTAATAGCTTGAATACTACATACTAAATGAAGTACCGTGCTAAACTCTGCAGTGCAGTGACCCTCCCAGGACTGGAGTCCGAATCAGGAGCGACGCTGCGTGAACAGTTAGCCAGAACTGCTTTGTGGTTCTTGCTCATTCAAGCAATTTGAGTGTATCTTTTTGTAATAAATAACATCTAAATGTCTTTACTATCAAGTCAGCAGAAGCATGTCACCACATATACCTAATAAAATATATTTCAGTGTTTAAACACAACCATTAACTGTTTGAAAGAAAGTGCACAAACCCACTGTGACACAATCCGACCCAGCATGACTCTCCTGGGTAGGGTTGCCAATACTGTCTGCCAGCAATCTGGAAAATCTTTTGAACCTTTCAAAAAGGGTTTTATTTATATTTTTGTAATATAGTTGTCAATCTATTTACCTACAAAGGAATGAGCTTTTTAAATGTGGGTGCCCTAAGACACCTCCTTGAGTCTCAAGGCCAATCGTTTTGCAGACTAAAAGGACTACAAGTTATTTATGGTGTGGGTACTGTTTTGATTGTAAGCTTAGGCTGCATAATATAGCAGGAATGCTGTATTTTGTAGTTTTTCTAGCCAAAAACCATTGGCATGCCTTGTGCAGTGCGTAAACCCAAGGCATAAAACTGCACTTTGTGCTCGCAAGAACATTGCTGCAACACTTGCCAGGTGTGGTTGGTATTAAATGCTTCACTGGTATTGCAAGAAGTGCAGCAACAGCGCAGTTAATCCTTCATGTCTAACATGCATTAGGGTGCCCTTAGCCTAGGGTGCCATTTGGAAGAGGCCCCAAGTTTCCCAATCTAACCATTAGGAACTACAGACCCATTGTTTAGGTTCTTAATGTTCTTGATTGCTTGTCTCCTATACATCAAAAGCCAGGAGAACTGGATTGGATTAGTGATATGGATTTATTTTTCTATAACTTTATAATTGTATAGTGTTAGTGTTTTGGCAATTATCAACAATTCAAATCAATAGCTGTTGTAGCAGATTAGAATTGGTTGAGGATACATTTTAAGAACAAAGTTCAACTGCTTAAATATACAAGGCTCGAACCAAGGACAACTTAACTCACAAAATTCCATTGGTCCCAAACAGTTATTTGCCAAGAAGAGGAAATGGTACAACTGGATTAAATGAACAATTGCATAAAGCTTTACATTGTATGCCGCAAGTGGTCTAATCATGCCTAAGGGGTGTGGGAATCTGGAATATGAGTAGCTGCCCCAGAAAGATTGAACCATAGGTAAAGGATTCTAGAACACAGGATACTATAGCGAAAGATTCCTTAAAGATTGGGACTACATTCTGCCATAGGTAACCGGTTAAATACTTGACTGTCAAGTCACCCTAAACTACCACATTACCGTTTGTCTACAATTCACTTTTAACTAAGGGTATTTGACTGAATTTACAATGGCATAGTGCTCATGTACCACTATACCCCTTTGGCATGACGAAAAGTTAATTGGTGAAATCAGGTGCTGTTGTACAGTGGTTAGCTAGTACATTGTCATGTACCAGTGGCTTTAAGTAATGCCACACTGTGTTTCCATTTTCAACATACTGAACAAACATAAATTTGTAGACACAAATCTTAAAGGAACATGGTATATTTGTTAGTTAAGCTATCTTTACCTTTTATGTTAGAGATTTTAGAGAGTTTAGTTCAAAGCAAGCATGGCCTTAACACTAAACCATGGTGTTGACAAACTAAGCAGTGGTTTTGGATATTCCTATCTGCTGATGTCCATAAATCCAAAGGATACTGCACACAAGGTGAGTTTAGAATGATGGCACAAAGCTGTTCCATAACCCAGAAAACATTTTCCAATGAAGGCCAAATAAGAATGTCCTAAAATCACTAAAGAGCATTTTTAGTTACAAATCTAATAGTATACATGGGAACTGCTTTGGGTACACTACCCTTACACATGCTGCGCAGGATGAAGTGAAGAAAACTGACGGACAACTTCTGCTCAAATGGCTACCACAAAACTTACAGAATGGTAATGTTGGTACATCTTGCCAGCTACACTTTAATTGGTGACTTATAAATGATCAATTAGTAACTTTTTAAAACATCCATACCAGATGGCAAAGGTCACACTGAACGAAAGTGCTAGGCCACTGTAGTATTAATTTAGGTTGGACTGTTGATTACAAGAACTCTTATTCTGCTCATAACCTGTTCTCACCCTGGGAACATGGGTACATTTGTCATGACTATCGCTAGCTTGGCCTACATGAGCCTCCAGGGGTACTGCTGCTGCAGTAAGATGCTGCTTTGATTATAGACCACAACAACTTTATCTGTATAACATGAATGCACAAAGTAACATGCTGCATTTTGTAGTATTATATAGCTAGAACTCCTAGCATCCAAGCTCGCGGCAAGTGGCAAAAACAGACTCAAAACATGAAACTGCCCTTCTTGTGCCTGCTTGCTGCATGTCCTCTATAAACCGCAACACAAATTAACACAGGAGTCTATTTCCAACAGTGTGGTGCAGGGGTGCAATTACCCGTGGTTTAAAGGAAGTTATTGACAACCAATCAATGTAACTAACATTGGAAACACCATGACCCTATCTGTTCGATGAGGGGAAAAAAAAAACACAAATCGTTGATGGAAGCAGCGATTGGGCAATAGCCCCATTTACGCTTTGCATTAACATATGGGATCCAATTCTCACTGAGCATGGTCAGGGTGTATAAAATATTTGTAATGTAAACATATGGACATGTCAGGTCTTGTCCATTTATGATCCCATCATTTAAGACAAATGTTAATACCAAGTATGGACAAGGCCCATAGTAGATGAAGCTTGGGATTCAATTTCTTTGTACATGAACAACTGAATGATAGAGTATGTAGGCTATGCATTTTCTTCAGCTCTCTAGGAGCCAGTCCAGTAGACCACAGCCTCAGAACTAAAACTGGAGGACTGGACTGTTAGGGACTGGACTGTTGCTATGGGTTGAAACAAACCTTGAAGCAAATAACCAGTGGCCTTGTTATTTAAATCTTCTTAAACCGGTCCTCAGTAACCCCTGACAATCCAGATTTTTGTTAAAACATAATTTGAAATAGAGACATAAAGCAAAATGGTGGACCTAACAGGAGTCCCGGTGGACCAGTCTGTGAACTGCTGATCTAAACTAGTACACTCTGGACTGCACCATTTCGAATTATCTGTGCCTTATCTGTGCCTATGACTAAACCAAATGCTGCACCAAAAAGGACTGTTTATTGGAGAGTTGTTTCTGAGTGACAGTTATAGTATTAAAATTGTTTTTGTCTTTTGCACCATGTGCAAGAAAACCTGTTGAAAAAGACAAACCTGGGGTGCAGAACTGAGGGCCAGAGTCTAGTACAAATGGGTGATTTCCCTGCTCTAGTACATCAAGTAACCAGGCAATTTACTGAGGAGTTGAGCCAGCGGTGCTTGAGCAAGAAAAATCACCGTACAACAGGAATCTGGCCAATCACGATCACAGTTCCCCACCTCTGGTTTAGAATGCTGATTTGCAGCCAATCCATGTTGGGAAGCATGGAACCTCAAAACTAAACAAGAGTTGTGACACAGCTTAAGATGTATGTGTAGGTAAACAAAACACATAAAACAAAAGATGACAGTTTTATATCATGCATAGGGTTATCAAGATTTTTTTTTACTGAAAACTTGTTTTTTATTGATGTTCAGACATCACAGCACTTATTTGTATGACCCCTGTACCCTCAAACATCAAACACTAACAGCCCCAGACAATTCCATGCAAAGTAGACCAACACACATACTCTGAAGTTATAAAATCTCACTCACCATTCAATGCTATTTGCCTAAATCTAGTTCCCACTAGGGGTGCATCTTCAAATCAGTCAAGATGAACCCATATGACACTTCACAGTCAAGGTCAGTAAATGGGCTTGCCTTGAAATATGGTTTATTATGTTAATGATGCTCACTAATGCCATCAATTTGAAATACACTCGGAAGGCAGTTATGAGATGTTGTAAGACTCTGTACAGTACAGCATTTGCCTGTTCCACAGTTAATGAGCAAAAAGGGAAATACAAAGATGACTAAATTTGACAGTCAACAATTTGCATAATGAGAAAAAATGACAAAACACCTTGAGGTACCTATTAGAGCATTCTTGAAGATTCCACACGACATCTTAGCAATATGCTATTATTCAAGAGGAGAAAGTACAGGAAGGCATGTCAACCTGGTGCTATTACAAATCAAGAAACAAATTCAGCAGTAGAAAAAATGTACATACATAAAAAAATTAGATAAGGTCAGATCAGGTAGTGCTCAATTTGCTCTCACAATTCAACATATGGAATGCATTTGTCTGACATTTTATTACTATCAGATGCCTGGTATCATATCCGATTAGAGATTTTTCAACCATGTGCACTTTGATGTTGAAGGAACTTCTGCAGGTCTGAAAATGTCTGGGTACATTCAGTGCATTCATACAACACATCTGTTGCTGTATTCTCTTTTGACTCAACTTCTGACTCACTCCTTTCAAAACCTAAATCTTCATCTTCATTTTGTAAATAATCTGTATGAGCCTCTGGAGTTGGAGATCCTTCCTTACCATTCTTCTCAGATCCTTCCTTATCATGATTCTCTAGGTGGCGATCAAGAGCAGAGCGGAAAGTAAAACGACATGGACAACGAGGACAGCTTAGTAGTACTCGGGAAGGGTCTCTTCTGTGATAACGCACATGTCGCTGATATACACTCAGCAGCCCAAAAACTCTACCACATTCTTTGCATTTGTAGGTCATTCGTGGCTTGACAGGAGACATTTCTTGTGTATCTGGTGATTTCTCCTTATCTGTTGGCTTTGGTGACTGCTGGTCTTCATTTTCCTGATTTTCCTGATCATCAGAATCATTGCTCGTCTGCCTTTTTGATAACTCTTGCATACCATTTTCTTCTTCACCCTCCAAAAGTTCACTTTCAACTTTGACCTTTACATCTGAACTATGATACATAGCAACATGCCTGGTGACATCACATCTTTGTGGAAAATGTCTGCCACAATAAACACATGTATGAAGAGTACCCTTATGGTAACGCATATGGCGAGATAGACTGCTAGAGTGGACAAAAACGCGATGACATTGTTTGCAAGGGAACACTTTAGAGTTGAGACTTCTGTTAGCACCTCCTCTAGGTCTACCTCTCATTCTTGACCTCAATGGATCCATGCGTTGCATTTGGTGCTTTGAAACCATTTGACGCATTATACCAAAATAGTTAACAGGCTGTCGTTTAATCTGAGATGTTGATTCGGAGGGGTCCTCATCATGTTCCTCATCTGGATGCTCAGAAGCATGATGTGCTTTCAAATCTGACAAGGAATTGAAACGCCCCCCGCACAAGCCACAGCGATACGAGCGATCAACAGAAACATCAGTAGAGGGCAAGACATTTTTCTTATGGCTACTTTCCTCCTGGTCCTGCAAGTTCTCTTTTTGTTTGGCATCAGTAGTTGATTTGTTTACATGAGCATGATTAATTAGATGGCTCTGCAAGTCAGACAACCAAAAGAAACGCAAGCCACAAATCTTGCAAGGGTAAGATTTATCCATACCATTTTCACGGTCATCTTCAAATTTACTTGAACTCTTTGATCCCAGACACTTGTGCCATTCTTTTTGGTGCAAGAACAAAGTCTCTTGTTTTAAGAATCGTTTTCCGCAGTGTCCACAGCTGTAAAAACGTTCATGATCATGGCTCTGAAGGTGGCCCCGAAGACTCTCTCGATCATAAAAAACCTTGCAGCATAGGGTACATTTGAAACCTTGCTCAAGGGGGCGGTATCGCTGATGTTGTTGTAAACTTCTCTGGCTCCTGAACACTTGACCACATCTTTCACATCTACACTGAGTATGCTCTGCTTCTGCCATTTTGTTTGAAGGCAGTGATTCTTGAAAAGGTGTCTGATTCCATGACGAGTTTGATGTGGGTTTTCCAAATAAGAACGAGAAGTTAGATACTGCAGATTTATCAACTACTGTGAGTGTTCCATTTTCATGGAGGGCAAATTCAATGGGTGTATCACAACCCTTAATGCCACTTTCATCATTAGAAGATAAAGGGTCAAGGGGTCCATGAATAGCCATGTGATTGATCAATTTTGGATATTGAACAAACCCTTCACCACATTCTGTGCAGATAAAATCATCCCCTGTTGGGGCTTGGGAAGAAAAATCAAGTAAAGGGTACGCCATGTCCACTGACCAAAAGCTTGCTCAGAATGCAAACTGAATTTCTAACTAGGAAACTGATGAAGAAACTATTACACTAGGAGATAATTAAATAAAATCAGGTGAGGGGGGAAAACATTGATTATGGGAAATACTGCAGCAAGTGATTTCCTCCTCAATAATAAATTTGACAAACATAATTTGTACATATGCAAATCCTTTCAATATCTAACCCTTTCATTTGATTCTTTTTAAAATAATCTTTTCCATGATTATTTTAAGTTGCCAGAGGTTCTTCCCTTTGTCAACTCAATCCACTAAACTGAAAGTGGGAAGAAAGCATGTCAAGTGTCTTTAATCCCCGAAGTGCAGATGGAAAAGATGGAATCTGGGCATAATATAAGGGACCCAAACCATACAAGATATGGCCTCCTTTCTCCAGCTTGTTGTCTTCAGTTACAACGTCAGCATCTAAAAATAGAAAGAGAGAAAAGTTATATATATATATAGATATAGGTAATAACCTACATGCAGAGAACTACCTTTACAAAATTTTTTTTGAATTGACTAAACCTTTGGTTAAAATATTGCCAAATGAATTTCTGTACCATTTCTCTTAACACAGACTGCAAGATTATACAAAGGCAAAGGACATTTTCACATTACAGAAATATATTACAGATCGCATCTTTGCCCAAGTGTGTCAGCGGCAACTCAATTCAGCAGCAACATCAGTTATTTCACCTCAGTTTGCACCAGTGCTAAATAGTAGAATGGTGCTAGCACTGCATTAGCTAGCATGCTTACAGCACCACACACCACAGCACAGGTCCAGTTCTTGCTAAACAATGCTGCAGTAACATACATTTAGAGGATAAAGTCTCAAATCCTAGAACAAATGTCTATGGTCAGCACAGAAAAGCATGATATGGCCATGAGAACTGTCTAGCTCTTTGGTGGAAAATGGGTTAGTAACTACTTATACACTTCTTGCACACACAGTTCCGAGACTCCATTGTGCATATTTTTTTAGGTATTCAATGGTTTCTGATTTAGCAGCTGTTAACCATCTATGAACCTCTGCAGTGTACAGTTTTTCTTAGGTATTTCTTGGTACTAATTTAGCTACACATCAGATTGAAAAAAGTCTCTGAAGCAATTACAGGGAGCTTAATTTTCAGATGGGAATTTTGGACTTTCTCTCTCTCTCTCTCTCTGGCAAATCTTGCAGACTGGTTCATCTAGGTTTGCTGGCTCTCCCTTTCCATTTGGAACAAATCACTTAGTTGGCAAAACTCACAGCTAGAAATACCAAGAGCTTTGCAAGTGCCTGTAACTGATCACAACCAAACAATAACAGAAACCTGAAACCAGAAACCAGATGTCAGACCTTCCATTGTTCACAGTGGACTGTGTAAAGCTGGCTATGGGAAGAGACCCACCAAAAGATTAGAGACCTCCCTCTGTCAAGCTTGGAGGGGGTTAAGGGCTTGGTGAAATTAAACTTATGAGGGATTCATGAAGCTTTCATACTTTCTGTGCCTCTTTTGCATGGACCAACCACAGGCTTTGTTGCATAGTGTGCTTGTCCATGAAGTTCGCCCAGCTGCCACGTGTGCCACATTGCAAGCAAAGCCTCTATATGATGTTGGCAAGTGTACGTTCTACCCAATCACATTTTCACCAAAGCCAGGCAAATGTACAAGATGTATCCCATAACATTTCCTTTCTGGTGATCCTTGACAATCACATAGCAGCCATCATATGATAGCAAAACCATCACAGCAGATTTTAGAGACATGCTATTCAAAGCAACGTGGACTCGACAGAATGCAGGATAATTTATTTGGACAATCCGAACTACTGACCTGGCCTGCTCAATCACCAGACCTTAACTCTACACAATTTCTATGGGACAAACAAGACAAAAGAAAAGGACCCTTCAAGTGTCCTACATCTCTGGGAATTGCTACAGAATACCTTGTTAGATGTTAAGGTTATACTATAATGAGCTCCTGAGTGGTATCATTCTGTAAGGATTCACTTTATAATTGGTAGATAATCCTGGTGATTCTGGTAATTTAGCCATCCATGGACAATAGTTTAGGAGAGAATAACTGGCTCTGCTTTTTGGACGCAAATGATGAATGACTGTTTCCCCTATCCCTCGATTGTTCTTTGTGAAGCTACCCTGAGGTTGTCTTAGTTCACACATCAGAACTGGGAAGTTAGTGCCCTCCTTCAAGCTTTCAGTGACGTCAAGGGAACAGAAGCTTGAAAAGATATGGTGGTCGGCTTCACATGTCTTGGACGACATTCTCTATATGGAGAAAAGTATGTGGACACCCCAGGAGTTTCAGCGATCCCATTGCTACAGATGTATAACATCATGCACATAGCCACGCAAAACAGTGGCAGTAGAATGCGTCATACTAAAAAGCTCAATGCTAGAAATGTGGCACTTTCAGAAGATGCCTCCTTTGCACAACTCTGTTTGTGAAATTTCTTCCCTGTAAATTTCTTTTATTGTGAAATGAACCATCAAGGAGCAAGAAAGGCTCAGCTACAAAGGGACCACATAAATTCAGTGTCCCTCTACGCGTACTGAATCACACACCATGTAATCGCTGATCCTCTGATGCATCAGTCACTATAGAGATCCAAACTGCACTCCAACATCAGCGCAAGAATTGTGTGTCCGAAGCTTAATGAACTGGATTTCTATGGCCAAGCAACTGCACAAAAGCATAAGATCACTATGTGCAATGCCAAGTGTCCGATGAAGTGGTATGTAAAGCAAGCCGCCACTGGGCTCTCGAATCACACTTGATTATCTGGTAGTCTGATTTTTGAATCTGGGTTTGACAAATGGCAGAAGAATACTACCTACCAGAAAGTATAGTGCCAACAATAAATTTAGGTTAAAGAGGAACAATGATCTGGGGCTGTTTTTTAGGGTTTTGGTAAGGCCGTTTGGTTCCAGTGAAGCGTGATGTTAAAGCTTCAGCATACAAATACATATTAGACCATGACATGCTTGTTTGGAGAAGGCTTCACCGTGCTTCAGCAAGACTTGTGTCCCTGTGCACAAAGCAAGGTCCATAAAACATGGCAAGTCTGACAAGTCTGGTGTGGATGAACTCCAGTGACCTACACAGAACCCTGATCTCAACCTTAGTGAACAACTTTGGGATTACCTGGAATGATGACTGTGTGGCAGTCTTTGTGCTGGAGCCTATCCCAGCACTCATTGGGCGGAAGGCAGGAAACACCCTGGACAGCTCGCCAGTCGCAGTACACAGTGGAGTGAAATTACGTTCCTCCAGGAACAACATGGTGCAACAAGGAACAAAAAGTATGAAGTGCGAGTGCAAAGTACAAAGTGTTAGCTCAGTCCTTGTGAGTTTAAAAACCTGATTGCTTGAGGAGCAAAGCTGTTGCAGTCTGGCAGTGGTGGCATGGATGCTCTGGTACCTTCTGCCAAACGGCAGCAATGATGAAGTCAGTGTGAAGGGTGGATGGGGTCGTCCACAATGCTAGTGGCTTTCTGGATACAACGTGTGATGTAGATGTCTATGATGGAGGGGAGAGAGACCCCAATGATCTTCTCAGCTGTCCTCACAATACACTGTAGGGTCTTGCAGTCTGCAGGCGGTGCAATTCCCAAACCAAGCGATGATGCAGCTGCTCAGGATGCTCTCCACAGTCCCCCTGTAGAACATGGTGAGGATAGGAGGGGGGAGATGAGCCTTCTTTAGTCTCTGCAGGAAGTAGAGGCACTGCTGGGCTCTCTTGGCTATGGAGATGGTGTTGAGGGACCAGTTAAGGTTATCTATGATGTGGACACTGAGGAACTTGGTGCTCCTGACGATTTCCACAGAAGAGCCAGTGTTGTTCAGTGGTGGGTGGTCACCTCGCACTCTTCAGAAGTCAACAATCATCTCCTTAGTTTTGTCTACATTCAGTCTTGCAGTCTGCAGGCGGTGCAATTCCCAAACCAAGCGATGATGCAGCTGCTCAGGATGCTCTCCACAGTCCCCCTGTAGAACATGGTGAGGATAGGAGGGGGGAGATGAGCCTTCTTTAGTCTCTGCAGGAAGTAGAGGCACTGCTGGGCTCTCTTGGCTATGGAGATGGTGTTGAGGGACCAGTTAAGGTTATCTATGATGTGGACACTGAGGAACTTGGTGCTCCTGACGATTTCCACAGAAGAGCCAGTGTTGTTCAGTGGTGGGTGGTCACCTCGCACTCTTCAGAAGTCAACAATCATCTCCTTAGTTTTGTCTACATTCAGTCTTGCAGTCTGCAGGCGGTGCAATTCCCAAACCAAGCGATGATGCAGCTGCTCAGGATGCTCTCCACAGTCCCCCTGTAGAACATGGTGAGGATAGGAGGGGGGAGATGAGCCTTCTTCAGTCTCTGCAGGAAGTAGAGGCACTGCTGGGCTCTCTTGGCTATGGAGATGGTGTTGAGGGACCAGTTAAGGTTATCTATGATGTGGACACTGAGGAACTTGGTGCTCCTGATGATTTCCACAGAAGAGCCAGTGATGTTCAGTGGTAGGTGGTCACCTCGCACTCTTTGGAAGTCAACAATCATCTCCTTAGTTTTGTCTAGATTCAGAGACAGGCTGTTGGCTCCACACCAGTCCGTTAGCCATTGCACCTCCTCTCTGTATGCTGACTAGTGGTTCTTGCTGATCAGACACACCACAGTCGTGTCATCAACAAACTTAATAACGTGGTTTGAGCTGTACTTTGCAGTACAGTCATGAGTCAGCAGAGTAAACAGCAGTGGACTGAGCACACAGCCCTGAGGGGCACCGCTGCTCAGTGTGGTGGTGCTGGAGATTTTATTTTCTATCCTGACCAACTGAGGTCTCTCAGTTAGGAAATCCAGGATCCAGTTACAGATCCATTTTCCAATAAGCTGCTGAGGGATGATGATGTTGAATGCTGAACTGAAGTCTATGAACAGCATTCTGACGTAGGTGTCTTTATTGTCTAGGTGGGAGAGAGCCAGGTGGAGTGTGGTGGAGATGGCGTCGTCTGTTGAGCGGATGGGGCAATATGCAAATTGCAGTGGGTCCAGTGAAGGAGGAAACTGGTCTTTAATGTGCCTCAAGACAAGCCTCTCGAAGCACTTCATGATGATGGGAGTGAGTGCAACGGGACGGTAGTCATTGAGGCAGGACACTGGAGACTTCTTCAGCACAGGGATGATGATGGTGGACTTGAAGCACACTGGAACGACTGCAGTGCTCAGAGAGATGTTGAATATGTCCATGAGAACATCAGTCATCTGTTCGGCGCATTCTCTGAGCACTCTGCCAGGTATGCTGTCGGATTCTGGTGCTTTTCGTGGGTTGGCTTTGTGTAGAGTTCTCCGCACATCAGCATTGGACAGACACAGTACCGGCTCATTTGGAGGAGGTTTGGTTTTCCTCACTGTCGTGCCGTTCTGTGCCTCAAACCGAGCACAGAAGTTGTTAAGCATCTCTGGAAGGGAGGCATCACTGTCACAAGCAGGTGGAGGTGACTTGTAGTTGGTGATGGCCTGGATGCACCGAGTGTCAGCAGTGATTTGAAAATGATCATGGATTTTCTTTGAGTAGGTACGCTATAGCCTCTTTGATGGACCACCCTGAGGCTTGCTTTGTCCCTTGAATTGAAAGCCTCATCACGGGTTCTCAGCAGCTCTGCGCACCTCTGTAGTCATCCATGGTTTCTGGTTGGGGTGAGTTGTGACTGGTTTGGAGATAGTAACATCAATGCACTTGCTGATAAAGCCAGTCACTGATTCTGTGTATGGTAACACTGATTATGTGACCTGTCCCGGGTGTATCCTGCCTTCCGCCCAATGACCGCTGAGATAGGCTACCAGCACCCCACTGCGGTGTGTGTGTGTGTGATTCTGTGTACTCCTACAGGTTGATGGAGTCACCAGTAGTTGCTGCTACTTTGAACATCTCCCAGTCAGTGCGCTCAAAACAGTTCTGAAGAGCAGAGATAGCTCCTGGCGGCCAGGTTCTCACTTGCTTCTGGTCTGATTTGGCAGAGACTGTGGCTGATTTCTCAGCTGTAGCAGTCTCTGGCGATGGTAGATGCTGGTACTGATTGAAACAGTCATGATATATAGTTTTGGTCAGGTTACACGACAGACAGTAAACAAAAATAGCAAAAAAGCACAGTTTTGCTATTCCTGAAGTGGCCACTGCAGCTACCTGTTGCACCACTGGAAGTAGAATGACTGTTGAAATGACTGTGAAAATCTTGTGGGAAACCTTCCCAGAACAGTGGAGGTTGTTCAAGCTGCAACAGAGGATGGGGGGTTGGGAGGGACAGAGTCTGAAGGGTGGAAAATGGGCAATGTCTAAATTGGGAGGTAAACTAGGTTAAATAATAATGTTTTCATTGTCAAGTATTTAAATAAATATAAACAGTGTTGCATAAATACATCTAGTTTTAACAAAGGTTTTTTTGAAAAATTCTTTAACACAACTCACTCTAAAGCTACTTAGAGAAGATACACACATCTACTGTGAAAAGTGCTATACAAAAAGGAAGATTAAACTGAATAACCTTCAAACAGGCATACAGTCATAACAGGGCAGTCGTGGGCTGGCGGATAGGGAACGAGCCCTGTGACCAGAAGGTTGCCAGTTCGATCCCCTTGGCTGACATTCCATGACTGAAGTGCCCTTGAGCAAGGCACCTAGGAGCCGTGGACAGGGCTGCCCACTGCTCCCGGCAAGTGTGCTCACTGACACTAGTGTGTGTGTTCACTAGTGTGCATGTATATGGGTGATTCACTGCACGGATGTGTTAAATGCAGAGGTCTAATTTCACAGTGTGCAAGCACAGTGACAAATGGTTCTTAATTCTAATTCTAACAATCCCGTTACCACAAGCAAAACTCTGAGTAAAGCTGGACCTGTAAGTATATTAGAAATGTTCTTAAACTATTGTACTTCTGGTGTGCTACAAGCAAATGTAGCTTAACAGTTATAGTACCTGCTTTGAACTTGGTGTAATTTTGGCTTGGTTAGCTTGCTTACCAGTATTCATATGGCTATATAATGAAGACTCCATAAGTTAAAGAAAAATTGGAAAAAAAAAAAGTTTGCCAAGCAGAAGTAAACCAGTGGACATTTAACGGGCTTCCAGAGCAGTAACAAACCATGCCACAGTCCTATGTCAGACATACATAAAAAGGCACAAAGCAGAGTTTCTTGCCTCAGGAGTAAAGAACTGATGTATAGAACACTATCCCTTTCAGCTGTGGCAGTCCCATCTCTATATCCAGGCAACAATATTACTTGAGGAGTCGTTGCAAACGAGATGGGGAGACAGTGCAAATGGGCAACAGTACTCCTTTTCAAAACCATTGAAACATATCAACCATCAAGTTGTGGGAAGAAAAGTCCACAAAGTGACTATCTATGAGTTTTAAGTAAACTAATACAAACAATTTTTGTATTCAATATTTACCTGAGCATTTGGCAGACACTCCTATCCAGAGTGATTTACGAGAATGTAGCATTAGGCCTTGCCCAAAGACTCTTATAGGTGTAGCATGGCAGTAATCTAAAACCAGTCAGGTGCACATGGCATCAAACACTTTACACCAGAATTCTGACCATCCTTAGCAGGATAAAAACATGATTCTACAGGCAAATCACTGCACCTGTTGTGTCACTTTTGTTCAGGTATATCTTTGCCAGCCTGGAATTACTGAGATCTTCTTTGCAAGATATTACATTGTAACAGACCACTTCTAATAGGTATAGAAGAGCACATGGATGCCTTGTAATACCAGCTTAAAAAGAGCAAAGAAGCTGTGTAATAGGAATCCACAATTTAACAGCAACAGAGCAAAGGAGAAAATCTCTTTACTTCAGCGGTCTTTAAAGCTTTTATTATTACACCAGATGAAGGATACTTCTGCAACATGTCAGAAATAACGTAGAAATGGAATCGAGGAGACAGTGATCTATGAAAGCCAAAATGCTTTCTAAGTACTAAGTCCAAATTGTGTTGGTGTATTTGTCAATGAAAGGGCAGCTGAGTAGACTAAGCTTTGTGCAGACATGTCCACAAATGCCCAATGAAGCTGCACAACCCATGTTTTGAAGTAAACTCAGAGTTTACGGACATGACAGGCTTAGCCACGTTGTCTTCAAGCGAACACAAGGCCTCCCACACCCTTATGGCAGGCACTGAAGGATCTGCCTCTGGATATACACTATACTGCCAAAAGTATTCACTCACCCCTTCCAAACCACTGAATTCAGGTGTTCTAATCACTTCCATGACCACAGATGTATAAAACCAAGCACGTAGGCATACCGACTGCTTCTACAAACATTTGTGAAAGAATGGGTCACTCTCAGGAGCTCAGTGAATTCCAGCATTGTACCGTGACAGGATGCCACAAGTCCAGTCGGAAATTTCCTCGCTACTAAATATTCCACAGTCAATTGTCAGTGGTATTATAACAAAGTGGAAGCGACAGCAACTCAGCCACCAAGTGGTAGGCCATGTAAAATGACAGAGTCAGTAGATGCTGAGGCGCATAGTGTGCAGAGATTGCCAACTTTCTTCTGAGTTAATTGCTACAGTCCTCCAAATTTCATGTGGCCTTCAGATTAGCTCAATAACAGTGCATAAACAGCTTCACGGAATGAGTTTACATGGCCAAACAGCTGCATCCAAGCCTTACATCACCAAGCTCAATACTGCCACTGGACTCTTGAGGAGTGGAGACATGTTCTCTGGAATGATGAATCACGCTTCTCCCTCTGGCAATCTGATCTGAAAGTCTGGGTTTGGCGGTTGCCAGGAGAACAGTACTTGCCACAGTGCAGACAGACAAGTATAAAGTTTGGTGGAGGGGTATTATGGTGTGGGGTCATTTTCAGGAACTGGAAACTTCGGTCCCTTAGTTCCAGTGAAAGGACCTCTTAGTGCTTCAGCATACCAAAAAAATTTGGACAATTTCATGCGCCCAACTTTGTGGGTACAGTTGGGGTATGGCCCCTTCCTGTTTCAGCATGACTACGCACCAGGATGAACAAGTGTGGTGTAGAAGAACTTGACTGGCCTGCAGAGTCCTGACCTCAATCCGATAGAACACCTTTGGGAAGAATTAGAGTGGAGACAGCGAGCCAGGCCTTCTCGTCCAACATCGATGTCTGACCTCACAAATGCGCTTCTGGAAGAACGATCAAAAATTCCCTTAAACACACTCCTAAACTGTGGGGAAAGCCTTCCCAGAAGAGTTGAAGCTGTTATAGCTGCAAAGGGTGGGGACAATTTGGATTAAAAAAAAAAAAAATTGGACAAAGGGAGTAAAGTTAGAGATTTAGTTTGTACCCAGGGCAAAATTCTGAAACACACTTTATGGCCGACATTATGTGAACAGCTAGTTTGGTTGTCAAGTTCAGGTGTTTCCTCCATACTCACTGCTAACAGGACAAAAATCTAGCACATAGCTAAGCACATAGCTATACTATCCTTAGACAACACTGGCAGTAGAATAGGACATAAGGAAGAGCTCTGTTGTACAGTCACAGGACGCCACCTTTGTCACAAGTCAGCCTATGAAATTTCTGCCCAGCTACAGTACTGTTTTAGGCAGGTATAAAAAATGCTGTAAACTAAGAATGCTTTCAAAAATATAAAATAATGATTTTTAAAATCAATTTACAAAATGCAAAGTGCGTAAACAAAAAAATCTAAAATCACATCAATATTTGGTGTTACTGCCCTTTGCCTTCAGACCAGCATCAATTCTTATAGGTACACAAAAAGTCAGGGATTTTGTAGGATTGTAGTCAGGTGTGTGATCAACCAATTATACCAAACAGGTGCTAATGCTCATAAATGTCACATGTAGGTTGAAACACAGTCATTAACTGAAACAGAAACAGCTGTGTAGGAGGCTTAAAACTGGGTGAGGAACAGCCAAACTCTGGTACCAAGGTGAGGTTGTGGAAGAATTTCATGTCACTGGTCATACACTATGGCAAGACTGAGCACAGCAACAAAACACAAAGTAGTTATACTGCATCAGCAAGGTCTCACCCAGACAAATGTCGAAGCAGACTGGTGTTTCAAGATGTGCTGTTCAAGCTCTTTGAAAAAGCACAAAGAAACATTGAGGATCATAGACGCAGTGGTCGGCCAAGGAAACTTGTGCAGCAGATGGAATACACATCAAGCTTATTTCCCTTCGAAATCGGAAGATGTCCAGCAGTGCCATCAACTAAGATCTGGCAGAAACCAGGTACACCCACCTACTGTCCGGAGAAGCCTGGCCAGAAGTGGTCTTCATGGAAGAGTTGCAGCCAAAAAGCCATACCTCTGACATGTAAACAAGGCCAAACAACTCAAATATGCAGAAAAATGGCAGCAGGTGCTCTGGACTGATTAGTCAAATATTGAAATATTTGGCTGTAGCAGAAGGCAGTTTGTTCGCCAAAGGGCTGAAGAGTGGTACAATAATAAGTGTCTGCAGGCAACAGTGAAGCATGGTGGAGGTTCCTTGCAAGTTTGGGGCTGCATTTCTGCAAATGGTGTTGGAGATTTGGTCAGGATTAATGGTGTCCTCAATGCTGAAAAATACAGGCAGATACTTATCCATCATGCAATACCATCATTTATTCTGTAGCAGGACAATGACCCCAAACATACAGCCAAGATCATCAAGAACCATCTTCAGCGTAAAGCAGAACAAGAAGTCCTGGAAGTGATGGCATGGCCCCCACAGAGCCCTGATCTCAACATCATCGAGTGTGTCTAGAACTACATGAAGAGACAGAACATCCACAAAAGATCTGTGGTTAGTTCTCCAAGATGTTTGGAACAACCTACCACCCAAGTTCCTTTAAAAACTGTGTGCAAGTGTACCTAGAAGAATTGATGCTGTCTTGAAGGCAAAGGGTGATCACACCAAATATTGATTTGATTTAGATTTCTCTTCTGTTCATTCCCTGTATTTTGTTAATTGATGAAAATAAACTATTAACACTTCCATTTTTTTTGAAAGCATTCTTTGTTTACAGCATTTTTTTTCCACATCTGCCTAAAACGTTTGCACACTTTTGTAGTACCGTAGATCTGCCCCAGTCAACTGTAAGTACTATTATTGTGACATGAAAGCAATCGGGAGCAACAAGAGTGCAGTAAAGAAGTGGCAGACCACTCACCTCCCTTCTGTTGAATCACTTACTATAGAGTTCCATTCCATTCTTCCATTCTGGAAGTAACAATCAACACAAACTGTGCACGGAGAGCTTCATAAAATGAGTTTCCATGGTCAAACAACTGCACACTAGCTTTTGATCACTATGCACAATGCAAAGCATCAATCAGAGAGGTATAAAGCATGCCATCACTGGACTCTAGAGGAGTGGAAACATGTTCTGTGGAGTGATTAATCACTAATCTGGCAGTCTGATCTGAACAAATCTGGGGTTTGCAGATGCCACAGGAACATTACATATGCAGAGGGATAGTGGTCTAGAGCTGTTTTCCAGAGTTTGGGTTAGGCTCCTTAGTTCCAGTGAAGGGCAATGTTAAATCTACAGCATAGAAAGGCACTGTAGACAATTATATGCTTCCAACTTTCCTGTTCCAGCATGACTGTGCCCATGTGCATAATGTGAGCCCCATCAAGACAAGTTGACTGTTGTCAGACCTTCCCATTTATTATGCCTGCTTGACTTCTTTTCAGTCTTTTGACTGAGTGGGCGCAAATTCCAGGAGACATATTCCAACATCTTGTGAAATGCCTTTCCAGATGAATAGAGGCTGTTATAGCTAGAAAGGGGAGGAGCAACTCCATATTAACGCCCATGGTTTTGGAACAGAATATCAAAGAATTTCATCAGGTGGTCAAGCGTCCACATGCTCTATATGAACAACAGCATTAGGACACGCCTCTTAATCACAATTCAGGTTTTTCATTCATTCCTATTGCCAAAGGTGTATAAAATCAAGCACCTAGCCATGCAGTCTGTCTTTACAAACATTTGTGAAAGAATGAGTCAGTCTAAAGAGCTCACTGAATTCAAGCATGGTACTGTAATAGAATTCCACTGTTGCAACAAGTCAGTTTGCAAGAGGTCTTCCCTCCTAGATGTCATGATCAACTATGAGAGGTATTACTGAAACACGGAAGAATTTAAGAACTCAGGCATGAAGTGTCAAGACCATGTAAAGCTATAGAACGGGGTCACCAAGTGCTGAGGCGCATAATGCATGTGCACATGGGTTTCCATGACCGAGCAGCCGCATGCAAGTCTTACATCACCTAGCACAATGCCAACCATTGGATAAAGCGGTATGAAGCACTCCACCACTGGACTATGGAACAGTGGAAATGTATTCTGTGGGGTAGCCCATCATGCTTCTCTATCAGGTAGCCTTTGGTAAATGCCAGGAGAATGTTAGCTGCCTGACCTCATTTGCCAAGTGAACAGTTTGGTGGAGGAGTAATAATGAGGTTGTTTAACGGGGTTGGCCTAGGTGAACGTAAATTCTGGACAATTCTATGCTTCCAACTTTGTAAGGACAGTCTGGGGAGGGCCCTTTTCTATTCCAGCATGACTGTGCCCCAGTGAACAAAGCGAGGACCCTAAAGGCATGGCTGTGCAAGTTTGGTGTGGAAGAACTTGACTGGCCCAGAGCCCTGACCTCAACCCCATCAAAACGCCTTTGGATGAACTACAACAAAGATTACAAGCCAGGCCCTCTCATCCAACATCAGTGTCTTACCTCACAAAAATGCTCTTCTGGATGAATAGGCAAAAATTCCATAAGATAAAGAAGAAAGCATTCCCAGAAAATTGAAAGCTGTTACAGCTGCAAAGGGTGTAAAGCTCCTGTAGGTGTAATGTGTAGGCACTCGAATTCTTTTGTCCATTTTTGGCCATAAAGCATATAGGAAAAGGACTGACTGTACACTGTTAGTGAGTAAATCGGTCATATATAGCAACAAAACCTTCCCTTCTAGTACCTTTTCAACAACCAGAGATGCCCAAACTTCAAAGGAGTCAGAACTAGGAAAGGAAAGAATGTTTCCAAGTTTTTGTTTTTTTTTTGGTATTTTTAGAAAAACTGCTGCCCTTACATAAAACATGGTCGGTTAAAGCAGATTAGTCATCACTGGTTGAAGATGATAAGGCAGGACTTTGGTCTGTATTCACTATGGAGGAGAAGACCTTTTTTCTAATTTTAAGTGATAAGTTTAATGCCTCAGACCATGCTGGCAGCAAGCCTCTTGAAAAAGCAACTATATTTGCAAAGACTGGCTCTATGCAAAAAATTTTCTATAAAGCTCCACCATGAACGTCATGAGAAATGAGATCTGACACCCTGCAGAGATGTCACCTCCTGCATTTCTAAGACCGATAAAGGTTCACTCAAGTTGTTGGCAAGCTCAATTCCTTTAGAGATGACCTTGATTTTGGATCATGCTGGCAAGAGGAAAAGAACTAAGTGACTTTTGGAAAGAGTTAATAATTGATAAATCATAGGACCTTTAGTTACAGAGACTGCTCAACTGGCTAGTGTTTTATTAGGAACGATGACTACAGTGATATGTACATTTAGACTTATGGGGAACACATCAGTAATAACGGGGTTGTAAATTGTGGTTGAAAGCACACATTCAATGACTGTGTTGCTTGTGCATTAGTGCAATTCCTCAGGTGACTGAAAATGTCAGTGCAGGTCATGATCAGGTTGTGGCAGCAAGAACAATCCATCTGTAACAATACAGGTGAAGAACTATGTAGTAGGGGTGCACTGCATAAACCGTTCAAGAGTTCAGTGGTACAAAATCCTTAGGCACTGATCTACAGAGATGTGGAAAAACGATGACATTCAGATTAATCACCATATTCACAAGGGGGCTAGTGGCATACTCCAAGAGAATGGAACAGGCCTGAATGCTCAACCACCACTGCCACTGTTATACTGTGGGAATGCATTTTTATGTCATGGTTTTGGTTAACATGATGTTAGACAGAATGGTCAATACAATACAAGGTTATTTTTACTGATCATCTTTACCTTACTATAAAATATTTCTATTCTGATGGGAGTGATCTCTTCCAGGATGACGATGCTCCCATCCCCATGGAACAAGTGCTTTGATTAAAGGTTTTTACAGTCACCAGATCTCAACCTAGTTGAGTACCTATTTGTCTGACAAATGCTCTGAACACAAGTCATCAAAATAAAAACTAAAGGAATATCTTTTGCAAGAATGGTGTGCACTCCCTCTGGCAGAGTTCCAGAGATGTTTATAACCTATACCAAGGTACAGGAACACTGTTCTGGTGGCTCATGTTGGTCAAACATCACACCAAGACACCCATCTGTATATCCAAAAGCAAAACAGATGACCATATGAAACAAAGGTGAAGGCTTTACTTAGGGGTGACTTATCTCTGAACTGATTTGCACTTTACAACTTTGGCTGAGTTGGAGTGATCCTGAAAATGACCTTTCATGCCATGTCTAGAACAGTTTAAAATGTCTTTCTGGTGTTAGCCAGTACTGAAAAGAAACAAGAAAGTACATTCCCAATTTGGTACACCTGCTCATCCTATGTTTCTTCCAAAATCAAGAGAATTAAAAGGTAATCGTCTCTACTCCTCAGGGAATACTTTACACTAAACGGTGGAACACTGCTGTGAGGATTTGATTGCATTCGGCAGCGGGAGCACTAGAGACATCAGGTATTGCTATTGGATGATCAATTCTGGATCACAAATGCCACTCAAACTCATCACAAAGGTACTGGTTGGTGCTCAATCACTCTGGAGAATGCTCCAGAGTGATTGAGCTGCTCCACAGCTCCACAGCTCAATGCTCAATTCAAACTTTTGAACACAGTGTATATTCAAGCCAGAACCACAGGGACGCCTTGCAGCCTGTGCAAAACAGCAACATAACCATTGTGGTATAAAACAGTAATTGCTGGCTCAAAAACAAAAATCTTTGTGTAAGATCTGCCCCCCTTTTAAGAAAACCTAAAGTGAATTAGAGATCTTTAAAGCCTGGAGACATATTTGCGAAGAACAAGGTGTAGTGAAGAAACCCTATCAATTCTCTTCACATACCAAGAGGTCTAGGGATGTTTTCCATCATCAGTCATCTAGGAAGCATTGTGGTAGTAAATTGCAATGTGTTGGTGCGCTACTCAATGATCTGAGCAGGAAGCAAAAGTAGGATCCAGTGAAGCAGTGAGTCATTTTTATCCACATAGTAAAGTTTTCATTATACACATTGCAAGCTGTCTAGCGCTCACATTCTCTGATTATGCAGTCATGCTGTTTTAACTTCTACAGAATATGGCTCGGCATCATCATGTTGAAACAAGCATGGATGTTTTGTTCTAGAAGGCAGCATATTTGCTCCAAAATGTTTGTATAATTTTCCCGGTTGACCGTGCTTTTACAGATGTAAGTTACTGCAAGTTATCCATGTCATGTTCACCCCCATACAACTGATAAACCATGACATTTTAACTTTACACTGGCAACAATTTGAAAGAGCCATTCCTTCTTTTGTCCATAAAACGCAACATGCAATGTTTCCAAAAACAAGCAAAAAGATTTGACTCATCAGACCACAGTATTTCCACTGTGTATCAGTCAATTGATGAGCTACATCTTAGAAACGTTTCTAGACGTTCTTGGCATATGGCTTCTGCTATGCGTAGTACAGTCTTAAATTATAGATGCCGATTTTAAATGCAGTGCCTTCTGTTTATGCGGAATATTCCCCCAAATTCCCTGAATACTTTGATGATATTACATGTCACAGATGGTGAAAATACTCACTTTGGTGCCAAGTCTTGACCCATCTTTGCCCTTAAAGGACTACACCTACCTTGAACGGTGTTTTTATTACCAAGCATAATTGCATTACCTAGCTCAGAAGTATGAAGAATTTCATACTTGGATAACTTCAAGCTTGGTTCGATCCAAATCGGGATTTTCTCTCTCACACTAATGGATCACTTTTTTTTCCCACTAGGATACCTCACTATGGCAAACTTATGATGAAAACCCAGCCTGCTCCAGGACAGGTTAGGTTTTTTAGGATTTCAAATCATAAACAGCTCTTCGACAAATCAGGATGAGCTTCTGACCATGTCATTTTT
Source organism: Pygocentrus nattereri (assembly GCF_015220715.1). NCBI lineage: Eukaryota > Metazoa > Chordata > Actinopteri > Characiformes > Serrasalmidae > Pygocentrus > Pygocentrus nattereri. Next base: position 44,290,984 of record NC_051213.1, on the reverse strand, counting down.
GGTAGACTTAATTACCTATAGTGGAATATAGAGCATTTTGTTAAATGCAATAACAATCTGTGACTTGCTTATTCTTTTGAACCTTTATTTAACAAAAAAAAGTACAAAGAAATGACAATGTTCTGGCTGACCAACTTAATTTGTAAATATAAACAGATTTTGAATTTGATCCCTGCAACACAATTAAGAAAAATTGGGACAAGGACAAAATAAAAGTGAAAAGTTTATAGAATACTCAAGTTACACATTCCACAATATGCAGGTAAATTGCTGACAGGTGAGGCTAACATGACTGGGTATATGAGGAACATCTACCGAAGGTGCAGTCTTTACAAGCAAGGTGGGTTGTGGCTCACCACTTTGTGAGGGAATGGTAAAACAGTTCAAACATTTAGGTCTTCCACCATCTTCCCTACATAACATTGTGAGAAGATTCAGAGAATCCAGAGAAATCACAGTCCATATAGGGCAAGGCTGGATACCACTGTTGAATGTGCGTGACTTTCCACTGCTACCGTGTTAAATATAGCCACAAGAGCTCAGGAGTAAACCACTGTCACTTAACACAGTCCACCCTTGCATCAAGAAATGCAACTTGAAACTATTACGCAAAAAGAAAGCCATACAACAATTCACACAGAAATGCAGCGCAGTTGTCTGGTCCTTGGACGGTCCAAAAGACAGGAAGAATGGAAATGTGTGCAGTGGTCAGAGGAGCCCACATTTGTTTGTTTTATGAAGAAAGTGAGTTCTGAGTTCTTCTGTGCCAAAGACGAAAGTTACCATCCAGGCTTTTATCAGCGAAATTTGGAACAGCCAACATCTCTCATAGAGGTGCATCAGGGGCCATGGCATGGGTGACTTGCACATATTTGACGGTACCACTGACATGGAGGCATATATTGGGATTTTAGAGAGACATTTGCTGCTACACATCTTTTCCCAGTACATCCATGTTGCTTCAATAAGACAATACAAGGCCTCTTTCTGCATGTCAGCATGGCTTCATAGACACAAAGTGTGTGCCTGACTGACTTGCCTGCAGTCCAGATCTGTCTCCTACTGTTAATGCATGGCGCATCATGAAGAGGGGAAGGAGGCAATGACTACCACGGGCTGTTGAGCAGCTGGAGTCTTGTATCAAGTGGAGTTTTTGCCCATGCTTGCAACAATTAGTGTCCTCAGTTCCCAAATGATAGTCATTACAACAAAAGGTGATGTAACACAGTGGTAAGCATACTTCTGTCCCAATTTTGAGTATTAGCAGGCATCAAATTCTAAATTGTGTATATTTACAAAACACAATTAAGTTATTAGTTAAAACATTGGACATACTTTCTTTGAACCAAACGTTCAAGAGAATTGCATATTCTTGTTTTTATTGTATTTTTTAAAATGTACCAACTTTTCCGGAAATGGGGTGTGCAGTTCAGGAAGCAGCTACTACTGTAGTTACGTAGCCAACACAGTGATTCGTGTTTTCCACTCTGAAAATAAGTTGCTTGGCTCCTCCTCATGTTTCACATGATTTGCTGTTCATCGTAAACATCTAAAATTTCATATGGACACGCAGAAGGATTAATCAAAGCCTGTGTATCTAAACCTGGGTTAAACAATCTTAAGGTTGAGACACTTCTTAACAGCTGTTACAAAACAAGTTAATCGTGGTTGCATAGTTTAAGTCTGAAGACGAAACAGTCAGCAGTCAGGAACTTTAAGTTGCATATGCCTGAATGTACAAATAGTTTAACAAATAGTACAAATAGGAGAGTCTTTGGCTTGGTGATGGTGCACTGGATTTGCAAGACAGTCCGGAAGTAGATTTGTGTGCTTGCTACCACCATACCTTGTGAAAGACTTCAATGTCTCTGAGAATGTATTGACCTGTCAGTAGTCACGTTGAAAACCAAAGTAAAGTACATGGTACTTGCTTTCTTGTTCAAAACCTGAAAGGTTTCTAAAAGAAGTTGATATTGAAAAACACTGTGCCATTACATGCAAATAAATATGAGCTGACAGAAAATTTAAGGTGGGTGTCAAGAGGAATTCACATTGTAGAGATTATAATTTTCATTTTGTTTGTTTTAGTTGGTTGGTACAGAGTTGTAAGCTTAACATTTCTACAAAGAAGACTGCACTGATGTTGAACATTATTGTAAGGAATGCTGGTTGTTTTGGTGGTTTTATATTAACGATCTGGGGTCCACAAACCCACCTGCGTGTTGTGAGATCACACGTGATACCCATCCAGAGATATGAGGCTTTGAATGAGGGGTTGAGAAACACGTTATATGCCTCTCTGTGTGTTATTGGTGTCTTTGTCCAAGTAGGTTTTGTAAAGTAGTGACAAAGATAGCAAAGCTTTTTAATATGGCACATGGGTATCATGTTATATGCAAGTGAATTTTCCTGCTGTGGGACTAGTAAAGGATTATCTTATATTAAGTGTCTTTAAAGACAAATTTAAGATAATATAAAAACTGAGAAAATGTCCTTAGACCCCAGATGGTTGAAGAACCACGGAAAAGTCAGACAGTGGGATAACGAGGCAGGATTTGTAATGCTGTAGACCTATTAGAAAAAAATGTTTCCACAACTATTTAAAATTTGTACATTGAAAAGCCAGTCAGAGAATGCTTATGATTTTCTAACAGCCTTATACAATGCACAAAATATGTCTGCAGTTGTTCTGTATGTAGTTAAATTTCATTAGGGTTTTTTGCACTTTGCTCAAAAGGTATTTAAATTATGCTGCAGCTATAAGCAGTAACCACAGTAAAAGCAGAGGCGTTTCCATGCAACTGGTAAATACAATTTATCCACTTAAAATACAGTTACAGTCTTCTTTGAAAGCAGGCCGATTCATGTCCTGAGCAGGCTGCCAAAATAGCAGAGCACCAAATCACTGGCAGTGGCTCAGAAAACAAATGATCTTGCTTTATAATGTAAGGTTCATGTTCTGTAATGAATATTAAAATCCAAAATTACACTATTACACATTTGCCCAAGTGCTGGCTAAAGGTTTAAACAGAACACTGTAAAATAAAATCATTAAGCCCCAGTGTGTAACTGTAAACAATCTAGCAAGTAGAATTTGTTAACTGTCTTGACTTGGGCAAAAAAACAAAGCACAAAGTTGACCAGTCAAAGCTACCTTCATAGCAGTTATCGACCAGCATTAAAGAGCACTTAAAAATGCCAGATAGTCAAGGATATCCTGAAATGCTGGGACGCTAAATACGCCTTAGCTGCTTTTACCAAAGAAAACCTTTTACAACCCTTGGCAAAATATAGTAGAGCTGGATTGAAATCTAGGTTTTGCAATAGGGTGATATAATCATTTGTCAGCAATAAAAGACAAGAAAACCAATGCTGATCCTTACTGGCTAATAATCACCCAATTCTAAAGCTTTTCAATATCGCATGGACAGATGAGACAAAGATCAACTTGTACAAGAATGACCGGAAAAGAAGAATATGTAAAAAGAAAAGAACTGCTCATGATCCAAAGCATGCATCTTATCTATCAAGCATGGTAGAGGTATTGTTATAGTGTAGGAATGCATGGTAAAGTAGTCCAGGTTGTTTGGTGTCCTGAGTGGGGCTCGTGTGACAAAGTGTTAGCATTTTTAAACTGATATGCACATACAATATAAGCTCATCATATATGTAAACGCACTTTTACATTTTTCACAAAGCCTAGAATTGGATACATATCTGATCTAGGACCACATATAAAAGTGGATCAGGAGGTCGGATTTGAAAAGATCTGATTTGTGTGTCCACACAGCTCTGAAAACATCAGATCTGAGTCACATTAGAGCAAAAAAATTGTATTTCTGCCCCTTCAACCTGGCAATGTGAACTTAGCCAAAAGTCCCCAAAATTTTGATGAAATGTAAACACTACTGGCAACACTGTTCACAATGTGATGAAGAACAAAGATTTTTTTTCATCTAACATTCTTAACCTATTAGATGCGGAAACGTACAGTCAGGTCTCCAAGTATTTGGACCACACATTTTTTGCAAGTTTGCCTCTGTACACAACCACAACAGATCTGAAACAAAGTAATCAAAATGTGATTAAAGCATACACTTGCAGCTTTAATAAAAATAATTAATCGTTTAGGAAATACAGCTATGATTACAGTCTTTCCACTTTCACAGGCTCAAAGGTATTTGGACAAAAACAATTACAAATACAAGGGTTATTTTTAATGATGCAAGTCAGGAACCCATGGAAAACATCAACTGCTAAACTTCCTACCTCAAGATGCTTTGCCAGGCTTCTACTTTTTTTTTGTTTCGTTAGTGGGTCTTTCTGTCTTCAGTTTGGTTTCCAATGAGTGAAAAGCATGCTCAATTGGGATGAGGTGAGGAGACTTAAGCCCTCGGCATACTTAATATGCAACAAACAAAATTCTCAACAGTTGTACGAAGCCAAAAGCGCCTTCATGAGTTTACAAGCTTGCATACTTTCTGCAGTTTCATGTTGACTATCGCAGACGCTCCACATTTTATGATAAGTTACATGATTGCTGGAAAACAATTCTTTCATAGTTTTAACTATGCCAACGCTTCAGTTCAAAATACTGCCACTATTTTAAGTGGAACAGGGAAACTTAAACAAGAAGCTGGTGAATAGAAAGCCAACTTCAGCCTTGTCCTCTTGTGAACCTAAACATAAGTTAACCTCCATGTTTTGGTACTAGGAACTTAACACCTTACATTTAGGAGATATTCATTGTTTGTTTAACAAATGCACATTTTACATTTAAATAGTATTTTTGTATTTTTTTTGTATAGTATTTTGTCTCCCAAAGCTGAATCTCCTCAAAGTTGTCCATGTTTCATGGCACGCCTTTTTTGACTGACCAATCACCGGCTCTGCTACGGAGCATCTTCGTCCACAAAGTTCGCCCATCTGCCATGAGCCTCCATGTGTCATCTCCAGACGTCATCTCCACAAGACATCTGCTGACGCCTTAACTCAGATATTTAAGAACATTCCAGTTCTTTGCCATAAGAAGCTCTTGGGGTGCTTTCACAGTACATTTTGGGTCATTATCCATCTGTATCGTGAAGCACCATCTTATCAGTTTTGCAGAATTTGACTGAATCTGAGAAGAAAGTATAGCTCTACACATTTTAGAATGAATCCTGCTACCTACATCAGTAGTCACAAGAAACACCAGTGACTATACATGCAGATACCATTACACTGCCTCCAACATGTTTGACAGAAGCTGTGGTATGCTATGGACTATGAGACCTCCCTTTCCTTTTCCATATTCCTCTCTTCCCATCATTCAGGTACAAGTTATTCTTGGTGTCCTCTGTCCAAAGAACCTTGTTCCAGAACTGGGCAGGTTTTTTAGTTGTTTTCCAGCAAAGTCAAATCTGGCCTTTCTTTTCTAGAGAGTTACATTTTGAAGTAAACCCTCTGCATTTACATTCATGAAGGCATATCTTGATTGCAGATTTCGGCAATGACACACTCGGCTCCATACCAAAAGTTGATTTGTTTTGTTTTTTAGCCTAATGATGGCCACCCTTCATTTGCATAAACACATCTTTGGACTGCATACTGCAAATTCTCAGGAACAGCTACCGAATGCATATTCAACACTTGGAATCAACTCTAGACATTTTAGATCTTTAATTCATCATGAAATAATGAAGGAATAGGCCACACCTCTCCACAAAACTGCTCATCAGTCAACTGTCCAGTTATTTTTGAGCCTGTGAAAATGGAGGGACAGTGTAAATGATGGTTATAATTCCTAACTGGTGATGCAATATTTGTAAAACCCTTTGAATCAAAGCTGAAATTCTACACTTCAATCACATCTTGACTGTTCATTTCAAAACCATTTTTTTCGTGGTGTGCAGAGGCAAAATTACAAAAATTGCGTCACTGTCCAAATACCCACAAACCCGACCGTATGCCTATATGCCCAGATATTAACGAATTAGCTAACACAACTAAAAAACTAACACTACTATGATAAAACAACGCATAAAGAATCTTTTTATAATTGCAGTTTATAAATATAAACTGTTCTTTTTTGGTAGGTAGTGTATTTCCATTATGAATGCGTTGATACAAGTATTACATATTGGCTCATAATCAAACCCGTAAAAAATAACTGATGCTAAAACACAATACTCACTGATACCATGTGACATAAGCAGAGCGTACACTGCAGCTCTAATGAACAAACGACTCAAGCTGGCAGTAAAGAAGGGTCTGCTCAGCGTTAGTGACTCAGGGTTGGCCACAAAGCTGTTGGTCACTTTAAACATTCTGCCTCGGCAAATACCCAACAGGAATACACTGCGTGGTTTTTAAACTCACACAAACACTTCCCCAATATGAGTGAAGACAAAATGGAGGCAAAACGGTTGACATTTCTTACCGAAGTTCATATATACCAACTTTACTCTTTTTGGCTGACTAGGACTGTGAGGTATAAACATTTTTTTAAAACTTCGGAAAATAGGCTGTCGATATACCATACTGTCCTACCATGTACATTTCAATGCAGTTTGGTTAGGGGAGCAGCTATAGCTCAGCATGTTTACACAGTACTCAGCGTGTTTTTTTTAAATAAAGAAGCTTTATTTATTTATTATATTTTATGAACAGAGTTGTCTGTAAAGGCTGGGTTCACGTAGCAACGTTTTCATACAGTGCGACTATATAAATCGTAGGCTTTGTCCGTACATGATGGACCGTTTAAACTTAGGCCCAACCCCATTGGTTCTTATTACCCCTGTTTTTGAGTGTCACCCTAACCCCTTGGAACTAAGTTACAAGGGGTAGTGGTTTAAATTTAGCCCTACAAAAATGGGACAAACCTCAAATAATAATAATAATAATAATGATAATAATAATAATAATAAAAAAATACATTACATCATTAAAAGGCTACTAGCGCTGCTCTGTAGGTAACCCGGCCCGTCTTCAATGATAGCAAAGAAGGGAAACGTTCAGCAACCTTGCTGCTGAGCTTTGATTACATTTAGGGCATCACATGCTTTCAAAGAAGATATAACATTTATTATCACCCACCGCTAATTCTTTGGTGATATGAAGCTGTAGTCAGCGATTTGCCAGCTTCTTGTTTGAATTTTCCCATTCCACCTTAAATGGTGAAGCAATTACATTCTGGCGCTTCAGGTGTTAATACTTCTGGTCTATTTAAGGTGGAACAGGAAAGTCAGCTAGCTAGCTACCGAGAGATAGCAGGCTATTAGTGATTTTTTTTATGGTTGTTATGAAAAAAAAATGACCATAATACACTGAAACGACATTAAACTAAGATAATACAGTGGTTATTGTATTTTTTTAATAAAGAAAACATTTGTGGGTTTCTTTGGTCGCTCACGCAGCCATCTTGCTGGTTTTTCTTTTCTCCTCATAACACTCCGTTTGGAGAGTGCCTCTGAAAAACCTCTGTTTGGAGGGCCATGTAGCCCTAACACTTCGCCCTACCCTTCTATCTGAACAAAAACGGGGACACCCTACCCCTAGATGTAAACACGCAAAACAGAGGGCTAAGGGCTAAGAGGTAGGGGCAAGGGATGAAATGGGATTGGGCCTTAGTGTTGTCACCAAAGAACAAGATTTCTAAAATCGCATGGTATAAGCCTGGCTTTAGAAGCCACTACACGTCCGCCAGCCCTAACAAGGAACTTCAAACATAAAACTCCACAAGTAACCTACTTGGATTAGTGTTGGATGCAGATCCCACTAATACAGTGCTACAGTGACGAGTTGTAGAAAGTGGCAGTCAAAGCCAGATGCCAGTGATGGACTGAACCCCTCTCCAGCAATGTGGAGCAAAATCCGCTCTTCTCTGACTTAAGGTAGCTAATGTAGCATAGCTAGCTAATACATGTCATTTCAAATCAGACATTATTTAACTGCTAAGGTATGCTGCACTTATTTACACTAACAAATACTTCATTCTAAGTAGGTAATTTGTTATGGTATCAGACTTGGTATCAGTGAGTACTAAAAAACAAAACCAAATAGTATGCATCTCTAACCTACATCATTATCAATGTAAAAAGTTGTAGCTAGGGCCACCATAAAACTCATTTGCAATACAATAATTTCTTAAACAGAGAAAACATGAAGAGGTACAGATGTGCAAACCTACCTGATGATTGGATTTCAACAAAAAATATTAGTGTAATTTCTAAGCTGTCATAGGCATCAATTTTGTACTCAATAGTAATAGTTATTCAAGTTACTTACAATTTCTCTGACGTTTCTGTGCTGATGTTTATCCACTTAGTTGACTGACACCAACACATACAATAGATCTTCTTGAAGATTTCTATAGCAGCAAAAAAACAGAAGTACTTTATTAAGATGATTAAAATGAAGGCACTGCCACTAAAATTGACAACTGTATGCTTCAGATAACATAAGATTAGAAATGAGCAGATCAGAGGGACAGTGAAGGTGGAGCAGTTTGGAGATAAAGCCAGAGAGGCCAGGTTGAGATGGTTTGGACACGTGTTGAGGAGGAATAGTGGATATATTGGGCAAAGAATGTTGGAGATGGAGCTGCCGGGTAGAAGGAGAAGAGGTAGACCTCAGAGAAGGTTTACGGATGTAGTTAGGGTGGACATGGAGATGGTTGGTGTGAAAGTAGAGGAGGCAATGGATAGGGCATGATAGAGGCAGATGATCCGCTGTGGCGACCCCTAAAGGGAGCAGCCGAAAGAAGATGCTTCAGATAACAGACTCATAGTTTCAGAGAAGATGCACGTGTACAGAAATGCAACACCACTAGGGCTGGGTGATTGAAATCAGTATTTTTTGGCATTTTAGCAACCTATATTATTTGATATTCATGCATTTATTCTGGCTTAAAAGTGTTTTTTCCCCCAATCAGAACAACCATAACATGCACTAAAGTTATGCGACATGTAAACCTGGATATAAGCAAATTATTGTCAAGCAGATTCAAAGTGTTTACTGCAACAACAACTACAATACAATGGTATACAATCATATTTCTTTTGTGACAAATTAATGCTGGGATGCAGTTTAAAGTGGGAAAATATGGTTATTTTGGGTCTTTTTTTTTTATCCTATCCAAAGCAAATGCGATGCTAGAGCTCTTTCATTTCATTAATGCTTTAGCACGTTTTGCTGTCCTCAGATAATAAGTATACCTCCTGAAAAGGCATGCATGCTGATTGTTATCAGCATATTCAAATTAGTTTCACTTTCTCAGCTGTAGACTAGTTGGGAGTAGCAGCACGTTATTAGTAGCCTCATATGATTAGTGCTTAGCCATTTGAATTTTTAAAGCTGCTTTGTGTTGTAATGCTGTTAACATGATGAACGGATGTTTCTACAGTACTGTAAAATCACCTACTTGTTTACTGTTAGTTTACAGCCGTATAACACGCTAATTTTCTTACATTTTTGAATATGTGAATGGGATCGACACGTACGCATCCACAATATACCAGTGCTATACTGTGAGTGATACAGCCTTTATTAGAGAAATAAAAATTGTGTTTTGCATCATATCCCTGTTTTCGGAAGAAGACCTTGTATCTCCAACACGGTAACTTTACCGGAGAAGGAAAAAATGTTTTCAAGTCATTCTGAGCTGTTTATTTTGGTCCATTCTTCACGAAAATTACAAAGAGCAACAGGCTTTAAAAAAAAAAAAAAATCATATCAAAAACTGAAAAACGACAAAAATGGAGATACAAGGTTTTCTTCTGACAGCAGTGAGATATGCAAGATCCTATACTTCTCATACACTTGTTAGAGCTAAAGTTACTACAAATAGATCTACTACAAATAGATCTACTGCTTACGCTACAACCCTGCAGACCAGAATGACCACAGAACAGATGAAACTATATGGGGACACTTCAGATAAAGTCTGCTATGACACTTAAAACGGCCGAGGCTCCTAAATTATAAAACCGCACAGGTGTACAAGGCTAAAGCCGGCTTCTTATGCCGGCCTTACACCAAACGACATTTCAAGCGGTTTCACTGTGCCAGACAAATTTCCATTGTCGGTATAATATCAAGAAAGTCTTGCGGGAGTTGAGTTGCACTCTCGTCATCTCGATTGTTTAGTGTAAGGTGGTCAGGACGGCGGCTTAAGGTCAGTCTCTGTTTCGTCTTAAGGCTGCAGCAAAATTAACGGTGTTTAATATTATCATAAGTTTTAAGTCTTAGCTCATGCAAATAGTGACATGAGAGCAAGCAGGCGAGCGCGTGCAAGAGAGAATGAGAGAATCCATGCGTGAGTAACCGAAATCTCTGTTAAAAAAGGCAAATCTGCTCCATTTTAAAACAATAATCATTCACTTAAATGTAAAGTGCCTGTTTTATGATTTCAGGTTCACTGAACCTGTAACAGTGATGCTTCCTATTACAGTGGTTTCTCATTTTATTTGGTTTTTTTTTTTTACAGATAGATTCATAACAGCCAATCAACAATGGTTGGTTAGTGTAGTGGTTAATACTTCTGCCTTCTACACTGTAGACTGGGGTTCAATCCCCTACCAGGGCAAGCACGCTACACTATACCAATACGAGTCCTTGGGCAAGACTCTTAACACTACCTTGGGCTACCTGTGTAAAATGATCAAATTGTAAGTCGCTCTGGATAAGAGCGTCTGCTAAAACACCATAAATGTAAACAATACTGAATCGTTGTATGTTTTGTTGATGTGTAAATCTTTGTCAAATTTTAAAAAATTAACTGCACATTTTACAGGTTAATTTATTGCACAGTTTGTGATGATCTGCCATATACATATAGCCAACGTATTTTCCCCATCTACACCACTATAGAGCAGGAGGAAAGGTGTCCATTTCCAGTGGGTGCATGATGGGAAATTCTCTCAAAAATCTAGTTGGAGTCTTGCAAATAGTGACACTGCAAGATTTTTCTTTTTGAAAAAGTCTTTGGAGCTGCTGGACTGTTAAACATGTCTCGCGTTCCAATTTTTAAAAAGTGACCAATATCATTTAACCAATATATTTGAGCGCAATGCCTAGATTTGATTCGCTGCTGTAGTGATCACAAATAAAAGCTGAAACCTACTGCCGCATCCCAACACCGAATTTTTCACTATGGGCAGGGTGTCCCTTTAAAAACGGTAAGACCCAGGTCCCAGTGGTCATTTAGGGCTACTTGCAAGGCTTCTAGGTCGAAAATAAGTGAATTGAGGTACAACTACCTGAATCAAATCAAACTGTAGCTAAACTGTGCATTAAAAATGACACTGCAGCCTAAAACTAGCAATTAATATGTTCCTGTTGTGCATTAGCCTCATTGGTTTAACGTCTTTTTTTTGTGCTTCTGAACGTTAATAGAGTGATAATGTTTGTGTTGCTCGATGCAATAAAACATTTTCACATACATACAGCATACACACACACACACACACGTCTGTCTATATATAGATAGATATATAGATAGATAGATAGATAGATAGATGCATACATACATACGTAGATAGATACATAGACAAGAAGATTACATATATATATATATATATATATATATACATATATATATATATATATATATATATATATATATATATATATACACATACATACGTACATAGAGATAGATAGATAGATAGATAGATAGATAGATAGATAGATAGATAGATAGATAGATAGATATTACTCACACACACACAAGTATACAGCTTCAGTTGCCTCTACAATTCGTATATTTCCCTCACGCGTTGATTTTGTTTGACAGTAAGATGTAGGCTAGCTAATAATTTGGGGTCTGTACCTTGCAGACCGTGCGTGAGTGACAAATATCGGGTTTCCAAAACGAACATTTCCACCCAGCTAACTTTACAGTTAGCGTTAGCTAGCTATGAAAGCTAACCGCTAGCTAACTAAGCAAACTTGCGTTCGTCGCCTTGTCTAGCCAAGGATTCTAAGGCTAAATAGACGACAGCTCTAATTTCAAGGACTGGCCACATTTGAGACACTACAGTTAATTAACATATAATATGCGTCTTTAAAACAAGGACTGGACATCCACAACGACGGTTAGCTCACGTTAGCTAGCCATAATTTGGCTATTGTTACACTAGCTTCCGTTCGCTAACTGGCTAACGTTAACTAGTCAGTAAAAAGGTTAAGTCAAGGGAAGCTCACGCAGTCTTCGCCAGCCTGCATCCCTTCTCACAATTAAATGGATTGTTTCAGTTTATACGGCGCCTTCGTGGACTTTTGCGCCCCACTTCGCTGGCTAGCCAGGCTAATCAAAATGTCAGCTAATCGCCAGGTTAGCTAGCTCGGCGGACGGCTGCAGTGCTGAGCTAGCTGCGTGCTTTGCTTTGACACTCGAGGCGTAAGGGGGAAACTAACCGCGTGGATCCTCGGCGTTTTCAGCGCTTTATTCTCCTTGGTTGCACCGTTGTTGCACGTCGTCGGACGGGTCCCGTTCACAGTTTACTACAAACACACGTCCAATCGCTGTAGGTAATAAAAACATGATATAAAAACACTGAAGGAAGTGAAAGCGGTAAATCCTAACGCGTCTTCCAACTACCCGCTAGTCAGCCCCAGACGCTCCACCTACTACTCACCCTCGACTCTACTCTACTATTTGGAAAGGCGTCCAGAAGGAATTTAAACGATTTTCCAAACTTTTCCACGTATTTCCAATCGTTTAGATGCAAACAAAGTCATTCAGAGTGATTTGACGTGAAATTGTGCACTGCAGAGAAATTTACTTCCATTTCTTTCCAGCGGTGGTGATGGGAACCAGGAGTCCTCACGTCCAGAAATACAGCCAAGTTAAAGGGGAATTTCACCGATTTTTCCAAACGTCTGTATAATTCAGTCATTGAGATGTAAACAGTTATTCATGGTGGTTTGATGTGGTCCATTCTAGAGAACCTTGCCAACTTAGACCTGGGGGTCCTGTTGTCTTCAAGAATATTATTTACTATTCAAAACGACCAGCAAACCTAGACGTGTCTTTTGATTTTTATGTGGAATGTTGGTCATGCTAAAAAGTGGTAAATCTGGGAAAAATAAGGTTTCTTTAGGGAGTATTTTTCCTCACAGTGCCCTAACTACATGTACAGCTCTGCCATGAATGGCTTTCAAAATACAGTGGGCCCCCTGAATGTCTCACCATCAAAATTCTGGTGGTCCATTTCTTAAGAGGTTATTGGAAATAATACATTGTTACTCATTTCTCAAAATAAATTGGTAAGATCTCAGTTAATGTGTGAAAGACCAAGCTGCCAAATTCCAAAGGGCATTTCCAAAAGCACTGCGACGGCGAGTGAGTTAGCAGCCCCTCAGTGCTGGGGTACCCAGCCAACATGAGACCCCCTGAATACCAGTGCAGTAGTTTTAGGCCAAATCCTTGCTTGGGAACATAAGTAAAAACACATTAACCAGAAAATGCCATAGCTTTCTGTCAGGGCGCTTTCAGAGGTATTTAACTTTGGATGTCTGGTTCCTATCACCACCACTGTGAACAATTCTGACTCTCTAGAACAGAGCATCCATCCACTGAGAATCAAGTGATCACATCCTCTACAGTGAACAAAAAAAAGTATATACATGTATGTAACACCTATGTATGTATGTATGTATGTATGTATATGTGATGGTTAAACTTGTTAATATGTCATATAGATAAATATGTACCATAATATAAAATATATATTTTTTTCCCCATATGTAACTTTCAGCAAATGCATGCTATATAATTGGAACAGAGCCGCCCAAACCTTTGCATACGACTGTGCAATTTAAAATTATTTATAGAATGATCATATCATAAAATTTTCTAGGAAAGATGATCACACTGTGGGAAAAAACTAATAACATAACATCCAAAACGTCCTTTAGCTTCAAAAAAGTGTGCACATTTAAGCGACCGGTTAACCTCAGTTAAAGCTCATATACAGTGACATCTAGTGGCAGATGAGAGATTTTTAAATGACTCAGCAATTGAATTCAGTTTAAAATGCAGTTTAAGAAGTTTAAATTAAACTATGTGACTTATTCAGGTTAAGCCAAATTAATGGCAGTGCTACAGGCCTGAGAGGTTTATTGTTTCCACAAAGATGTAGAAACTGATTTGTCTGCAAATAATGTTCAATAGAACTCAATAATTAAAACAGTAAAAAATCTAACATCAATATGAATACCTGGTTTAAGGGGAGCCTGGCCACTTCCTATTTCTCCCATTATATTAAAAACATAATTGCAAAATACCATAGTGCACACACGAGCGAATCCTCAATGAATGATTTGCATGTATTTGTATATGTTACAGCTATTGTGTTGTATCGCATTGTATTGTATTGTTTGTATTTATTTATTCATTAAATATGGTTTTTGTCAATAATTGTTTATTAGTGATATTTTTCATTACAGTATTGATGTTATTTAGTATCTCAACTTCCATAAGTAACTTCAACTTCAATTTACTCATTAATGTGATTCATAGCTTGAGTTTTCTGTATTTTATTTTCTTATTCTTCTATTTGAAAGAATATCCAAAAATGAAAATATTTGATAGTTCCATTCCCAGAACTCACCTGTTCAATTTTGGCCATCATATTATACCTGTAGCATTACAGAGAGAGCAATGCAAAATCTCCTGTGTCCTATAATTCAAATCTAATAAACATGCAAATGTAAGTAGCGAAATCTATAAATTAAATTCAACTGAAATTTGGAAAACAATCATGTTTTCTTTCACACAGTGACATGATATCATTGGTTGATATTATTTTTTCCTGTTTGCTGGTGCTTTATGTGGTGTGTCTTTGACTTTGTACACACTTACTGACTCAGATTTGTTTACAGTGGTGGCGATAGGAATTTACAATGTCCGCAACTAGATTATAGCCATTGTTTTTGGTAATTAAAACCAAGACATTTGCCCGACAATGCCACTTACATTAGTGCTTGTGCAGCCACAAGCTCTACTAGTCAGTCAAAAATCACTTCCACACCAAATAACAGGAAATCACTTTGGACAGAATTGTCCTCAGCCTGGATGAGGAGTGTTAACATTTCACTAGCAGCGGTAGCTGACGCTCCAGTGCCACCAAAGTTTTGACTTTTTTCTTCACTTCCTCATAAAACGCGCCACACTAAAAAGCCCCACCCACAGCATTTGATTGATGCGAGTGCCTCTTTGCAAGTGCAAACATCCATCCATCCATCCATTTTCCAAGCCGCTTCTCCGTCAGGGTCGCGGGGCAAGTGCAAACAGAGTTGCAAATACATTTTCATTTTGG
The DNA here is from genome assembly GCF_015220715.1 of Pygocentrus nattereri. NCBI lineage: Eukaryota > Metazoa > Chordata > Actinopteri > Characiformes > Serrasalmidae > Pygocentrus > Pygocentrus nattereri. Next base: position 44,275,679 of record NC_051213.1, on the reverse strand, counting down.
CAAGCTAAAGCATGACCAAGAGGTAATGAAATTTCAAATCCAGAATCGTTATTCAGTTTTTAATGTCAGAGTCTAGAATGCTGTAGACTTTGAGAATAAAGACGAGATACTTCAAGATAAAATATCGTACGGTATGATACTTCGAGAATAAAGTCATAATATGTCAAGAAGGAAGTCATAATATTTTGAGAATAAAGTAATACTTCAAGAAAAAAGTTGTAGAATTCCAACATTAAAGTCAGATATCACAAGGAAAAGTCATGATATCGTAGCCTTCCTCCTGATAAAATAAGTGACCTTGGGGAGTTGGTAGAGTTATACTTTTGTATCGACACATCAGCATCAGACTGTTATTACTATAAGAAACGACTAAGAAGGTAACTGTTTATTTAGAATAAAGAACCAGGCAGACTCCAGAGTAACTGTTTTGTTGAAGGAGAACTCGCAGGCAGTGTCGGTAGTTAGCCTTGTAAATGGCCATGCCATTCAAAGAGGGCATGTAGTTTCACAGCTGACAATGAGAATGATAATCAAATTGATCGATACTGATGCATGGTCGCCATCTCCATCGTTGCCAGTACAGCAACCAAGACCTCAACACGTTATGGCAGCACCCCTACAATTAGCCTACTGTATTCTCAAAATATCACAACGTTATTCTTGCAACTTTACAACTTTATACTCAAAATATTATGACTTTATTCTAAAAATGTCACTGTACGACTTTTTATCTCTTAATAGTGCGACCCTGATTTTGAATTTAGAGCAGGTTTGCCTCTAGAGGCCCTGGTGTGATACATCTATCATACTATATAACAGAGAAAACTGCAGCAATGGAAGTGCTAACTTTTTCACTTCAGAGTCTTGTGCGACCCTTTTCTGCAAAGGTATATCTCAACCTTTAGCATCAGAGGTGCTCCCACTCGATCACAGAATATGTTCTGTGTTATTTATTGATAGCCTAACTTTATTTACCTAGATAATGCTAGTCACTATTACCTGTTGCTAACTTGCATAAAGGGAAGAAAAAACTACCATTCGGTTGCCGACTGAGAGGATTGAGTTTGGTTCTTTGGTAGGTCGGTGTCCTCTGGCTCTGAACTGGATTCTGGCTCTGGTGGCTCAGACATGTATGGCTATATAGTCCAATAAAGCTGCTAGATGTATCAAATTCTGTGTGTATGTGCCAGCTGAATGCTGCTAGTGGCTTCATTCCCATCCTTCAAACCTTAAACGGTGCAGCAGGTACAATATATTGCCAAAAGTTTTAGCTTGTCTGCCTTCATGTGCATATGAACTTGAGTGACATCTTATTCTTAATTCGTAGGTTTTAATACAATGTCGGCCCACCCTTTGCAAGCTACAACAGTTTCAACTCTTCTGGGAATGCTTTCCACAAGGTTTAGGAGTGTGTTTATGGGAATTTTTGACCATTCCTCCAGAAGCACATTTGTGAGGTCAGAGACTGATGTTGAACGAGAAGGCCTGGCTCACAGTCTCCAGTCTAATTCATCCCAAAGGTGTTCTATCAGGTTGAGGTCAGGACTCTGTGCAGGCCAGTCAAGTTCTTCTACACCAAACTCGCTCATCCATGTCTTTATGGACCATGATTTGTGCACTGGTGCGCAGTCATGTTGGAACAGCAAGGGGCCGTCCCCAAACTGTTCCCAGAATGTTGGGAGCATGAAATTGTCCAAAATCTATTGGTCTGCTGAAGCATTAAGAGTTTCTTTCACTGGTACTAAGGGGCTAAGATCAACTCCTAAAACACCACCACAACATAATCCCCCGTCCACCAAACTTTACACTTGGCACAATGCATTCAGACAAGTACTGTTCTCCTGGCAACCTCCAAACCCAGACTCATCCATCAGATTGGCAGACAGAGAAGCATGATTTGTCAGTCCAGAGAACACGTCTCCACTGCTCTAGAATCCAGTGGCGGCAATTTACACCACTGCATTCAATGCTTTGCATTGAGCTTGATCATGTAAGACTTGGATGCAGCTGCTCGGTCTTGGTAACTCATTCCATGAAGCTGATCTGAAGGCCACATGAAGTTTGGAGGTTTGGAGGAAGTTTGCAGTGATTGACTCTGCTGAAAGTTGGCGACCTCTGCGCACTATGCGCCTCAGCAGCCGCAGACTCCACTCTGTCATTTTACGTGGCCGACCACTTCGTGGCTGAGTTGCTGTCGTTCCCAGTCGCTTCCACTTTGTGATAATACCACTGACAGTTGACTTTGGAATATTTAGTAGTGAGGAAATTTCATGACTGGACTGCAGGAATTAAACACTTTGGATGTCTGGTTCCTATCACTACAACTATAAACAATTTCTCTACATGGGAACTTTTCACATCAGATTACCATAAAAGACGTTCTTTATATCTTAATGATCAAATAATACTTTTACATTGTGTGGACATTTCATGATGACCATTAACAATAACATTGAGAAAAATGTTCATGTCATAAAACATTTAGCGGTTTATCCTAGTGCTGTCTGACTCTTTATTTTGGATTGCACTGCTTTTATAATACTGTAATGCTTTCTGTTTTTTTGGGGGATAACATTTGTTTCTTTCTAAAACTCTGTGCTCAGCACTCTGCACTCTTGTTTTGTGCTTTGTGCATTCCTGTGGTGCAAAAAATACATAACCTTGAAAAACCACACTCAAAAGAAAACACTGTTGGTTTCTTTTGGTCTAAAAGAAAATCCTAAAACCTCAAAGTTAGAGTTGCAAGCAGCACAGAATGAAATAAAAGCAAAAATTAGAAGCTATGTGTGAATGGCTTAAGTGGGACAGAGTAAAAAGTAGAGCCCTTTATTTAAGCAATATAACATATGAGATAGTGTGTTATTGGCTCGTACCACAGCCGTGATGTTATTTGAGATAACACACGACCTCAAGTGTTCTATTGCTTTTTACAACAGTTAAATAAATAAAATAAGGAATTACTAAATTGGGTTGTGAACAGCGTTTAACATGTTTTAATGCTCGCAGTTCCTTCTGCCAAATTATAGTTCCTTAACAAGCAGCTTGTTACTACGTCAGAGTAACAAGCTCTGCTGACTCGCTGCACAGTCTGCTGTAAGCCTCGCCTTTTGAACTACAGACTGAGATATAAAACTGCCACAATATCAAGTTTAGCTCAGTGTTGTCTTTTTTGCCAGATCAATATTAATGTTTTGTTCCAGCCAGTCTGTAAAGCATCTTACAGCCCATTTAGTTTGGCGAAATGGGCGAAGTGGTTGGTTAGTGTAGTGGTTAACACCTCTGCCTTCTACGCTGTAGACTAGAGTTCAGTCCCTCACCTGGGTAAGCACCCTACACTATACCAAAAAGAGTCCTTGGGCAAGACTCCTAACACTACCTTCGCCTACTTGTGTAAAACGATCAAATTGTAAGTCGCTCTGGATAAGAGCGTCAGTCAAATGCCGTAAATGTAAATGTAAATGCGAATGGTATTGGGTTCATTTCTGGCTGATTCCAGGTTGTTTAGCTGTTCTTCTGTCACAGCCGCCGAGTGAAGAGCTGCTCAGTGGTGATGACAGTTTGGGAATTTAGTGTAGTCTCGTCTTCAGAGTCTGACTAAATCGGCGGTCGTGAAAAAATGCGATCTTAAAAGTATCAATTTTCTGTGTGTGTGGCAAAGTAACAAGTAAAAACACTCAAATGGCTTAAGCATCTCCTACAGCTGTCAAAGTCATCGCTTAGCAAAAGTGTCTCAGTGGAGTGATACCGTGTTTATGAAAAAACATGCTGTTATGACCAAATAACAGCACAGTTAGAACGCTTCTCAACAAATCAGCAGTCAGAATTAACTGTTGTGTAACACAAAATACTTAAGAGATTTTAAAACACTTAAGAGTACAGAACTCTTAAAACATCACCCAAGTACATTAATAAATGTAAGTAATTACTAGGTTAGAGCTGGTGTTCGGATAATAAGGTATACCATACTAAAAATGATGGTATTTCAAAATGATTTTGTGTCAAAATGGCCAAATAAACACATTGGTGTGGAAGGTTCACCAGTGGGTAATGGCTAAAGACAATAAAGAACCAGGAAAAACTAAGCACGACAGTGGCTCGCTGACAGCTAATCTTGTGTTCTCATGTTGGCAGTAGATGGATAACAACAAACCATTGTTACATTGTTTTCAAAGTAGCCACAATGGAAAATACTTCCACCACTAGCAGCAGTGTTCGTAGACTGTGATGGTAAGCAGAACGTTCTATCGAGTTCCGTTTTCCAAAGGTTTGAGGGGTGAAGAGGTGAAATAAACCAGATGTTGACTTTTTTAGGAGCCATGGATGCGGAATTGTTGAATTCCAGATGAACTCAGTATTGTTCAACTCAAAATAAGAGTACAGAGCATTGTGCATAATTTCCACAGCTCTCCTCTGATAGCCATCCATTTTCACGAGTAATGCTAGCACCGTGTCAACGTTTGTGGTCAATCACGTATCACTATGAGGGGCGAAACAACAGTGTTTACTGCGCAAAAATGGAACCCACAGTTCAGCTTTCACTCTAACACCAGTCACTTGTCTTTACATTCTGAGACATCTTCTAAATGGATGTCATTTAGCCGAAGTTAGCTGGAAAAGGCCCGTGTTATGGTGTGTGTGACCCATTTGGCCTGCTAACTAACCTATCGTTAGCTTAGCGATCACAGCTAAGCGATCACACGATTCTGTGCCAAAGATCACAGAATAGGTTTGATTTTAGCTTTCGGTCACTCCTACATCAGTTACTTGTCTTCTTCTCTCCCAGCCTTTAGTTCTATTTACCTACACTTCTTTTAGCAGAAAATTCCAGTTTTACAAGAGGTTCATAAAATTACATAAAACAAAACTTGTCACACAGTTATTTCCACTGGAAGTCCAATTTGTATCTGAATAAAAAGTGGGTGAACAAACACGCCAGTTGAAATGTACCACAAAGGGGCTTTGACGCAAGTTTGTATCCTTTCATGTAGCTTGTGGTGACCCAAATGTGAAAAGATGGTTAATAATGTTTTTACTTTATTTTGACTTGGTCCATTTAATGTTGTTAGTGGGTTTTTTTTTTTACATTTCCAAAGTACAAGAAAATATATGCAAAGCAAGACATTTACAAATGCTGTAATGTAAATGGATGGTTACATATATTAAACAACAATATTAGGTTGACAAGACAGGCAAAGAATATACAGCATTACTACGAGATACGTGATACAACAAAGTCTGAACAGGGTAAATTCAGCAAATGCATGCCAAGTGCTAAATTTACGTCATCATACTGCATCATAATGACTTGCAGAAGGCACCCTGCAGCCAAGTTAATACACTATACTATATATAACATACTGAGCTACATTATATATAATATAATTTCCAGTAATAAAATCTATATGGTGCGTCACACACAGAAAATAATATAGTTCTGGTTTAAACTGTTGCTTTTAATTTCCGGCATCACTGCTACACTCTTAATGAGAAAGGTTCCTGAATGGTTCTTGGATCTTGGATGTACAGTTCTAGAAAGAATCTATAAGTGGTACAGAACCTTCACATTATGTGGAGATTCTTCGAAGTTTGAATGGATCGTTTTTTTTTTGTTTGTTTGTTTTTTAGAAATCATTCTCTAGATTTTGTGAATGCAAAGGAAGAGCCTGCAAGTCTTTATATTGTTTTATTTAAACCGTTACAAGGTTCTGCACAAATCATTCTATAACATGGTTCTCCACATAATGTAATGTAGCTCTTCAAAATATTGAATGGATGGCTCTGCAGAGAATACGTTTTGTAAAAAAAAGAAAAAAGAAAAAAAGTCTAAAGAACCCCCACACAACATAAAGGTTCTAGAAAAAAGTTTTTCAATCGGTAGTAAACTTTTATATTATGTGAAGGTTCTTTAAGTCTCTAAAATGTTTTTCACATTTTCCAAATTTGTTTTTTTTTTTCATTTGGGTTTTTAATCCATTTCTTATTTGGTCATTGTTAAATGTTATCAACACTAGTAGGAGTGAAATTTGAAATGTGAAAAACGTCCAAAATAATTTTTTTATTTGTAGGAATTATGTTCAAGAAGTAGAAACTCAATTAGCATAGTAAGAATTATGGCAAGCCATTTTAGCTTTCTATCAGGAATTTGATTTACATGTGAAAATTTAATTTCCACTTTCTTACTAGTCAAAATGTATCTTTACTGGTGAAAAGACATCAGTTTCCCCATTCATTTTACCAGGGGAAACAGTTTTACCAGTAATAATTATTACAATTTCACATGTAGAAATGTAAACTTGTAAAGAACTAGAAAAAATACAAACTAGGAATTTTCCCTTGTGAAAATGAGATTTTTACTAGTAATAACAAATTTCACATGTAAAAATTTTATTTTTACTAGTAGAAAATACAATTTTACAAGTTTTAATTGAATTACTACATGTAAAAATATTTTTTATTAGTAAGAAGTCAATTCTTGATAGCAGAAATTTTATTTCACTAGTGAATTTCAGTTTTGATATCAAGAATTAAATTCTTGCAGGTAAAAATTTAATTCTTGATATCAAAAATTAAATTTTACAGAACATGCATGCTTTAATGAATGATGTTATTTAAGGAACTAAAAGTGGTTCTTCTATAGCTTCACTCAAAGAATCCTTTGTGTTATTTTGTGTTATAAGACTGGGAAAAAATGACCAGACATGAAAAGAAAAGAAAAAAAATCAAACAAACAAAAAAAAACACTGTACATTTGTAGTATTTTTCATGTGTTATTTATTACCATAGGCACTGTTCCATAAACCAGAATGTGAGACATGAATTGCCTTGCTGTTTACTACCAACACTTTGGATATTTGCAACTGACAGTGCCACTTTTCAACAGCCCTGTTCTTTATGCATCCTTCATATGTATTATACCTCTCATGCATATTATACCTCTCATGCTCCATTAAGAGGATCCAGTCATACCCATATTCTAAGTTGCTTCTCCTTCTGGGTCGCGGGGGGTTCTGGAGCTTATCCCAGCTGTCATTGGGCGGAAGGCAGGACATGCCCTAGTCCATCGCAGGATCCAGTCATGTTTCTTCATCTTCCAGTTACATCTTCATCTGCTTTAACAGAAGCAGTCATCAAGCAATGTCTTTGGGCCACTGGCCAAATAAAATTGTACCTCAGATGTTTGGTAAAAGGCATGGCTTTTCCAGGTTACTTATGATGGTGCATTACACAGACCAAACAACCCTATAGTATGTCCTCTTCTATACGCATTTGCGTGTCTTTACACCTCGGCATCGGAAAAAGATTTACTCCCTTGCTCCTTGCAGCGGCTGGTAATCATGGAATTTGTGCAGGTGTTGGTGCGAGACACCTCCTCGGTGAAAGCCGTTTCCAGAACCTTCAGGACCGATTTGCGCACCTTGTCTTTAAAATCCTGACCGATGAACACATACAAGAGTGGGTTCAGGCAGCTGTTGAGGAAAGCCAAGCTGGTGGCTATAGGAATGCCAATGGTGGTGACATGCTCCAGGGTGGGGCTGTAGTTAGATGCCAAGTGGTTAGCCATCTCGATCAGCATCAGGATGTGGTACGGAGCCCAACACAGGAAGAAGGCGGTGATCACGGCAGCGATGATCTTAAATGGGCGCCCAGTACGGCCAGACATGGATCGGTTTCTTTTGAGCCGATGGATGATGACCGCATAACAGGAGACGATGATGGAAAAAGGCACGACAAACCCCAGCAAGAAGCGTGTGATGATCATGGCACGGTGTCGTAGAAGGCGGAGGTCCTCCACCTCTGCTGTCTCGTTGTCGTTGGAGAAGACAAAGTTGTTGAAGCAGTTGATCACGTTCTCGTTTTCGTCCTCTGGCGCAGTGTCTCTGAAGACGAAGTAGGGAGAACTCAAGATCAGAGCAAACACCCAGACACCTAAGCTCAGCACAGACGCTCGACTGACGCTGCGATGGTTCTGTGCCCATATGGGGCGCACCACAGATACGCAACGGTCAATGCTGATCACCACCAGGATGTACACGCTAGCGAACATGTTGAGGAAGCTGAGAGTGCTGTTGAGTTTACACATGAAGCGGCCAAAAGGCCAGTGGAAGTCCATGGCGGTGTAGGCCACGCTGAGAGGTAGGAAGGCAGTGAAAAGGAAGTCTGCCACGGCTAGGTTGAGGAACCAGACTGTGTTCACCGTCTTCTTCATCCTGAATCCAGACACCCAGATCACTATGCCGTTCCCAAAGACCCCGAGCACAAAGGCTAGGCAGTAGACTATGAGTGACATGATGTTGAGGGACTTCCTGAGCTCTGCATGGACATCATCATAATAGTCATCATCATAATATTCTTCGTCTGACCAGTTACCGGCAGATGAGTTGTTATGGAGAGACATCTCTGTATATCCTAGTGTAGAAGAGAAATAATATGCAGAAGTTACTGTAACTTGATAATATACATTTGATCAAGGCATCACAGTGTCAAGCAAACCTACTTACAGTTACATCATGGGCTTCATATGACATGAATAAGTCATAGCACATTTATTTTACTGTTCTAGTCTTAAAAATTACAATATGAAAAGGTACAAATATGTACTTTTCACCTGGAAAAACTTGCTTCAGTTACACAGTTGGGCCTTAAGACCACTGTTGTGCATTTGAGGGAACATTTACATTGTACCTTGGCGAACGAAAAAATGTACCTGAACAAAAACTTTATTTCAAACTGTGTAGAAATGTAGGATTTCGGCATAATACTAACCTAAAACCTACAGTTCTGCCTAAAAACGTACATTTCAGATGAAATGTACACAAATCTTCCAATAAATGAACCCATTTTTGGAACATATTAGCAGTTGATTTAAAGCCTAATATTATTCTTAGTGTTATATGTATACCCAATTAATATTTCAAATCAGTTCAGTCATTCTGGTAGGGGCTAAACTTTAGATTCACAGTGCAATTTCGAACCAAAAGGGGAACATTTTAGACATTTGTTGAGCTGAAACGTCATTGAAGCACAATTTTGAGATGTTCCATGCTGACATGACTTGACATTTTTGCTTTATTTTCCCATGGAAATCCTTGAGATCACTCTGGATAACTTAGAGTGGAATGACCCTCTGGAATTTTTCAGTGATAGACAGCAAGTAATGTGCATGTCTGTTTGTCTGGCCTGGCGACCTATCCACAGTGTTTTCTGCCTTCCACCCAAAAAGCGCTGGGATAGGTTCCAGCAGCCCCCGACACAAGAGGATAAGTAGCTTAGATGATGAATGAGTGAGTACTCGGTAAGTAAACATACTTCAACACGCCGTTCTACTGTTGTCCACTAGAGGTCACAGGTGTAACACTACAAGTTTAAACACTCAAGGGTTGAACAATAATGCATTTGGTCTCCTTGACACAGACCTAAATCATAGTGGGTTCTCTGAAACTCATGGGCATTTGGATTTTCCCTCACCGCAGTGTGGGTGGGACTCATACGTCCAAACAGCTTTTAAAGATAATGGAAAAACACTTTGTAAATCACATATTTGCTTATTGTATTCAACATATTTGGTGCCATTTGGTTTGCTTCCCTACCTATTCCATCAGATATGTTTGTTGTACATTTGATTAAATGATTACGTTTTTTTACAGAACAAAAAAAAAAAAAAAAAAAAAAAATCACAAAAAATAAGTGGCAAACGTCACCAATAATGCATTTATAACAGCCTCAATCATATGGTATATGTTAATGCTTACTCTATGTTAGCACACAAAGGTTTCCCACATTTATTATTTTCATATACAACAATAAATTATACAATCTGGATATAACTGTTCCAAACTATTCACCAACATAATTTTTACGATTTATTCCATATTTCAGGGATTCTGTGAATAAAATGTTACTTAATAATAAATAATATACCGTTATTATCTATTTGCCTTTTAGCTGCCTCCAGATTTTAATCACCACTTTTGATGAATGGATGTTCATTTTTATTGTAACTTCAAAGCGAAACTGTTTTTTTCCGGTCATTTAAAATTTTATACAGCTCAGTTCATCATTTTGTACAGAATTATTTTACTTTTTGTCCTGCACTTCTTTAATAAATGCACTTGTACTATATAGAACCATTTAACCATGCTTAAATGGTTCTTTGCATATAGCACTAAAAAGGGTTGTTAACTTCATATCTCCATTTTTGCACCATTTCATGACGAATGGATCACAAGAAACGGCCCAAAATGACTTGGGAAAAAATTCTGGTTCCATTGACTTACATTAAAAGCAAAGCCTGTTTTTTCCTTCTCCTGTAAAGTTGTCATTTTGGAGTTACAAGGTTTTGCTCCAACAGCAGCGAAACAGAACCATGCATGACACATTCTCATCAGGTTCGTGATGCAAAGAACCCTTTAATTATGCAAAAGGTTCTTTCTGTGTTCATGGTTCTATATAGAACCATTTTCTTTACCAAAGAACCCTTGATGAACCATCTTTAAATATGTTTAGAAATATGTTCAAAAAAAAGTTCGATAGAGAACCCTACAGTGTATTTTGCATCACTTTGAAGAACCATTTCAGCATGCAAATGGTTCTATACAGACCTCATGGTTCTATATAGAACATTTTCTTTACTGAAGAACCCTTGAAGAACCATCTTTAACTATGTATAAAAATATGTTCTAGAACCATACAGTGCATTTTGCATCACTTTGAAGAACCATTTCAGCATGCAAATGGTTTTATATAAGCTAGACCTCGTGGTTCTAAATAGAACCCTTGAAGAACCACCTTTTTAAGAGTGCTCCTCATATGAAGCTGAACCGGACTAGTATATTAGTATCATTTCAAGCTTTTCTCAGCCAAATAAATCATATTTTTGAGGAAATGGTTGATTCCAAACTTTTGACATGTACAGTATGAACGACTCACATTACAGCTGGGCGTAAAACAGAAGAGCGTCTTGCAGAAACGCGCAAGTTTTACTCGCTAAGACTCCAAAACACGACCCGGCGCTTTCCTCCGTCCAGTCACAGCACTTACCGTTATAGTCCTCCGCTTTAGCGCTAATAAATCCCCAGAACTCCTGCAAAGACGTCCCGCTCAGCTACGCCTCATTCAGCACAGCGCTTTGATGGAGGGCAGCGAGCTGCATCCTGGCTCTTCCTCTCTGCGGCGCTCCGAAAAGTTTTTTTACTTAGTAAACTTCTCCGAGTCTCCGCGCCTGTGACGTCACGGGCGGGCCAACCAATCAGTTCGCGCATCTTCGCATACTTAATTAGTTAACTTTTTTTTTTTTTTTTTTTACTTCTTTGCTTCACGTTGATTTCTCCTTTTTTCCTCGCTGTTTGCAAACATTTAGAAAAATGCTGGTGTAAAGTCACCACCCTGCTGAAAAAAGACGAGAAACATCTAAACCCTGACATCTCATCTGCTGCTGCACTCAGCACTTTAACTTTAGACTCATACTTTGCACAATGTAAGGTTATGGTATGACTGTGTGTGTGTGTGTGTGTGTGTGTGTCTGAGTGAGGCAGGAATGCAGGTTTTGATTTTATTTTGGTTATATTTTGTATTTAGAATCAGAATCAGAATCCTTTATTGAGCCCAGAGGGAAATTGCAGTTGTTACAGTTGCAACCATTTATGTAAAAGAGTAAAAACGGTGGGCAGCCCTATCCATGGTGCCCGGGGAGCAATTGGGGTTAGGTGTCTTGCTCAAGGACACCTCAGTCTTGGACTGTCAGCGCTGGGAATCGAAATGGCAACCTTCCGGTCACAGGGCCAGTTCCCACCCCACAATAGATGTACACAAGATTTAAGATTAAGATTCTTATGAATACAGTAAAGTGGTGGTGACTGTGATAATAAGTATTAAACATTAGTATAAAGCAGTTCAAATTATTGTACCTCTGAGTTATTGCTGAGTTATTATTATTACATATATGAACTGTTTGGTATTGAGTTTTGCACAGATGAATCACACTTTGTGAAGGGAGGAGCTATAGAGTTTGATGGCCACAGGTAAGAATGACCTCCTGTGGCGCTCTGTGGTCATTTCGGTTGAATGAGTCTTGCACTGAATGAGCTCCTGTGTCTCATCACCGTGTCGTAGAGTGGGTGGGAGCCATTGTCCACAGTGGCCTGCAGCTTAGACAGCGCCCTCCTCTCCGACACGGCCGTCAGCGAGGCCAGCTCCACACCCACAACATCACCGGCCTTGTGGATAAGTTTGTTGAGTCTGTTGGCCTCTGCCACCCTCAGCCTACCTCCTCAGCATGCAACAGCATAGAGGATAGCACTCGCCACCACAGACTCATAGAAGATCCTGATCATAGTCCGGCAGATGTTGAAGGACCTCAGGCGCCTCAGAAAATAGAGACGACTTATTTTATCTTCTTCCCTACATGTGAATGTCTGTCTGATACTGTGCACTGTGAGCTCCTGTAACCAAAATCAAATTCCGTGTGCGTGTAGCATACCTGGCCAGTAAAGCTTGATTCTGGTTCTGATTCTGATCTGTTTATCTTCCTTGTCAGCTTCAGTTAGGACTGAATTTAGGACGTCTTGTCCATAGCTGCAGATAAGACACAGTATCCCAGAAACATCCTAACTGGAAAAAATCCAAAATAATTTCTGGTTTAACGGTTTATGTCTATCATCTTTTATCATTTAGCTGATCAATTCTGTACAGAGCCTCTAAGGGACTGTGGCTAAAGAAAGAACAGTTAATCACAGCGCTGCCTCGCAAAAAATGTGTTACATCATAAATGGTTTGCGTTCCCTCACAATGGATAGACTAAACTGATAAACTGTGCACATAGTGCACTTTCTGCATACCTCACTGTGCATCTTGCACATCTGGACACTAGACACTTTATTTGGTACAATATATGCAGATATTTATTTATTCATTCTGTGGTCATTATATGCTGTCACCTGTAAATTTTTTACAGTCATTATTGCACTGCATCTCTCATCTCAGGATATAGATATTATCACCACATCTCTCATCTCAGGATATAGATATTATCACCATCATCTATCTATCTATCTATCTATCTATCTATCTATCTATCTATCTGTCTGTCTGTCTGTCTGTCTGTCTGTCTGTCTGTCTGTCTGTCTGTCTGTCTGTCTGTCTGTCTGTCTGTCTGTCTGTCTCTCTGTCTGTCTATCTATCTATCTATCTATCTATCTATCTATCTATCTATCTGTCTGTCTGTCTGTCTGTCTGTCTGTCTGTCTGTCTGTCTGTCTCTGTCTGTCTATCTATCTATCTATCTATCTATCTGTCTGTCTGTCTGTCTGTCTGTCTGTCTATCTATCTATCTATCTGTCTGTCTGTCTGTCTGTCTGTCTGTCTGTCTGTCTGTCTGTCTGTCTATCTATCTATCTATATGTCTGTCTATATGTCTGTCTGTATATCTGCTGTTCCCCCAGTTTCGCCAGTCTGTGCTGAGTTTATTCAGCAGTTGTTCTCTGCCGTCTCTGTAAGTGTAGCTTTTACTATACGAGGGCACTCGATCTTAAAAAAGCATTTGACTTCGTGTGAATAGAATCATGTTTGATTTTGAGAAGCAACTCGTCTTTATATTTCAACCCAAGCTCAACGCAAAATTCAATGAGCTGCTTCATGTCTGAGCTTAAGCAAAGCACAGCTTTTGCGAGGGAGTGCAGACCGGTTGCATCCTAACGCTGAACATTTGGAAGGGAATGCATTTTATTTCCAAGGGAACTCAAAACATTTGCGAGGGAACTCAATGTCATTAATTTAATATTATTTTTTTTTACAACACAATTAAGCTCTGTAATTCTGAGCTTCTCTAGAATGGAGCATTTCTCTTTAAACCACTCTGTACATCCTAACCATTTAATTATGAAAAATCAGTGCAATCCCTCTTCATATGCACACTAACACCATATTAAGTTATCCATCACATCATCTTTGCACCTTGGCTGGTTTTCAAGAAACCACCTTGTGAAGTGATCCATGTTTATGAACCTTACAGGCACAATGAATGACACTGTATGAATTTCCTTCTGGGCATTCTTGGTGAAAGGAGACAGGAAACGGCGTGCAAAGGTCTTTATCGGACATACCATCTTGTTGTGGTTGCCATGCCAAACCTTATTTTTCACAAGCTCTTACTGGATTTTATGCCATATCCTAAATATCCTGCAAAAAACCTTGAATAAGTATTTTGAGGATTTTTTTTTCAACATTCATTACTTCAACTTCAACTTTGCTTGACCCTGAATAAAGCAGAAGGGTTTTTTTTTCCCAAGAATATGAAAGGGAACCTTTGAGAGGAACCAGGGCTCAAAAGGAGGTTATTATTTTCTGGTAACAGTGGACTGCACAATACAGCAGGATATTGTACACTGAAATACAGTTTGAATCTAAACTAATTCTAGCTGCTTATCTACAACCAGTCGTTTTCATCCAAATAACAGTCAAAGGGGCTTTTTGCCCTAAAAGCATTAATGTTATTTGTTGTGCCATGTAGCGTTCTGTAGCGCAGCATTGCTAATTCAGCCTCATCTCTTTGACAGCATTCATGATTTTTTTATCGTCCATTTATTTTTCGTCCAGCCAGGAAGAAATCCTGACCGCTAGCTCAGCCACTGATACAGATGAGATTCGTCTTTCTGATAGTTTCATTGAAATCAAGGGAACTTCTTCCTTGCCAGACATGCTGTTTTAGAGGAGCAGATGCAAGAAAGGTACAATACATGGAAAAAAAACTACAAAACTTACATTCTATAAGAATCATGCATTGCTTTTCAAATGACTTCTCCTTTAACAATAACACAAAGATGAATTAATGAAAGTGTGCTGTCACCCAGTTATTAGCCATGTCTGACATGTAGGACCATAAAGCATGATTATGGTCAAACAGCAGTAAATATGTGCGTGATATTATCACTTTCAACAACATCCATCATCATGATGACAAAGAAAAACGAGCTTTTAACCACCAAGTAGATCATCTCCCAACAGTATGGTTTTCAGAGGCCTAAAACACTGTTTTCATGCAAGTGGGAGGCCAATGGCATGAGAAAAAAAGGGTGCTTTCAAAAAAAATGTCCATTTCCATGAGAACAAGCAGGTCTGTAGACGTAAGCACATTAGCAACAGCAAGGATTGCGTTGCTTTTCAGGTTAGACAAAATGGGGTCTGCAATTTGTTTCCAGCACCATAACCGAATATAATTTTTTGTTATAGATAGATAGAACTTTATCGATCCAGAAGGGAAATTACAGATTATCAGCATTGTTGATAATCTTGATTAGTTGTTGCAGCCCTGCTGGATTCCTTCTTTAGCCAGAAAGAAGGAGAAGGACATTTAAAACAGCCTGCCTCCAACAGAAAGGGGGTTTCCTCGTCTTTAAATCAGATACAATTACTTTAGGCATCCACGTAGGAGGCGAGGAAGCGTGTTTACAACAGATGTAGCAATGGTTACAATTTTCCTTTTGGCCAGATTGCCTCTTTAAGAGCCACAGCCAAGTGAAAAAAAACATATGCAATGCCCACTAGCATTAGCAGCGGCCCTTAGGGTTAAGGTGACGTCCAGGAATCTGGAAAATGGCACAGCTGTAGGGTGTGTAGCTCAGTGGACAGGTATGATTATCCAGTGGAGACGTAATTAAGGTCCTTTGAGTTATTAGAACTGTCTGGACAGCTTGTTTGAGAGCCAGGATGTGCCCCATGATACTATTTCACACTGAATAGAGCATTAGGAGGCCACTGGAAAACATTGTTTTCAGTCAAAAACGAACAAAGTTTTATATATTGGTGTAAATCAATCAAACAGATCTCAAACTTTTTAAAGCCCCCTTCCCTCCGTGGACAGTACATGCCACCGTGTCCCACACTCCGTTAATTAAAAGGTCCCAGAATGGAAAACCGAATTTCCTTCGCTTTTTTTTAAGTGAATATTGAAGTAAATCACAGCAAGAGTTTAAGTTTAAAATGTACCATTCACTTCTCTGTCCACATATGGGTCCAGGAGAGCAGTACAGCATTTAACCGTGTTATTTCCCTGGGTATTTCCCTTAGTCTCAGTGTACTATGTTTTTTTAATCTTCTTGTTAAAATTACTCTTTTTTTTTTTCATTGGAACCGTCCCTGCCGATGAGTATACATGTCTAAACTTATAGACATGTGTAGCAGGATTAATGGGCGTGTGAGGTAGCTCTGTGCAGAATAAACCGACGCAGATTCCGTCATGGTCCTGTTTCATTAAACACAAATCACAGTGAGGCTGGGAGAGGGTCTGGGTTACACATGTATACTCCACTCATATGTGGCTGTTTCACTAAATGTGAGCTCAGTGGGCATTTCTGTGAGGCACAATATTTATGTCATCTAAAATCTACCATTCTGTTTCTTAAAACAGTGCAGTTTATGCTTGGCTTGTGTTAAGCTACAGTCTTATTAAAATGATCGTTCTCTGTCTTTAATTATATGACTTTAAAAAGAAAAGTCATTCCAAAAGTAAATGAAAGTGGTCAGATTACATTACTTTAATATAGTAATCCTTTGGGTTAGGTTCCATTTTTCAGCAGGTAGTCAGTAATCTTTAATGGAATGCACTTTAAAATAACCCTCCCAAACCTGGTAACAGGTGATGCTACCATGATGGAGTATATTAGAAGCATTAACAAAAGGCTCAGTCACCACTTTCGAAAAACTATGTGACATGTTTAGCATATTTTTGTATGAGAGTGTTTTTGTATATACGATGGACATGGAGCTTTTCATGCATATGGGCAGAATTGGGATCAATAAAGTTATCTATCTATCTATCTATCTATCTATCTATCTATCTATCTATCTATCTATCTATCTATCTATACCGCTTGATGTTCAGCGTCAGGGCCCGAACATCAAGCGGTGACGAACCCTGGTGAGGACGGTGGGAAGAGAACAAAGCCACTACCTGGGTAGGGACTCCATGAGTGGCTGGTCGTGAGTCTTGGAGGCCAGCATGTCAGGGAAGCCAAGGGTCGCACTGATTTCTCCGGTGGCAGGCAGGGGTGTTATCCTCCTCCTCCTCCACACTTCTCCTGGCCAAGTTTTTAATTGCCCACTTGCGAGTGAAAAATGTTGCTTACTTTGCAACCATTTTTGCCTGAAAACAGGTATGAATCAAAGTTATTCAGGGAAGCGTTTTAAGTTTGGGGGGCTGAAATTTTAAGCAGAATGTATGTGATATGAATGAAAATAATTTGCTTCCATCTCTTCAAGACAGGTGAACCTTGAGGTGGAAAAGGTTGAGAACGCCTGGCTTTTTGTTCAAGCAGTGTGACTTGTCAAGCTGTCATATTAGCCAAGTATGTGTTCCTGCAAGCTGGACCAACTCCAAATAGAAGGTTGCCAATTGGTCTTAACTTCAAACAGGTTTGCGTTCTGATAAAAGCTTTGCTGTTGCTCTAATACAAGTGTTTGCAAATAGTCAGGCCCTGTACACTTTACAGTGTTGGTGCTTGACTCATTAGAGACTCAGTGCTTTACCTGTTATCTCATTGCAATGAAATGTTGGCCTTTTATTCTAACAGTAAACGTGAAATGTTTAAATCCTTTTGATTGCAATGTTTTATCTGATGTAGAGCAGAAGTCATTTGTATCAGACTTTTTCCATCTTTAACGTGACCAGATGTTAAATAAGTAAAAAACACAGGAAAGGGAGGCACTGATCAGGGCGGCTACCAAAATACCTACAGGACTTTATCGCAGGACAACAATTACCTCCATTCTAGACATCTGGCTAAGAGGTTGTTTGTTTGTGGAAAGCATCCAAAAACTAAATTATTCGATTGATGAGAATGGCTCTGTTGACTGAGGCTAAATTATTAATGCAATAAACTTAATGAGGCAATAATGTAAAATGAAAATGGTTGTTTCTGACAAACACATGAGAATGAGGAGGAGCATCACTAAAACGCTGCAAATCTGCTAGTAGAATAAGAATTTCAATATCTACACCATTGCATCTCCACTTAAGAATCTTAAGAGGAAGCAACTGCATTAGACTATGATGTGGATCAAGCCCAGATCTAGCCCCCTTTTAACTACACATTTGAAATTTATGTCAGAAAAAATCAGATGGACATTACAATCTGTCTGTTGAATGGTCACATCAAAAATAAATACACTGGTCCTTAATTATTGGTATATCATTTAAAAAGCTCACACAAATTTCATCAGCAGCTGGAGTTTGAAGTATGGAGTTGGCCCCACTTTACTCTTCTGAGAAGGCTTTCCACAAGATTTTGGAGTGTGTCTGTGGGAATGTGTGTCCGTTCAGTCAAAAGAGCATTTGTGAGGTCAGACACTGCTGTTGGCCAAGAAGGCCTGGCTCACAATCGACATTCCAGTTCATCCCAAAGAGTCCTGAGGTCAGTACTCTACGCAGGCCACTGGGTTTCCTCCACACCAAACCCATCAAAACATGCCTTTATGGACCTCTTGTTGCACAAAGTGAGACGGCGAGGAAAGGGCCTTTCGCAAACTGCTACTGCAAAGTTAGAAACATATAACTGTCTAAAAGGGCTTTGCATGCTGTAGCATTAACATTACCCTTCAGTGGAACTAAGGGGCCTGAAAAACAGCACCAGCTCATTATCCCTCCTCCACCAAACTTTACTGTTGGCACTATGCATTCCAGTATGCAGCATTCTCCTGGTATGTGCCATATCCACATCTGTCCTTCATATTACCAGATAGTGAAGTGTTATTCATTACACCACTGAGTCCAGTGGCTGTGTACAGCCTTTAATTTACTACTCAATTTCTCTCATTCCGACATAAATTTATGGCTTATTTGGTTAGTCTATACTTTTTTATTTGCTGATTATATTTTTTTGCTTCTAAATAAACAGTTTTAAAGGAGGGTGTTTACATGCACTTTCTATTGGGCAGCTGATATGGAGTGGCAGCACTTCTGAATATGTGGACATGCCCACTCTGAGAGCTATGATCTGCCTCGAACATAGTGGAACACTTCATACTAGTGTAGTATTTCCAGAGAAGATTGAACTGACATGTTTGACTTTATGAGCAACGTTAATTATATTTATTAATACTATAACACACACTCAGGGTCCTGTGTCGCTCTGTATAATACACCTATTTTGGGTCAGGAAATCGTTGAATCTGAGGTGCTGTGGGTTGTGGGAAAGGATGTAGCACTGACAAAAACCCAGTTTAGAGTGGAAAACACCCCAGACTACTGGCAACTAAAATTACCCCATCATGAAAGAAGCCACAAGAACAAGCAACTGAGCTTCACTGGAACTACAGATAAGAACGTGCGATGTGGTCAGATCACATAAAAAAATCTTGTGCACAATGAATTCCACTAAAACCAGGAGATTGAAGCCCGATGTCTGCCTGAATAAGTCAGGAGGCTGAAATGTGGCTGGGAATAGATCTTTCAGAAAGATAATGACCCCAAACACACATTAAGATACATACAGAATTATTATATAAACATATTACATGTTGAACAAAGCTGTAGCACCTTTCGGCTTTGCAGCTGTTTATGCTAACTAACCCAAAGGGCTAACTAGGTGAGCTTTGCAGCTGTTTATGTCAGTGTTCATAAACCCTGTTTTGCTCTGCATGGTTTTAACTATACCTTACCTTAAAACCGATCCAACTGATCAATTGATTACTGAGCTGTTCATGAGCTAGATCAGGTGTGTTGGGTCAGGAAATCATGGAACCTGAGGTGCTGTGGCTCGAGGGAAATAATATAGCACTGGCATAAACCTAGCTAAGAGTGGAAAACACCACTGCCAGCTCTGAATTACTGCTGCCGTAAGATAAGATAAGCTGAAAAAAGGTTGCGTCACTACAAAGGGAATAAACATGACCTGTCATGGTTGGTTGTTACGTTCTTGGGTTTACAAAGGCTATTTTGTCAGAGCGCCTTCGTGTCAGTCTCTAAACTGCTTAAATATCTAAAGTTAGTTCACTGAATTAATGTGTCTTAACATTAATTCAGTGAACTAACTTTAGATATTTCAGCAGGTTAGTTCAAGTATGGCTTGACTAGCTAGCCCTTTAGCAGACAATGCTAGGCTAGCTAGCACTAACAACTACAAACCCAAAAGGTGGTACATTTTTGTTAGTTATTCATAAATTATGTTTGTATGTTCTGCGTTCAAAATAAAATGTACTGTTTTCCACAAGAGCCATAAACATGTGTTACATTCATAAGTCGTGGGCTGGAGGTTAGGGAACTGGCCCTGTAACCGGAAGGTTGCCGGTTCGATCCCCAGTGCCGACAGTCCATGACTGAGGTGTCCTTGAGCAAGACACCTAACCCCCAATTGCTCCCTGGGCGCTGTGGATAGGGCTGCCCACCGCTCCGGGTAAGTGTGCTCACTGCCCCCTAGTGTGTGTGTATTCACTAGTGTGTATGAGGGGTTTCACTTCACAGATGTGTTAAATGCAGTGGTGGAATTTCCCCGGTTGTGGGATCAAAAAGTATCACTTAACTTAACTTAAAACTGTTCTCTGAACAATGTGTCCCACTAAGTTGAGGGCAGTTCATACTGAATGCCTAGATGTTCAAAGATCCGTCACTCTAAATCAGTTGGTATATAGACAGTGCAGGTAAACACCCTCTTCTAAGACCCAGCCCCTGTTTACATACACAAAAAAAGAATAATTTGATCTGCAACATATTTTGATACTTAGTGTTTTGCTTGTGAATATTATCATTTTATTTGAAACATTTGGCACAAAATGAACCCTGTATGAAAGAAGCCATTTCTATGACCAAGCCACTGAATGCTACAAGTGAACTTTGCAAAAGGTGACTGGAACTACACATAGAACTGCATGATGTGGTCAGATGAGATAAAAACTCTTGTGGGGCACTTGTGAAACTGAATAGTGCCATGAACGTGCACAATGACTTCTAGTAAACCAGGAGCTTTAAGCCCAAAGTTGGCCTGAATGAGTCAGAAGGCTGAAACATGGCTGTGAATGGGTCTTTCAGAACGATAATGACCCCAAATACACATTAAAACACACAGAAACGGTTGCAGGAATACAAAATGAGAGTATTGCAGTTGCCCTGTCTCCAGATTTGAACCCAACTGAAAACCTGTGGTGTACATTACAAAGAGCAAATTTCCAAGTGAGAAGACCTAAGAATATCAAGGAAATGGAAATGTCCTGCATGGGGGAGAACATGTGGAGGAGGAGCTCAGTGCCGTTAATTTGAGGCTTCAACAAATATGGGTAATAGGAATGCAAATATTTATGTTAATGTTTCACAAAAGTGTTACTAAAGAAAGATACTAAATGTGTATCAAAATATGCAGCATACAATTTGTTTAAACCCAAAATAACAACTTTAGCATGAGTAGTTTATTATATTATCGCCATTCAAAAGAAAACCTGTATCTCCGTTTTTGACCATTTTTATTTTTATACATCATTTGAACACATTTACATTTTGTGAAAAGTTTGTGGTGAACGGACAGACAGAAATGCTTCAATTGCTTGGAATAGAATCTCTTCATATTAACCCACAGTAATAGTAAAGAATGTTTTGGGCTTCTCCTGTAAAGTTACCGTTTTTGGAGATACTGCAGTGATGACATAGCTGTTAGTTAATTCTTATGAAGGTTGCCAATAATTCTGGAGTTGACTGCATATAGTTTGTTTTGAAGAGCTTATGTAGGAGCCACATAGCCTTATGAACACTGCCCAAGAGTAAAGTCTTAACCAAAAAAAACCTCCCTATGAACTTTGTAGCAAATGATTCGTGTAACTTCTGACTCTACTTGAAGTTTATTGATTTGATACATAGCTTTACATGTCAGTGACAGGGCTCATGTTTGCTTGAGTTTAAAACGATTACTCCTTGCTGACCACAGGATTTGACATTCAAAGCTTTTATGCCCCTCTCAAGAAGGCAATATGTGACAGCATCTGCCAGCGTTCCAGTGAGGTTAAAGCTGCACTAAGTGCCAGGGTGACGCCCTCGCTGTGTCCACAGCGAACTGAAAGCAAGAATTGGTCCATAAGGGGAAGTTTTGATTGAGATGAGGTTTCGATAAAGACCATAAAGTTGCTGAGCAAAGATTTAGCAATTGGTCTGCATCAACACTTTATATTGGAGGAAGTAGCATTCACAAAAGAGGCCTTATTGCCACTTAAGCATGCACAAAAAAAAAACAAAAAAAAACAAAAACAGGCCATTACTGAAATTGGAACAGCCAAGTTCAACACAGACACGACCAGACAGAGACATTTTTGTTCTTTGCTTGTTTTGGCACCTGTGCAAGGAATACACTGGTCTACAAAGCAGTTTGAGCTCACACAAGTGTGGCCATCTCACGGTACTGTGGTCAGATTCAGTCAGCAGCTTTTATTAGACAACACCCTCAAAGTTTGTCTTTGCAAAATCACGCACAGATTTGTACAGTGTTCTCTGTTGCCTGCTTTCATTTTGCACTGAAGATACGAGGCTAACGTAGCGAACAGCTTTTAGCATTGTGGTTAGCATTGTGCGAGCTGCAGGCCTCACCTCAACCCATGCTGTTAAGCACATCTATCTGAGAATACTTACGTGGTGACTGTTTATGGCACAATAGATAGACTTATATTTGGGGGAAGGGAAGCAATGATTGCCCTTTTCTATTGCACTGTTGCTAAACTAAGTTGCCCAAGGTTTCTCCAACACAATAGCAAGTAAATCCCCACCACTACTATAATATGTAATTAGTCATTAACAGAGCTGGGTGGAGGTGGGCTAGTTTCATTCACTTAATTGGCAAATAAGACACCAAGGCCAAATCCCCCTATCCCTATTTTTTCCAGTGTCATGCGTGGCCATGCAACCTTAATTTGAACACTCAGATCAGAATTTGTGTGTTTTTTCCACCGCACAAGCGCCATCATTCAGTTACTCTGGCAGCAGCGCTGAACAGAGGTTAAAGCCTGTAAATGGTGGAACAGCAGCACATCCCACTGTTTTTACTCTTGTCTCGTTCTAATAATGAAGCTGAGAGCTGATCAGAGTTAATTATCTTCACAGCAAAGCTTGTTCGGCTCGTTAGTTTGCGCTGATGACGCACATGATTCATTCACGTGATGTTACTGAGTAGGATGTGTGCATGCGGGTCATTTCAGTACGCTGGTTCATTCACATTAATGACAGACTTGAATCACTAGCCTAAACGAGTGTGAACTATCATGTCAGATAGATCGGATTTGAGCCAAAAATCGGATTTGAGCAATGAGGCTCATATATGAACATGGCCAAAGTGACGTCTGCTTTTAGATCTATGGGAAATGAATAACCATTTGGGAGTTCAGTAGTGCAAAAACCACAGCTACAGAGATGTGGAAAAAGTTATGTGGTCGGATGAGACATCTTTCTCCATGTTCTCCGCAAGTGGGCGAGAAAGAAACAGTACGGGCCTTACTCCCGGTGGATTTATTATACTATGGGTCATTTTTCTGGCGTGTTTTAGGTCCACTTGTCCAATAAGTTTCAACTTTCAGTATCAAGTTGTTCTGTCTGATCACCTTTATCCTATGATGAAACATTTCTGTCCTGATGGGAGTGGTCTCTCACGGTAACAGTGGCCCCATCCACAGGGAACGAGAGGTCATCAAATGGTTTTATGAGTATGGAAATCACATAAATCATATGATATGGCTGTTGCAATCACCAGAGCGCAACTCGAATGAACAGCTACAGGAGATTTTGGAAGAAGTGAGAGACAGCACTCTTCACCACCATTATCAAGGATGGGAGGGAATGTCTTTTATCCAGCCCTCCGGTACAGTTCCAGAGACATGTATAACCCTATGGCTTGGTGCACTGAAACTGTTCCGGTGGTTTGTGGCGGCCGAAGATCATAAGATACTTTCATTTTGTGAGACTGTTGCATTTGCAGTTTGACATTTTAGCTGAGCCACAGTGTTATTGCGATTAGGTAGTTTATTAAGCTGAATGTTACTAAGTCCTTGATATTAACTGGCTAACTTTCATATTTGATTTTCTGTTAAACTAACCTCCAAACATGACAGTATGAGGTGACCAGTGACCCACTGATCCTAAACCTTCAACTTAGCTTTTAGTTTGCCAGCAACCTACTTAGTTCTCTGTTTTTAGTGTTAAGACCAGGTCTCAGGTCAGGCCGTAACAGAGAATTAGAGTGGGCTTTCTCCCCAGACCTGCTGCAGATTTATTTAGACCCGCTGCTGTCAGAAGAAAACCTTGTATCTCCATTTTTATCATGTTTCAGTTTTAGATATAATTTGAAAATACCTGTTGCTCTTTACTTTCTGTGTAAATTTCATGAAGAATGGACCAAAAGAAACGACCCAAAATGGCTTGGAGAAAAGTCTGGCTCCATTGACTTACATGAGAAGTAAAGTGTGTTTTTTCCTTCTCATGTAACGTTACCGTTTTGGAGATATGAGGTTTTCTTCTGAAACCACATTGTATTTTTACTAGTTAACAGACAATTAAACAGACTAGCAGAGAACTGCTAGTGAACCACTGTGTTAGCTAAGCTGAAAAGATGAGCTGACAGCTTTTTGCTGTTGTGAGATAATCAACGTTCACACGAGTTTCACAAACTCTAACAAACTTTCAAATTTAACACATAAAGTGAGGCAAAGAGTGATGTGAAGAGTGCCAGGTTGGTCTAAACAGTTGTTCTTCCAGGTCATGTCAAAGAGGAATGAGTCCTGAATGTCTCCCAAGATGGTGAGTTAGCGACCTCTTATACTTCCAAGTGCCCCCAAGTGGCCAATTATGTACCTGCACTTAATACAACGACAAAAACACACTAAATGGCTGCAAACAGATACAAAGAAGGGCACTTACCACTGGGGGTCGTAACAGTAGATATAATATTTTACTCAGCTACCTGGCTGATAAACGTCAGGTAACATTAATTCTAGGTACCGCAAACTAATCCGTTTTAAGATAAAGTAGCCAAATGTTTTAATTTAGATCAGTTGTTAAGAACTTTTAATCGCAAATTCACTGACTCGCAAGCCATATTAATGAAGCTACTGAGCCATCTAAACTGCCTACTGCTGATCTTCTGGGCATGGATACAAGATGAATTTGATTGGTTTCCCATATTTGTCAACTGCCTTCATTCAACCATCAATAGAAACGTAGGATCTGACTTTTAAACTTTTAATGAAACAAAATAAATATTTATTTATAGCTAAATCACACATCATTTATCAGGGTCAGCCATTGTAGAATGCAATGGCCGGCTTGTCAGAGAGATGCATTCATTAGCAAATCATTGCTGTTGGAAGAAAACCTCCTATCTCCATTTTTGATGTTTTCCAGTTTTTGTCAAAATTTGAAAATATGTGTTGCTCTTTACATCACATGTAAATTTCATGATGAATGGACTAAAAGAAACAGCCCAAAATGACTTGGAAAAAGGTTTGGTTCCATTGAGTTACATTAAAACTAAAGTATGTTTTTCCTTCTCCTTTAAAGTTACCATTTTGGAGATACAGGCAATATGCATATTCCAGGATTTCCAGCATGTGTTTATTCCCAGTTATTAAAGCATCCACAAAGTGTTACAATACAATTAAAGACATGTGGTTAGTGATAACCTTTCAAAACATTTGTCAAACCAATGTTCATTCAAATGCAAGATTAATTTGAGCACAGAAAAGCTTGCCTTAGGACTCCAAACCTACATGTGTCCACGTACATTCTGCCCAAACCTGAAAGCTGCGGCTATGGAGGCGAAGCTCTTGGGAAAGCTCTAATCAGTCCAAGCTGTGTAAGTGGATTGTGTGGGTGGCTGAGTGCTTTGGAGATTCAGAGGTTTTTTGTATTTCTTGTACTTCTCCTTTGCCTCTGCCTCGGAACAGCTGAACAGATATTTGTCCCAAAGCCCCAACAAACCAGCAGGGATAGGGAAGGAAAAACACTGCACCCAGTTCCTCCTACGTTTGCCTCACCCCCACACACACATCTACTTTAATTTATCATACACCCACAAAGCAGAGACTTGTATATTTTAGGGAAGTGGGTTGTTAAAATTGCCAAAAGGCTTAAGGATCTTCCTTTTAGCTCCAAACTGCAAGTTCAAAGTGAACAATCTAGAATTGGCGAAAGAAGCTGTGAGAAACAAAACATAGTGAAGTGGTTTTGGAGGAAATCTAGGACACAGAGGTAACACAGCTGGCTAAAGTGTCTCTCTGGCAGTCGTCTACAGTTTATAAGATGATAGCAACTCTGGCTCGAATGCAAGCAAGCATTCTTAAAAGAAAGTTCCTAAATGGTTCTTGACTTGAATACAGTTTTACTGAGTTTTACTAAAAACCTTTACATTATATGCAGGTTCTTCACACAGTTTCTTGAAAGAACCATCCACTGATAGGTTCTTTTGGGAACTTATTTCATCTCTGGCATTGCAATGACCAAATATTGTTCGCACTTTTTACTTTAAGAGTATGCAAACTGTCACCACACTGATATAGTGAAACCACAGTGGGGACTTCCAGGGCCTTCTAGACCCTCAGAGAAGGCCTAATGGTATCCAGGAACATAATACATTTCACATTTTTAGTTGATTTCTCTTCAGTACAACTATTGCATTATGGTTGTTTAATTGTTAAGTTCTGGACTTAACTCCAACCAGAAAATTGGCCCCCCACTTGTTTTTTCTCTGTGGTGCCAAGTGAGCTTTTCTATTGTTTAGGATGGGGGGGCCTAATCCTTGCCCTGGAGATCTACCACCTGGAAGAGTTCAGATCCAACATACCTGGCTCTTATATTCAGATGCCCCTGAAGGCCTTCTTTATCTAGATCTTTATCTGGATAAGTGCGCTAGATAAGGGTTGAAGCTCAACTTGGCAAAGTGGTAGGGCTTCATGAACAGGTCTGAGCACCTCTGGATAAGACATCAAGTACAGAGAACATGTTACAATAACTACACTATATTTCCAAAAGTAATCGGTCATCTGCCTACACACGCATATGAAATTGAGTGAAATCCCATTCTTAATCCATAGAGTTTAATATGACGTCGGCCCACCCTTTGCAGCTATAACAGCTTCAATTCTTATGGGAAGGCTTTCCACAAGGGTTAGGAGTGTGTTCAGTTTGAGGACAGGACTCTGTGCAGGCCAGTCAAGTTCTTCCACACCAAACTCTCTCATCCATGTCTTTATAGACCTTTGTGCACTGGTGCGCAGTCATGTTGGAACAGAAAGGGGCCGTCCCCAAACTGTTCCCACAAAGTTGGGAGCATGAAATTGTCCAAAATCTCTTGGTGCTGAAGCATTAAAGAGTTCCTTTCACTTAAACTAAGGGGCCGAGCCCGACTCCTGAAAAACCACCCCACACCATAATCCCCCTTGAAATATAGTATATCAGCAAAACTGCAAATTGACAGAGTAATCAACATTTCACGTTTTGATTTCTAATAGGTGGGATCAATTTTGAGAGAAAAAACATCACTGCAGGCCCTCTGGAGGTCGTATATGGGTCCATCCATCCATTTTCTAAGCCGCTTCTCCGTCAGGGTCACGGGGGGATGCCGGAGCCTATCCCAGCAGTCTTCGGGCGGAAGGCAGGATACACCCTGGACAGGTCGCCAGTCCATCGCAGGGCAGACAGACAGACACAGACAGTCACTCACACCTAGGGGCAATTTAGCACGTCCAATTGACCTGACTGCATGTCTTTGGACTGTGGGAGGAAACCGGAGGAAACCCACGCAGACACGGGGAGAACATGCAAACTCCACACAGAGAGGACCCCGGTTACCCAGCTGGGGAATCGAACCCAGGCCCCCCTCGCTGTGAGGCGACAGCGCTACCCACCATGCCACCGTGCCGCCCTCGTATATGGGTCATTCTACAGAAATGTCCATTTTTGTGTCCCTAGCGTTTACAGATATATTACACTTGAAAAACATGTTATGATTACAGTCTATTTAGATTTTAAAATAAAACTACATATTATTTTAACAATGAGCCGTCAGTTTAGCAATACTTTTTTTGAAATCAATCATATAGATTTCTCAGCACTGCAGTGACACTGACATGGTGGTGGTGTATTAGTGTGTGGTATGGTCTGATTGGATCAGACACTCAAGCAATAGAACATGAGAGGGAGTGTGTTATCATGAAATAACATCGCAAAATAACAATAAAATTGTGAAATAACAATAAAAGCAACCTCGAGTGTTTTATTGCTTTTATACAACAGTTAAATAAATGAAGTAAGAAATTAATAAACTGGGCCGTGAACGTGGCGTTTAATATGTTTTAATGTTCACAGTTCCTGTTAGCCCCTTTTTACCTTGTTCTTCATTAGGACCACCTCCTTGTTTCTACACTCACTGTCGTTTATCAGCTCCACTTACTGTATAGCTGCACTTTGTAGTTCTACAGTTACAGACTGTAGTCCATCTGTTTCTCTGATACTTTGTTACCCCCTTTTACCTTGTTCTTCAGTGGTCAGGAACCCCATGGACCCTCACAGAGCAGGTACTATTTGGGTGGTGGATCATTCTCCGCACTGCAGTAACACTGACGTGGTGGCGGTGTGTTAGTGTGTGTTGCACTGTTCTGAGTGGATCAGACACAGCAGTGCTGCTGTTTTTAAACACTGTGTCCACTCACTGTCCACTCTATTAGACACTCCTACCTTGTCAGTCCACCTTGTAGATGTAAAGTCAGAGATAGCTCGTCTGCTGCTTTACAGTTTGTGTTGGTCAGCCTCTAATCCATCATCAGTGGCCATTTTTTTGATTGGTGGACTATTCTCAGTCCAGCAGTGACTCTGAGGTGTTTAAAAACTCCAGCAGTACTGCTGTGTCTGATCCACTTGTACCAGCACAACACTCACTAACACACCGCCACCAACACCATGTCAGTGTTACTGCAGTCCTGAGAACGATCCACCACCCAAATACTACCTGCTCTGTGAGGGTGCATGGGGGTCCTGACCATTGAAGAACAGAGTAACAAAGTATGCAGAGAAACAGATGGACTACAGTCTGTGAACCTATATAGTAAGTGGAGCGAATAAAATGGACAATGAGTGCAGAAACAAGGAGGTGGTCATAATATTATGCCCGATCGTTGTATGGAGGGGCTTGAGAATAGTAAAATCTAAAAATGAATTATGACTTGTTTTGTGCGCAGATGTAAGTGGATCTCAGGGGAACAAAATCAAATGTAGGATATGGGCTCTGCAAAGAGGAGTAGAATAAAGCAGCACGCAGTTCAGTCTCAGTGCACTGACTCAGGCAGATGTGTGGAGAAATAAAAATCAATGAGGGGAGTGGAAACAGGAAGAAGGGGGAGGGGGTGGGGGGATGTAGAAGCCAGAGTGACTGGGTGCAGCTGTTACTCGCATAGCTGCATCCCAGCACATATGTGGCAGAATTTCCTCACCCACTATGCTTTTGATTGACAAAGAATGTTTAATGTCCACATTTTGGGGAGGTGGTGGGACTTGAAAGTTACGCTCCCCCAGGGAGGAAGTCAACGGCAAAATCCCAAGCGATCCCCGGCGCTGCTCAAGTGGATGATTCAACCATAAATATTGTGTTGAGTATTTGAGAATAACCACATTTCACTTATCCCATACTTATGTTTATCTTTGCAATTACCTGCTGACACCAAATTTTCCTGGAATTCTGCTCAAATATGCAGCCAAGCATGACAATTATATTAACATTGCGTGCCGCATTAAAACTCTCATTGAATCCAACTTGTTCACATTAGTTTTCGTGCTGTTTTAATTGTCCGAGAGTTGTGCCATGAAGTTGTTATGAGTCATTCGAAATGATGGTGTCTGGGAAGGATATTAATAGATGATTCGAGGTTATAGTTTGAGGGAAGCTTCGACAGACCCGAGTTTTCACCGCACTTCTTGATTGCCAAGCCCAACTTGCAATTTGGCCATCCAACATAAATACCAATTTGGGTGTGTAAAACAACTAGTGGGACTGTGGCACTGAGAGAAGGTTTGAGTCAGGGACAGAGACTCGGTTGCGATGGATTCTTTTGCGCAGATGGGTGTGGTAGTGAAAAGAGTGGGGCCCAATTTTAAGCACCCATGAACCTGCTCTCGTTTCTGGCTAGTGAAAAAAAATCTAATAACACACTACACTGAAAATCCCACCCAGTGTTTTCCTAGCTGTTGAGGAACAAGCGACACCAGCTTGTTTGTCTCCGCTGTGCTTTTACCGGGGACAGCAAAAACATCACAACAGCGTCACAAATGAGGACAGTGCGCTGACAGGCCTCATGTTCTCATTGTGGTGAACCATAAATGTTAAACCTAGGCCTTCGATTCGAGCCAAACATGTCAAAAAGGAGAAAAACACACCTCTATGATAATGCATATTTCTGCTGGCATCCCTATGGGACTCTAGTAGCTTTTCAGCACTAAGTTAATGGCAATTCTAAATTGAACACGAACATTTGAAGCTTCATAAAAGACATTTCAGCATATATTTTACCTTGCAGCACTTTCCCAGTGACACCTTCAGTAAAGTGGCCTCTTATAGGGCTGTTTTTCTAAATTTCTAAAACAAGTATTGTATATGTATTCACAGTCAGTGACAAAACTGAAACAAAAGCCCTAGAGAAAAGTTTTTAGGCCTCCCTATGGTAATCATAACACAGTTGGTTGACTTGTCTGTCACTTCACTATTATGCTTATGGATAATCTAACAAGTTACAGCTGCTTATATAAAGTTATAGCTTTTAGTGTCTACCAGGAAACCACAGAGGATGACAGTTGCTGATTGGTCAATTTTATGCTGGGCATTCCAAGAATTTAACATTTTGGTTTTTATCCAGTACTTAACAATGAAAGAAGAGTTGTGCTATAAATCTCCCAGAGTTTAAATATACCCACAATTCTACTGAATACAAATGAACTAAAAATGAAGATGTATTTTTTATTTCCTAGAAGTCAGTTAGGCCTAAGTATGTAATCTTATTTTTTAATTTCTAAAATTTCTTTCTCTGCAGCATCAGAGTCTTTCTAGTCTCGCAAACCAGGAGCCTGGCTTGTGTCACATATGGTTTTGCAGCTGAATGTGACCAAACACTGCCTAATTTGAGTGGAAGGAGTAGTACATTTCACTGACATGCAAAACTGCCAACCACAGACCATTTTGAGACCAGTAGGGGCAGATGATTTCAAAACTCTGCTACAGCTACAATAGACTTTTAAGAAACAAAGTGGTCACTGTGTCATGCTGTGCTGGTAACACCAAATTAAGAACTGAAAGGATGCCTTGAACTTGAACTTTCTTCAATTCAGAGACTATATCCTGCTCTTAAAAGGCTCACCATGTGCAGAGCAGGCAAACGCTTGCTACTGGAGAAAAGTTTACTTGAACAGTTCACCAACTTGTAGTTCCCACCCAAAATAAGTTGGCTTTTTTTTTTTTAAATTATTGTCAGTAATGGCAAAAAGAAAGTATCCTACCCTGGTATTGTGATAGCAGTTATTAATAGTCCTTACTTTTTTCTTAGTTATCACTTTTTTATCATTAATGGTGTATAAAACACACACACACACACACACAGACTATATATATATATATATATATATATATATATATATATAATGTGCAGATCAGAGTAAAAACTGCCATATTTTTGTATTTATGTTTAAATATTAACATATAAAGCATTTATACTTATTATTATAGATGTAATTTGTTTTCCCAGTTTTACGTTTGAATTGTGATGTAAGCTATAGCCTCCTGACATTGGTCTTCGCCCCTGTAGGTTAGAGTTGGAAAAGTTTGAGTTCCCAAGCATAAAACTAGCATAGCAAACAAGATTCTGAAAGTTAAACAGTGGCTAGTTTGGGGCCATTATGGGTGGAGCCAAAGTCCTTAAAGGGAAGTCTGTCCACTCTGCGGCCATTTTAGCAATGTGGCTCAACAGTTATTTCCAGTGGTACAAGACGAAGAATCTATCTCTGGTCATTTAGAGAGGCCTAAAAACTTAAAACTAAAAACCAAATTACTGTTTCAGAAACTTTTCAAATTTTGAAAAGAATTTGTCCTAAATAGTTTGTAGGGTTTGGCTCACAAAGTTTTTGGGTGTTGTTTTGGCTACTGCACACACACCTTGAGGGGGAGCTCTTCCCACTCGCTGCTTTAGCAGCAAACCGACAGGGTCATTTTATTGAAGGTCGAGATTTTCCTCGTTAACAGATGTTAATGTTGAGCGATACAACTTTTCCATTCCTTGTTTCAAGCGGTGAACTGTCTCCTGCTTTATAATGTTTCTAGAGACTAAAGGCCTCTTAGGCTTCTGTACATTTTCTTAGTTTGCTCTGAGAAGTGTTTTTAAAAAGATGAACAACAGTCTGTCCATTTGGCAGCTAAATCCAGTGTGATGTGGTGATTAAACTCTGCTCAAAACTGGAGTCCAGCAAACAAACATGAAAATACTACAGATAAAGAAGTGATTGAGAACCCACTGTAACCACTGTAAAGAGTAATGCGCCAAAGCTGACTGGAAGAGAGGAAATCGCCCATCCGTGCTAACCTCGGGAGTTTTGTTGATCAGGTTGTGGCCGTGCAGATGGAGGAGTTACACTCTGATGTGTCACGGCTGCGGAGAGGTCAGGAATTTTGTTACTGAGTCAAAACATTTCCCCCCTGTCTTCTCCAACGCTGCTAAAGCACGACCGCCACAACACCAACATAAAGCTGGGGATCACAGCTACACCCACTTCCTCTCTACTCAGCCTCAACCACAAAGTCTGGCCAGATATGTGAATGCAAAAGACCAGCAAACAAGACTATTTCTGAACATTTAGGGCCATTAGCGACATCCTACTTGGGGGCGCCCCCACCTATGCCAGACATATTATTTTGCATGCACGAATGAACAAAAGGAATGCTTCATCAATTCATTTTGATCATTGAAAGAGTTTTGTAAAGACTGAAGTTGACGTAATAAAACTGTTATCTACTTTTAGCTGGAACCTGCAGTAATAATGTAATGTTCATAGGACTTTCCAGCGTTGAAATACAGTTCAGCAGTAAAGCTAGCATATTAGTTACCTGTAAACCTTTCTAACATTATGTGGACATGACTGACAAGAAGTGGGCTATTTCAAAGGAAACTGTACCTGAATT
Organism: Pygocentrus nattereri; assembly: GCF_015220715.1. Classification (NCBI taxonomy): domain Eukaryota; kingdom Metazoa; phylum Chordata; class Actinopteri; order Characiformes; family Serrasalmidae; genus Pygocentrus; species Pygocentrus nattereri. Next base: position 44,242,521 of record NC_051213.1, on the reverse strand, counting down.
CCCTTCAGTTGGCTCTAAAGATACCCCAAATATGTTTATATAGCACCTGAAAGAAGAGTGGAATTACCTCCCTCACTACAGTTAGCTCACTAACAAAAGATCACAGCATTGAGTCAGCAGCTTACCTTAAAATTCAACAGTGAAAAATATTAAGTGTACCTAGTTATTATTTTTTTTAGCTTTTGGACTTTTTCTCCTGTCCTTCTAGAAAGACCAGCGCAGACCAGCATGGCTGGTTTCCAGCAAAACCAGCATATGTTGTGTTTTAGATGCTGGTATACTGGTCAGCAGCAATGAAAGTTAATATGCTGGTCACCAGCAAAACTAGCATATATGTCAGAAGAAAACCTTGTATCCCCAAAATGTTAACTTTACAGGAAAAGGAAAAAACCTACTTTCATTTTAATGTACAGTACAGACCAAAAGTTTGGACACAAACAGCAGTAATCAAAGCAAAAGGTGGCTACTTTGAAGAACCTAGAACATAAAACATATTTTCAGTTGTTTCACACTTTTTTGTTAAGTATGTAATTCCACATGTGTAAATTCATAGTTTTGATGCCTTCAGTGTGAATCTACAATTTTCATAGTCATGAAAATAAAGAAAACTCTTTGAATGAGAAGGTGTGTCCAAACTTTTGGTCTGTACTGTAAGTCAAGTTCCCAAGTCATTTTGGGCCGTTGCTTTTGGTATATTCATCATGAAATTTACACGCAGTGTAAAGGCCAACAGGCACTTTCAAATTATGTAAAAAAATGAAAAATTCAAAATTTGAGTTACAAGGTTTTCTGAGAATGCAGAATAAAGGTTAACATGAGCTTCCTTTGAGTATTAATGTTACATTAGCCAATACACGCTGTCCTACCCACCCAGAGAGAGCAAGGCCAATAAAGCCTGGCCACAGATGCTTTGGCTCTCTTTCTTTTCTCTGAATCCATGACAGTTTTACAAGGAAATACCTGGTAACTTTTGACAATGACGTTGTCACTGAAATGAAGATCTAGCGCGGCAGAATGTGGTGTAAAAATGTGCATGCAGGCACATAAGGGTTTACACAGTGTCTTTGATGTAAAACACCAAAATTTGCTTGAGTGCACCCCCTTATGGATAATTTTCAGCCTGCTAAAGATCAACGAGTGAGTGAGATACAAGCTGCTAGACACCCCTAAAAAACTACATACTCATGGGGCCCCCTGGTGTCCCAGCTGCCCAGTGTGACTGCTTGTACCGTTTACAGGAAGAAATGATGTGAGGGATTCTGCTTAGCGCAGCGGTGCATCTTGGGAGAGGTGCAGGAAATAGGGGACTCTTGTAGCAAACCTGGAGAGAAGAATAAGGAGTCATTGTTTTGTCAGTGAAGAAACTACAGAAGATCTGAAGGTGTGCACTGCTGGGGGTAGGTGGGTGTCTAAACTGGCACACAGACAAGGTCAATATCCTTCACAGTGCTCAGAAGAGAAGCCTGAAACTTCTGTCTTCCTGCTTTATTTTTTCTTTCGCTGCATGACCACATTTACCCAAACACTATTTCATCATCTTTGAGGGAGCAGGCATCTGCTAGGCACATGGTGCAGCTTCTAGGACTGAGCTCCATTTCCACTTCACATGTTTAAAATAGATTTTTACACAGGGACATCTGCAAGGCTAAAACTGGGCTCTGACAAACAGCACATGTTAGATGGGAACAACATACTTCTGTACATCTGTAATTGACTTAAATGCAAAATACAAACTCTTACCACAATGAGTAACTTACTTAAAGTAACTTCAAGAACTGCATTAAAACAGCAGCTATTTTCCAGCACTTTCCCCAGAGAAATAATGAGGGTAAAATGAGAATTCCGTGATGGTCCTGACCACTGAAGAACAGGGTAAAAGTGGGCTTTAAAAGTATGCAGAGAAACAGATGGACTACAGTCTGTAACTGTAGAACTACAAAGTGCAGCTATACAGTAAGTGGAGCTGATAAAATGGACAATGAGCATAGAAACAAGGAGGTGGTCATAATGTTATTCCTGTTTGGTGTATGTGGACACCCTTCCTTATTATCGAGTTCAGGGTTTTTAGCCATACTTATTGCTAACAAGTGTATGAAATTAAGCATATAGCCATGCATTCTTTATAGAAAAACGCAAGCCCTGTGTCATCACTCCCAAGAACTGTGCGTCGGAAGCTTCATGAAATGGGTTTCCATGGCTGAGCACCTGTGCCCAAGCCTAAGATCACTATGTGCAATGCCAAGTGTTGGCAAGAGTGGTATAAAGTACGCCACCACTGAACGCTACCTCCTTGAATGCTTAGTGGCAACAGCAAAGTTTGGTGGAGGAGGGATAATGATCTTGGGGGTTTTTCAGGTTTTGGGCTATAGGTCTCTCAGTTCCACTGAAAGGTAATGTTATTGTCACAGCACACAAAGTCATTTTAGACAATTATATGCTTCCAGCTTAAGGATATTCCAGCAAGACTGTGTCCCTGTGCACGAACCAAGGTCCATAAAGTTTGACGAGTCTGGTGTGGAGGAACTCCAGTGGCCTGGATCTCAGCCCAACTGAACACCTTTGGGAGGAACAGGAATGAGCCAGGTCATCTTGTCAAACGTCAATGCCATTTTGACTGAACAGGCACAAATTGCCACAAACACACTCCAAATTCATGTGGAAAGAAGAATGGAAGGTATAAAAGCTGTATGGAATGGAATGGAATGGAATGGAATGGAATGTCCAACAAGCTCAAATAAGTGTGATGGTCAGGTGATTATATACTTTTGGTCATATAGTGTACATGCATTTTGATGTAAACCAAAATATTCCCCAAAGAAAACATTATTTCAGATTTTCCATTATTTTACTATCAACATTATGTATAAAAACATGTAGGTTGTTTAAAATGGCTGTAATTGTGTTGTTCACATCATAACTCTTGGCTCCCATCTCCACTTCTGTAAAGAAATTAGAGATGGTAAGTTTCTCTACAGTGAACCATTTCACATCAAATCACTCCAAATGACTGTTTCCATCTGAACAGTTTAATTGAGAAATTGAGAAAAATAGGCAGAATTCCCATAAAGATCTATAGAATTTATGAGCAACAAGAATTTCAAAGGTTTCCCAAAGCCAGACCTGTGAAATGCAGCCCTACAGTGGAATTAAATGAACTATAAATGTCTTTTTGTCCTTTTGTGTTAATCCAAAATTGGCCCATTTCACTATATCAGCATATCAGTTTGCAGCATGCAAAGTTATTCAGAGAAAGAAGCCTTTTTTTGTGATATGTGAGAGGAAGAGAAGTTCTTCGCGTGTTTCCGTTTTGCATGAAATATTGCAACATATCTTCAGTGCAAAAGTTGGGTCACATGGATTGTGTGCATTCATTTCTAGCTATGACTGGGCAACTCAAAATAGCACAATAAAAGCTGTTGAGGAAGAAGCAGGCAGACTTTGTCAATAGCATTACAGTTACCCTGTTATTTGGGGATTCTGGGCAAAGTAACACATAACTGTAGCAACTACCATGAGTACAGCCTTCATGCGCTCAGAACTAAGTGGACCATTCTTTTTACATAGGACCAAAATAATTCAAAATAGCTCTGCTTGAAATTCAGCTGTTTCAGCTGTTACTATGCACCAAAAGGCACACATTGTGTTCATTTTCCTCTTGATGCCTGGACAGAAAAGCTATTTTTCATCAACTTTGAAGTTCAACAAATAAAAGTCAGCCAACTGCGACAGGGAGTTAAGAGAAGTGGCCTTATGTGCAATGGGAATGCGTTATATATAACTCGTAAGCACACATAATCACAGGGTATGCTAAATGTACCCTTACGTTCGACTGTGTTTTCTGTCTGAGTCTGATAAACACCTCAAGTGTGCGAGCAAGGTACGCAGAGCACGTCTTAACAACGTGCCGTCTCGGTAAGTCAGCCACCATTACTGAGACGCATTATCGAATGAGGTGCGTCGGCCATGCCAGGGTATGAGTTCAAGCACACAAATTGTGCTGTGGTATGATGCAAAGGCTTTGACTGAACACAAAACTAGCATTCCATCAAGAAAATGATGATGTGAGATGTATAATCAGGCAAATCCTAGAGGAAAACAAAACACATGACTACAGGACTAGGCTACCAAATAGCTCAAATAGAAGGTCCAGGTGTAGAGCATATGGTTAGACATAGAAATAAATAGCTGTATGTACCATGCAGTCCAACAGAAATCTGTTGTGTATGTACAACCCCAATTCCAATGAAGTTGGGACGTTATGTAAAACATAAATAAAAACAGAATACGATGATTTGCAAATCCTTTTCAACCTATATTCAACTGAATACAAAGACAAGATATTTAATGTTTAAATGGATAAACTTTATTGTTTTTTGCAAATATTCACTCATTTTGAATTTGATGCCTGCAACATGTTCCAAAGAAGTTGGGACAGGGGCGTGTTTACCACTGTGTTACATCACCTTTCCTTTTAACAACACTCAATAAGCGTTTGGGAACTGAGGACACTAATTGTTGAAACTTTGTTGGCGGAATTCTTTCCCATTCTTGCTTGATGTACAACTTCAGTTGCTCAGCAGTCCGGGGTCTCCGTTGTCGTATTTTGCGCTTCATAATGCGCCACACATTTTCAATGGGAGACAGGTCTGGACTGCAGGCAGGCCAGTCTAGTACCCGCACTCTTTTACTACGAAGCCATGCTGTTGTAACACGTGCAGAATGTGGCTTGGCATCGTCTTGCTGAAATAAGCAGGGACTTCCCTGAAAAAGATGTTGCTTGGATGGCAGCAGATGTTGCTCCAAAACCTGTATGTACATTTCAGCATTAATGGTGCCTTCACAGATGTGCAAGTTACCCACGCCATGGGCACTAACACACCCCCACACCATCAGAGATGCTGGCTTTTTAACTTTGCGCTGATAACAGACTGGACAGTCCTTTTCCTTTTTGGCCCGGAGGACACGACGTCCATGATTTCTTGATCTGAAATGTGGACTCGTCAGACCACAGGACACTTTTCCACTTTGCGTCAGTCCATCTCAGATGAGCTCGGGCCCAGAGAAGCCGGCGGCGTTTCTGGGTGGTGTTGATATGTGGCTTCGCTTTGCATGGCAGAGTTGTAACTTGCACTTGTAGATGGAGCGACGAACTGTGGCACTGACAGTGGTTTTCTGAAGTGTTCCTGAGCCCATGTGGGGATATCCGTTACAGAATGATGTCGGTTTTTAATGCAGTGCCGCCTGAGGGATTCAAGGTCACAGGCATTCAATGTTGGTTTTCTGCTTTGCTGCTTACTTGCAAAAATTTCTCCAGATTCTCTGAATCTTTTGATGATATTATGGACAGTAGATGATGAAATCCCTAGATTCCTTGCAATTGCAGGTTGAGAAACGTTGTTCTTAAACTGTTGGACTATTTGCTCACACAGTTGTTCACAAAGTGGTGAACCTCACCCCGTCCTTTCTTGTGAACAACTGAGCCTTTCAGGGATGCTCCCTTTATACCCAATCATGACACTCACCTGTTTCCAATTAACCTGTTCACCTGTGGAATGTTCCAAACAGGTGTTTGTTTGAGCATTCCTCAACTTTCCCAGTCTTTTGTTGCCCCTGTCCCAAATTCTTTGGAACGTGTTGCAGGCACCAAATTCAAAATGAGTGAATATTTGCAAAAAACAACAAAGTTTATCCGTTTGAACCTTAAATATCTTGTCTTTGATATATATTTGAATATAGGTTGAAAAGGATTTGCAAATCATCATATTCTGTTTTTATTTATGTTTTACACAACGTCCCAACTTCATTGAGATTGGGGTTGTATATATACAGCGAGATTCACTTGAAAGAGGCCCCAAATATTTTGTTGTAACTCCCATTAGGATGAAGCAATCTGAACTTGACGTATGTGTACATTGATTGCAATGTACATGGCCCTCCAAGCAGAGGCTTTTCAGAGTCACACTCCAAACAGAGTGGTATGAGAAACAAAGCCAAACCGGCAAGACGGCTGAACAAGAGACCAAAGAAACCCACAAATGTGAGAATTTTCTCTGTTACAAAATTACGGTAACCACTGTTTCATTCTAGTTTAATGTTGTTTCAATGTATTATGGCCCTTTTCTTTATAAAAAGCACAAACAAATCGCTAGCAGTATGCTAATGTCTCGGGAGCTAGCTAGCTAAATTTCCTGTTCCACCTTAAATTTTAACGTAAAACAAACATTTGAACAAAAACCTGTCGAGTAGCTGACTTCAGCTTCATAATCACAGAAGAATTAGAGGTGGGAGATAATAAATAACTGCCATCCCCTCTTTGAAGGCATAAGATACCCTAAATGTAGCTCAAGCCCAGCAGTAAGGAGCTGAACTTTAGCCTCCTCTGCTGTCACTGCAGACCGGCAGGCTCGCCTACAGGAGCAGCGCTAGTAGCTGTTAATGAAGTGATGCTCTTTATATTTGTCCCATTTCAAAGGGAAGGATTTCAACCACTACCCCTTGTAACTCAGTTCCATGGGGCAAGGTGACACTCAAAAACAAGGGGTAGGGGTAAAAACAAGAGGGCCTTTGTTTTAGGAGGTGTCTGTCCCAAACCCTAAACTGTAAATTTCAACTATTAAAAAACAATAGCTACATTTTTTTGTCAAGTTTAGACACAACCCTGCATTTTAGAGCAGGAAAAGAGACTGTATCCCTGCTCTCCAGTGGCCACATTAATTCACTTTCTGTGTTTTAATCAAAATATTATGACTTTATATCAGAACAGCTGTTTAAAGCCATGTTTACTAGTCATGTACTGTCTAGTGTTTTTGAGTTATGTTCATGTTCATTTAGACTGTGTCAGCATGAACAGAGTGTCCACAACTACACAGAGTAAGATATTATAGTGGGCTTGTGTTGCATAAACACAACATGTTACAAAGACAAATGCACATCAGTGGTGTGCAGCGTGCGTTTGTCTCTATAATGTGTTATGTGTTTATGCAATGGTGTGAAAAACACTAGCACTTACCAGCAGAGTGATCTTTTCAGATGAAACACCCTTCCAGTAAATTCTCCACAAGTGAGCTTTCACCAAGAATATGAAGCTGAAGTAATCTAATCACCAGCTTCCTGTGCCAATTTTTAGGTTCCACCTTAAATAGTGCAGCACTTCTGAAGCCTGAGGCGCCAGTTTAAGGTGGAATGGGAAATGTAGCTAGCTAAGTACTGAGACATCAGCAAACTACTAGCGATTTTTTTTATGTTTGTAATACATTGAAACGACATTAAACTAAGCTAAAACAATGGCCATCATAGTTTTAACAGAGAAAATTTATTCTTCTTTCTTTTCTTCTTTTGAACTTTTTAATTAGTCCCACAACGGAGAAAATTCCACCTCCGCATTCAACCCATCTGTGAAGTGAAACACTACATACACACTAGTGAGCACACACACACTAGGGGGCAGTCAGCACACTTGCATGGAGCGGTGGGCGGCCCTATCCACGGCGCCTGGGGAGCAGTTGGGGGTTAGGTGTCTTGCTCAAGGTCACCTCAGTCATGTACTGTCGGCGCTAGGGATCGAACCTTCCGGTCACCAGCTCCCCAACCTCCAGCCCATGACTGCCCCCCTCAATACTCCTAGACGTGAATGTGCTATATGAAGAAGTAAGGGCTAACTGGTAGGGGCGAGAGGGTGAAATGAGATTGGGCCCAAGAGAAAGGCCTAAATGCTTAAGCCCTACAGTGAGGGGGTCAGGTGACTGTTATGCTGTGAGCTGGCATGATTTGGGTTCACCTATTCTTACTGTTCTAACAGGGTTCTAAACATATCTATCCATCCATCCATCCATCCCTGGGCCATTCTATTAGTTATACAGTGAAGTTGAACAATTTATATTCATCCTGAGTTTCATTTAAAAAGAAATGCTGTCAAATCTAACTATAATTGTCAGCACCGAAACAGTCACCACTGAACCATTTGGTGCAGTTTCTACAGTGTTATGACTGTTTGGTAGTAAGTGGCATGTTCAGTCAATTGTTTTGATAAAATCAACATAATTAAGTTAAAAGGTGAATCAAAGCGCAAGGATTTTAGTCTAAAGTGCCATCAGAACCAGTTTGATAGAATCATCCATATAGTACCTTGAAATGCAACAAGCTGCAAAATATAGCAAAATGAGGAAGAAACCCCTCATTACAAACATAAATGTGCAATGCTCCTTCTGTGGTGTAGAAACTGACACTGATCTACAGAGATAAGAAAGGTGTGAAAAGAAGTGGTCAAATGAGTCATCCTTCACCATGTTCTCCACAAGTGGGGAGCATTTGCAGTATAGGAAGACAGCGGTGCAGGCCTGAAGGCATGGCCCCTACAGCGAGGTGGTTAGGATGCTCTGTTATGCTGTGAGCTGGCATGATTTGGGGAAAGGTCACATATAAGTACCATTTTATATATATATATATATATATATATATATATATATATATATATATATACACACACACACACACACACACACACACACACACACACACACACACACACACACACATATATATATATATATATATATATATATATATATATATATATATATATATATATATATATATATATATATATATATATATTCATCCTACGCTGAAGCATTTCTATTCTTTGAAATTCTAATTCTAATGATCTAAATGCGTAGACTACAGGTATCCTTTATAGGGTACTTTCGATTCCTACTTTCTAAACCCCAACACTTAAATTTCAACTTGAGAAGTTAGATCCCATTGGTTTAAAGTTAGACATGACTGTTTCAGTAGTGACAATTTTATTGCACTTTTGTGCAGAACTCAAAAGCACCAGCCAGTACATGACAGCTTTGAATACACGAAATCATCATGTTTTTCATTCAAACAAAAAAGCTTACTTAAACGCAGAAAATGTGTGTTTCGGTAGAGACCGTTCTTTATGTTACACACTGATTTTCAGACTTCAGGACACATTTACACCAAAACAAAGGGTTCTAACTGCGCACCATGTGGCCATGAGGGACAGGGGTGCAGTCTTATTTCCTGCTCTAAAATGCAGGGGACCATGGACCCTCACAGAGCAGTTACTATTTGGGTGGTGGATCTTTCTCAGCACTGCAGTAACACTGACATGGTGGTGGTGGTGGTGGTGTGTTAGTGAGTGTTGTGCTGGTACAAGTGGATCAGACACAGCAGAGCTGCTGGAGTTTTTAAACACCTCAGTGGACTGAGAAAAGTCCACAAACTAAAATTATCCAGCCAACAGCGTCCTGTGACCACTGATGATGGACTAAAGGATGACCAACACAAACTGCAGCAGCAGATGAGCTGTCGTCTCTGACATCTACAAGGTGCACTGACAAGGTAGGAATGTTTAATTGAGTGGACGGTGAGTGGACACAGTGTTTAAAAACTCCAGCAGCACTGCTGTCTCTGATCCACTCAGACCAGCACAACACACACTAACACACCATCACCACGTCAGTGTTACTGCAGTGCTGAGAATGATCCACCACCCAAATAGTACCTGCTCTGTGAGGGTCCATGGGGGTCCTGACCTCTGAAGAAAAAGGTAAAAGATGGACTACAGTCTGTAACTGTATAACTACAAAGTGCAGCTATACAGTAAGTGGAGCTGATAAAATGGACAATGAGCGTCGAAACAAGGAGGTGGTCAGAATGCTATGCCTGGTCGGTGTATATCTTTTTGCTGCAGTTTGAACTCATTTGTACGATGATCCTTATCCACATATATAAACACAGGCCTATGAACAGACCTTGTTCATCAATAGTTTTAAGCTGTCTTTCTGCCTCGGGTCAGTCTTGGAGATTGTGCCAAACTAAACACACTCACCAGGATCCACAGTATGGATTTAAATCCTACTCACAGCAGCTGGAATTTAAATCATGCCTATGGTGGCTCATAAATCCTGAATTTTTAACAGATTTTTGCTCTCAAATCACACAAGAATGGAAAAAGAAACATAGCTAAATTAACTTGCTATGGCAGCTCCACTTAATGTCCGATTCCACAAAAAGCTGCATTCCCCTTCCACGAATGCCATGTGCAAACATACACTTCTTAATAAGCCCTTAATAATCTTAATAACACCAGGCCTTAGTGAGTCATTGCTTTCATGACCCAGGGCATTATTAAACAATTTAATTAATTAATTAAATAAGATCGGAAAAGAAATATGATAAAGAGGCTGGATTTTAGATCAGTAATCAGATTTTTCATTGTGTGTAAACTCTTACTCTGATTTCTTTCGGATTCCCAGTCTGCGCATGTGTGAAAACAGACCACGGTACCAGAAATAAGCGAGCAGCTCTGCCGTGAAATGGCAGGAAAATGCTTCTGGAGCGGCACTGAAACCAAATGTGCTTGACGAAATGAAGGATTTCAATATTCATCTTCTAGATGATGTATTTTCATATTTTCAGGTAAAGTAAAAGTAAAAAAGCCACGACATGAAGTTTAAGTTTTATATATATAACGTTTACGTCTCGTCTTCTTCTGTGAGTTTATTGGCTGAAATCTGGTTACTATCTGACTCATGTAGCCCCAGAGTTTCCCCCTCATCTGAGTACTGAAGTGCATGTAAACATGTTGATCAGATAACTAAAAACCATAAAACCATAAACCATAAAACCATACTCGTTTTAGAATAACTGCATTAGAATAAAGCAGGTACTGAGTTAGATGCACATGTTGGACAAGACACATCTTTTGCACCCAGTGTATCAGCACAACACTCGAGGCATAATTAAGGCAGCTTTATGCATTCATAAGAGTTTAAAGTGAAATTTTATCATCGTTACAGTTTCAAAAGATACCGTTCAATCCTCAGTCCATGGTACTAGAAAGTGAATCAAATATTCAAATGGAAAAAAGTATTAAAATGGAAAAAGAACCAATAAGATAAATAATGCACAGGTGGAGAAAATTCCATGCCATTGCCCAAGAGTGGTGCAACACCTGCAAAAGTGAAGGGGCAAAGCTTACTATTACTGGAAAATGAGAAAATAGAAAAGAAAAAAAAGCATACCATACCCTAATAGCAAGAGGGTGGATGGCTATTATTGGCCCACTGATAAAGCTGGCGGTCCACTTTCAGGCAGCCCACTGGTGGTTAAGCTGAGTTCCACTTATCGTCACTCATTTTCCACTCGCAGTGCAATTTACTGATTTTTCCTTCATTCCTTTCTTTAGTTACACATTGTAAATTGGTTTAGTAAGTCATTTTAATCCATCATAGCGCCAGCAACAACTTCTATGAAATCATTATCAGGCCTACTCATTATTTTTGTCTCAGTTGTTTGTTATATTCATCTAAGTTTATTTTCTAAAATAAAAGTCTGTGGAAAGAAAACTAGAGCTTGTATGTAGGACAATAATCTGGGTGGACCGTCAGTGGCTCAAAGTAATAAACACATTTGTTTAAAAGACCGTCAGTGCCATCTAGCAACAACTTTCACACATTTGCAAATTTTGGAAAGCATGACATGAAGGATCAATGAACCCAATACACCGTATTATTGAATTCATGTTGGTTACATGATGTATTTTCCTTAATATAGTTAGAACAACCTTAGACTGTTTTTGCTTTGTAGTTTTTCCGTGCTTTTTAATGTATTTTGACTCTTTTTTGTTACTACATTGCTTTTTCGAGGTTTTCTTTTAACAATTTATTAAGCATTAAGCATTTAGGAATTAGCTTCAGGAGCTTGCAAGTGGTACAAATGGCGAAGCACCCATCTCCACCAGAAAGTTGTGAGTTTGAACGCCAGTGGTGCCATGGCCATCCATAAGTGGGTGCCCAAGAGGAGTGAATGCCTAGTGGGACTACCTGTCTGGAACAAATTCTTCAAAAACATACGTTCTGTATTGTTTACCAAACGGAGAGGTGGAACAAATGAGAATTAAAAGGACTAAAATAAGCGGTGATAGTTCAACTCTAGCGTCTTCGAGTTGAGTTAACTCAAGAAAAGCTGTGTAATTATTATTTTCTTTACTCACCATCTTTTGGTGAGTGTACAGCACCTTTTAGAAAAAGGTTCTATATAGCACCAACAATGGTCCTTCTATTGTTGGAGGCTTGACTTGACCCTTTTGGGCGCTATACAGCTCCATTTTCCCATCAGTCTGAAGAACTGAACACAACCTTTAACTGTTATTGCTACTGTTTTGGTTCAATCTGTTCTGTTTCAAGCTGTTTCCTTCACTTAGTTGATATATATTAGCCATATGTATGTATATATGTATATACGTGTGTGTGTGTGTGTGTGTGTGTGTGTGTGTGTGTGTGTGTGTGTGTATGTATATGTCATATATATCATAGATATAGATTTAATATACAATAGCTATTAAAAAAGCAAGGATCTAGTGTTAGTATTCCTGCATGCACATTTTATTGTGGATGATCTTTGTGTATTAGAGTAAGAGTAGGTTTTGATATGTGCTGTGGTAATGTCATAGTTCAACCAGAAGGGGGAGCTCTATACATGAAAATAGCATGTAGGTCATACGGATGATCATTGTCATGGTCTTAGATGCTTGAAACAGGCATTTAATTGTGAACACTTTATATGCAGTTCCCAAAACAGTGGAAGCATTTCGCACAACACAATCACCTGTGCAAAAAAGCCTAAACACTCAAGGCAAAACAGAAAGACAAAAATCAGCCAATTAGTAAAATGGAAACGTGTGTTTATTGGCGTAATAAATGCTAAATATTTGGATCAGAATTAGACACACTGATATGAAATTTTGAAAAAAGCCTTTTTTTTATAGAATTGAAAATGACCCAAGGACAAGGGAAACAAAATTACGCCAGGTGTCCACTAGTGCAAGTGCATGGCGTGTGGGTGGGCATTTCCTGAGTTTTTTCTCTTTTTTTCCCTCCATTTTTCTGAGAGTGTCTGATTACTGTCATATTTATCATTATTGGGTATTTTGCTGAAATGTTTATAGTAATGTTCAGGCCAGGCTAATCATTTCAGTGACACAATGAAAAAAAAAGTGTTATAACATTGATATATACTATACTTACTGTACTGTACTTATGCTTTAACTTCTTTATTTTTTATGAAGCATTTCTATTTTTGAAAGACATTTACTTTCACACAACTACATTTTACAGTAAAATGTCCTGTTTTTCACTTCACTACTTTCCACAAGTACAACCCTAATTCCAATGAAGTTGGGACGTTGTGTAAAACAAATAAAAACAAAGTACGATGATTTGCAAATGCTTTTCAACCGATATTCAGTTGAATACACAACAAAGACAAGATATTTAATGTTCAAACAGATAAACTTTATAGTTTTTTGCAAATATTCACTCATTTTGAATTTGATCCAAGTTCCAAGGAAGTTGGGATGGGGCAACAAAAGACTGGGAAAGTTGAGGAATGCTCAAAAAACACCTGACACTGGGGGCAGTTGTGGGCTGGAGGTTAGGGAACCAGCCTTGTGTCCGGAAGGTGACTGAGGTGTCCTTGAGCAAGACACCTAACCCCCAATTACTCACTGTGGATAGGGCTGCCCACTGCTCCGGGCAAGTGTGCTCACTGGCCCCTAGTGTGTGTGTGTGTGTGTATGTGTATGTATGTGAGTATTTTACTGCACGGATGGGTTAAATGCAGAGGTCTAATTTCACTGTGTGCAAAACACAGTGACAAATGGTTGTTAATTCAATTCAATTCCACAGGTGAACAGGTTAATTGGAAACAGGTGAGTGTCATGATTGGGTATAAAGGGAGCGTCCCTGAAAGGCTCAGTTGTTCACAAGTAAGGACGGGGCGAGGTTCACCAGTTTGTGAACAACTGCGTGAGCAAATAGTCCAGCAGTTTAAGAACAATGTTCTCAACGTGCAACTGCAAGGAATTTAGGGATTTCATCATCTACTGTCCATAATATCATCAAAAGATTCAGAGAATCTGGAGAAATCTCTGCAAGTAAGCGGCAAGGCAGAAAACCAACATTGCCAGTGACCTTCGATCCCTCAGGTGGCTCTGCATTAAAAACCAACATCATTCTGTAACGGATATTCCCACATGGGCTCAGCAACACTTCAGAAAACCACTGTCAGTGAACACAGTTCGTCGCTCCATCTACAAGTGCAAGTTAAAACTCTGCCATGCAAAGCGAAAGGCAGATATCAACTTACACATCTGTGAAGGCACCATTAATGCTGAAAGGTACATACAGGTTTTGGAGCAACATATGCTGCCATCCAAGCAACGTCTTTTTCAGGGACGTCCTGCTTATTTCAGCAAGACAATGCCAAGCCACATTCTGCACGTGTTACAACAGCGTGGCTTCGTAGTAAAAGAGTGCGGGTACTAGACTGGCCTGCCTGCAGTCCAGACCTGTCTCTCATTGAAAATGTGTGACGCATTATGAAGCCCAAAATATGACAACGGAGACCCCGGACTGCTGAGCAACTGATGTTGTACATCAAGCAAGAATGGGAAAGAATTCCACCTACAAAGCTTCAACAATTAATGTCCTCAGTTCCCAAACGCTTATTGAGTGTTGTTAAAAGGAAAGATGATGTAACACAGTGGTAAACACGCCCCTGTCCCAACTTCTTTGGAACATGTTGCAGACATCAAATTCAAAATGAGTGAATATTTGCAAAAAACAATAAAGTTGATCTGTTTGAACATTAAATATCTTGTCTTTGTAGTGTATTCAATTGAATATATTTTGAAAAGGATTTGCAAATCATCGTACTCTGTTTTCATTCATGTTTTACATAACGTCCCAACTTGGAATTGGGGCTGTAAACAAAACAAAACAAATGTACATCTTCCTTAATGTGATGGACTTTTACAAACAAATCAACCCAATCATAGTGCACTTTTCACCAAATCCCTCCCCTAAATATAGAAATTTTAACTGTGACTAGGCCAAAGAAACTCTGCCATAGAACTGCCATAACACTGTGCAAGGTAATCTTTAAAGCAATGTCCATTGCAAGAGGAGTTAGAGTTAAGAATTGTTGAAAGTCTCATAACACTTGATTTTTAATGGAAGTACTTTTCTACTATACCTCAAATAAAAATATAAATAGAACACATATTTACTTGAGTAATACTTTATGCAGAGTATTGCTAGTGAATTTGTGTCCTTTGTCTACCATCATAGTCTTGTCCACTGTTCATAATCTTATGTTTCAGCAGAATTGACGAAGGATGAATAGGCGTATAATTTCCTCAGTAGGACTGATTCAGGGTCAATAGGGTATATGAATTCCTCAGTAGGATTGAGGAAGGGTGAATAATGTGTATAAATTCCACAGTAGGTTTGAGGAAGGGTGAATATGGTGTATGAATTCCTCAGTAGGATTGAGGAGGGGTGAATAATGTGCATAAATTATAAGCTGCACTTATATATTATATTTTATTGTATTGTAGTTTATTGTATTGTATTGCATTGAATGGCACAGAGTTCTGTGTTCAACTCTTCCTTTTTCTCTCGGTATCTACGTTGACTTTTTGTTTCTAGCAGTATCTGAGCTCAGGACTGTCTTTTTCTCTAAGCTATTGGTAACTAGCAAAGATACCTTCTCTAGATAGACAAAGCACTTCTTTTAAGTCGCTCTGATAAGAGCATCTGCTAAATGCTGTAAATGTAAATATATAAATTCCTCAGTAGTATTGAGGAAGGGTGAATATGGTGTATGAATTCCTCAGTAGGATTAAGGATGAATATAGTGTATAAATTCCTCCGTAGGACTGAGGAAGGGTGAATAGGTTGTAGGAATTCCTCAGCAGATTGGGGAAGGGTGAATAGGATGCATGTATTCCTCAGTAGGGTTGAGAAAGGGTGAATAGGGTTTATGAATTTATGAAGGTGTGAAAGTGGGAAAGGCTGTATAGTAGTCTTGGTCTTGACTCAGAGTTGACCACTACAAAGTCTTGGTCTTGACTTGGAGTCGACTTTTGTAATGTCTTGATCTTGACTCAGACTCGACAACTGAGTACTGGGAAGTCTCGTTCTTGACGGCAAAATCTTGGCCTTGACTTTCATCCTTTCACCTGAAATCCCAGAATCACTATGTCCACCCAGTAGTTCAGCTATTTTTACAGCAATTGCCTGATATATATGAAAGTCCACATTCCTTTATCTTATTAAATCTGTGCATTCTCCACATGTTGATGGATGACAGAGTCTCAGAAATAACATAAATGAACCAAAATGAATAGGCATATCATCTCTATTCAATTTTTACCCTGATAAGCACATCTGAGTCTTGAGGATCCCATTCATTACTTCATGTAACCTTCTTGTAACCTCAGTAGAGAATGCTCAAATTGAAAATGTGGAAAAGGTTTCTTAGCCATCATACATCAGGCAACCGGTATAAAAATCACTGAAATCCTGAGAAATACAGTACACTGCAAAACATGATATCTTGTCAAGCAAAATTATCTTCAATTTAGGCAAAAAAAAAAACCCTAATGTCGCCTGTTGTGAGCTTAATTTAAAGTCATTTAACTTATTTCTAGACTTTGTTTTAGGTCATTGTATTAAATAAAATGATCTCACTATATTGGCAGATAATCTTCCTTATTTTAAGAAATGTGCTTGATAATAGTGAGATAATTTGTTCTTAATAAGATGCCCTACATCAATTTGAAAAATCTGATTATAAGCTAGATAATCTTATAATAAGTGCATAACCATATGAAAATGGGAAATCATCACAGTGATTTATCAGTCTACTCAGGCTTTAGCAGAGCTCAGTAACACTGAGATTAATAACTGATCACATTGATTTATCAGTCTACTCAGGCTTTAGCAGAGCTCAGTAACACTGAGATTAATAACTGATCACATTGATTTATCAGTCTACTCAGGCTTCAGCAGAGCTCAGTAACACTGAGATTAATAACCGATCACATTGATTTATCAGTCTACTCAGGCTTTAGCAGAGCTCAGTAACACTGAGATTAATAACTGATCACATTGATTTATCAGTCTACTCAGGCTTTAGCAGAGCTCAGTAACACTGAGATTAATAACTGATCACAGTGATTTATCAGTCTACTCAGGCTTTAGCAGAGCTCAGTAACGCTGAGATTAATAACTGATCACATTGATTTATCAGTCTACTCAGGCTTTGAACAATCATGTATGCTGCATGCTATGTGCTGATTCTAAATTAGTTCATAAAGTATTGATTTTTTGTTTGTTTGTTTTTGTGTTTTGTTAGTTGGCAAATATTCTACTGTATTCTCAATACTGCTTTTACAAAATTCTTGTACTTTGAATATGTGTTTCAGATGCTTGTATTCTTTTACATCCCAACCCTGCATAAATAAGAGAATATGGCTTAAATATGGGCCCAGGTCCTATGATCAGCAAAAATCAAAATGCACCCCCCCTCCCCCACCCCAACAACTTCCAAAAGTTTTGATAAAAAGTTTGTGAAAAAATATATAGTGGGTAGCGCTGTCGCCTCACAGCGAGGAGGGCCTGGGTTCGATTCCCCGGCTGGGTGACCGGGGTCCTCTCTGTGTGGAGTTTGCATGTTCTCCCCGTGTCTGCGTGGGTTTCCTCCGGGTTCTCCGGTTTCCTCCCACAGTCCAAAGCATGCAGTCAGGCCGATTGGACATGCTAAATTGCCCCTAGGTGTGAGTGACTGTCTGTGTCTGTCTGTCTGCCCTGCGATGGACTGGCGACCTGTCCAGGATGTATCCTGCCTTTCGCCCGAAGACTGCTGGGATAGGCTCCAGCTCCCCCCGCGACCCTGACGGAGAAGCAGCTTAGAAAATGGATGGATGGATGGATGAAAGTGGCCAAAAATGTATTTGTTAAACATATTTTTAAATATAATTTTTCCACATGTATTTTAAAATATAGTTTTGCAATGGCCAAAAATATGTTTGTAAAATGTTTATTTTTAAAATATATTTTAATTGTACTCGCCAATGCATTTATCAAATATATTTTACAACATATAAAAAATGTATTTGTTAAATATATATTTTTAAAACCATATTTTAAAATGTTTTTTCCAAATGCATTATCAAATATATTTTACAACAAAAAATGTTTTTGTTCAAAAACATTCGAATCTTCAAATCTTGTAAGGTATTCAAACAGTGAAGTTCATTAGACTGTACATTAGACTTTTGGCTTTTTTCATACATTTTCAAATGTTTTTGACATATTTACATACATTTATTTCTGTTTGGTACATTTCTATGTGTAATATTTCCCTATTCATTTTAAAATAAATGTACTATATATACGAATATTTGGTCAAAATTCTGAAATGAAAATTTCAGTGTTTGGACATGGGCTGCAATGTATTTGACATCTATTTCAAAATGTACAAAAAACATATTTTCCATATGGGGAAAACATTTTATAAAGCATGGTGGTGGAAGTGATCCTGTTTTGGAAGCTCTGGGAATCAGATACAGAACATCTGAACAAACACCAGGAGATTTCAGCTCAAAATCTTGTTGTAAGCCACACAAAAATGATCACGGAATAAAGCTTCCAGTGTCCATCTCATTCTCCTGACCTAAGATCTGTTGAGAAGACAAGCGTCCACAAGCGAGAACCAAGGATCCTGAAGGATCTGAAGAGATTTTATAGAGAAGAATGACTGCAGAACCAGCGTCCAGCACAATGAGTTAAGACTCTGGGTAATTGTAGGTGAGTTTTGAACAGTCAGAATTCCAGGCTGTATATATTTAAGTAGTCTATGTAATCCTGAAACATTTGTTCCATTACTCCCCAGGATTTGAGGAAACCCACGCCTGGTTACTGGACAAAGAGGGGGTGGGGGGGGATTGCTGTGGTGGACTGCAAATCACCCTTGAGAAGGTTTGTTCAATCATACAATGGTGGTCTCATGTCAGCAGTTAGTGTGGTTATATGTTGGACATGTTGCTAAATGATCTTTTGTTCTAAAGGGGTGCTGAGAAAGAAAGAAAGAAAGAAAGAAAGAAAGAAAGAAAGAAAGAAAGAAAGAAAGAAAGAAAGAAAGAGAGTGATAAGAAACAAAGCGACAGAAAGAAAGGAAGAAAGAAAAAGATAGATAGTTAAAAGGAAAAAAGAAAGAAAGAAAAAGAGAGCGATAGAAAGAAAGACAGAAAGAAAGGAGGAAAGAGAAAGACAAAGAGAGTGATATAGTAAGGGGAGAGAAAAAGAGTGAAAGGTAGCAAGAGAAGAGAGAGAGAGAGAGAGAGAGAGAGAGAGAGATGGACAAAGAAAGAAAGAAAGAAAGAAAGAAAGAAAGAATGAAAAAGAGAGAAAAAGAAAGTGATAGAGACCAAGAGGGAGAGAAATAGAGAAAAAAGATAAAGTTAAACCAGGAGAGAGAGAGAGAGAGAGAGAGAGAGAGAGAGAGGGGGAAAAAAGAAAACAGAGTGATAAAGGGGAACGAGTGTGGGATGGAGACAAAGAGAGAAAGAGGAAGAGAGATGTTAAGGAGAAAAACAAGAAGAAAAGGAAAAAGAAACAGATAATATGAGAGAGAGAGAGAGAGAGAGAGAGAGAGAGAGGGGGAAAAAAGAAAACAGAGTGATAAAGGGGAACGAGTGTGGGATGGAGACAAAGAGAGAAAGAGGAAGAGAGATGTTAAGGAGAAAAACAAGAAGAAAAGGAAAAAGAAACAGATAATATGAGAGAGAGAGAGAGAGAGAGAGAGAGAGAGAGAGAGAGAGAGAGAGAGAGAGAGAGAGAGAGAGAGGAGGAGGGATAAAGACATACACGTGGGGGGCTGGACAAGGGAAGAGAAATAGAGGGGGGAAAAGCCAGTCAAATCAGGAGAGATGGAGACAGAAAGAAAAAGAAGAGAAGAAACAGATAAACAAAGGCCTTTTATGTCTCAGACTTCTAGTAATAGCACTGATCCGGGATCAGCTTATGCTTTTCATATAGCACTGAATCAATTCCATCACCTGGTGAGACCTGATCTTAGATCAGTGAGATCAGAAATGTGGGCCAGTGAGAGAGACCTGTATAATCACTGTTATCGGAGTCAAACCTCGTATCTCCAAAATGGTAATTTTACAGGAGAAGGAAAAAACCTACTTTACTTTTAATGCAAGTCAAAGGAACCAGAATTTTTTATAAGTAATTTTAGGTGATTTCTTTTGGTCCATTCATCATGAAATTTACAAACAATGTAAAGGTCATCAGGTATTTTCGAAATGTGTCAAAAACGGAAAAAACATCAAAAATTGAGATTCGAGGTTTTCCTCTGATAACAGCGATATTATTATATATATAACTGTATTAAACGCTCGTCTCTATTTACTGTATGTTTTGATGTTGTTCTTCTTTTTGCCTATAAACTGGGTCCTATAAACTCCAAGCCCAGACTGTGGATCAGACTCTGAGACAGAGCGTGGTCTGGGGGGGCACCGCCTTAAGGCGAGGGGTTTCACTCGCTTAGTCATGGCACGAGAAACGAAAGCCTGACGTGAGTCCACTAAGGGGCTCGTGCTCCGCGTGTTGCACATATAGGCGGACACGGCAAGTTATAAATGTGTCCCGCTGTGCGCGAGAACAGAGACCACACGGAGGACGGCCGGAGACGCGCGTGAGGACACTCAGCATCTACAGTAAAGGTAAACTGAGACCTGCCTCTCTTCTCAGGTGATGATGATGATGATTGATGATGATGATTGATCGCTCTGGAGGAATTTTGTGTTTGTTTATTCTTTCCACGAGGAGTAAACAGGCTGAATTACGTCATAAGGGCATTTAATTACAGTATCTTTTGAGTGATTTGAATGAAAACATCTCTCAGGCTGCACAACACTGAAGGAGTGTACTTCTTCACCGACTTTTGAGGAGAAAAGGTAAATATTACAGGCGTATTTGTTTTCCTGGTGGTTACGTAGTTGTGGTAAAGCAGTAAAAGTGACTTAAGTCAAAATTTGTGTTTATTTTAAAGAGACTCTATTATTACTGCACTGTAAACTCTAATTAGTTGAGTTTACCCTTGAAAAATATGCAAAATCATTGCTTTGAAGAAAAGGATCCGAGCTTAAGTAACTTTATATCAGAGTTATTTTCTCATGTTCATTCATCCACATCTCTTTCTACAGTAAGTAAAGTTAACTCTTGGATGGCATCCACTGAGCTGGCAGTACTTTATCAAGTCAGTGTTTTGTGCTTCTGATCATTTTAATAGACGTCAGCGTCACTAATTAATGACGTTCTATTAAAAGACTGGTTTACCAAGAGAGACGCTGGAGAACTTTCACCTGAAATGAGTTCATGAAGCCAGTCTGGTTATAAAAATGATAACAGGACATCAGAGCCAGAATTACTCTTTTAGTACTTTTACGTTATACTTAAGTACATTTGAAGGTAAATACTTTAGTACTTTTACTCAAGTGGAGGTCTAAAAGGGAGGAACTTCTACTTTTACTGGAGGAATATTTGACCTTGGGTATCTCTACGTTAGCTCAGGTGTGCTGAAGGTGCAGTGTGTAAGGGTCTATTAGCAGAAATGGTATATAGTGTATGTTTTTATGTTGGTATATAATCACCTGTAACTATGAACCGTTGTGGCTTTTTTAGCTTAGAATGAGCCCCTGATGTCAACATAGGGAGCAGCTCCTCTTCTGACCACTGAGGTTGGACCACTATGTTACCATAGTAACCCAGAATGGACAAACCACTGACTCCAGAGAGCGCCTTTTGTGCTTTTCATGCTGAAATGGCAGCTTGAATTTGGTGACGCTAAAGCACCGGTTGGAAGACGTAGAGGTTGCTGCTGGTGCTGGCTGACCGTTTTGTGTTGTGAGAAGTTTGAGAACCCAAATTTTCACTTAGAATTTAGAACAAGAAAAAGGTAAACGAGGGTGGATCTTCGCCATCAAAGAAACGTAAACGTGAAGAAGTCAAATCCTACACCCAATCAGGCAGAACATCATGACCACCTCCTTGTTTCTACACTCATTGTCCATTTCATCAGCTCCTCTTACTGTATAGCTGCACTTTGTAGTTCTACAGTTACAGACTGTAGTCCATCTGTTTCTCTGATACTTTGTTAGCCCCTTTTACCCTGTTCTTCAGTGGTCAGGACCCCCATGGACCCTCACAGAGCAGGTACTGTTTGGGTGGTGGATCATTCTCAGCACAGCAGTGACACTGATGTGGTGGTGGTGGTGTGTTAGTGTGTGTTGTGCTGGTTCTAGTGGATCAGAGACAGCAGTGGTGCTGAAAACCTAAAATCAACCTACACTGATCGAAAGAAACGTTGGAATTAGGTTGAACTGATGAGTGTTATTATCACCTTCCACCATCCCTGCTTAGCTGTAGGAGGTGTGCTAGACATGAGTAGAAGGTGAAACCTGCATTATTTCTCCAGGGGGGAGTGCTGATCTAAACAAAGGCATTCGGAGTGGTTTGGTGTGAAATGCTCCCTTCTAGACAAACTTAATGACTCAGAATTGGTCACAGTGGTGATGACGGGAACCAGATTTCTGAAGCATCCTTTTAACGCCACTAAGAGCCGCCTCACAGAAAGCTAGTAAGGATACTCGTCCAGATGCCTGAAACATTGTTTTGTGAACAGAAACCTCGAAAGAGTCAAGTGTGATTTGTACTTGCTTTGTTCACAAGGGAAAAACAGTGTGAAAAGCACAAGGGAAACACACAAACTAGCTCTGTTAGGCTAGTTCTCCTTTGTTTACAAACCTGTAGTTTTAACATGAGGCTTCCTATTTGCCAGCTTCTCATTCAATCTTTTCCCGTTCCATCTTAAATGGTGCAGCAGTTACATTCTGATGCCTGAGGCATTATAATAGTAACTGCTGCACTGTTTAAAGTGGACCAGTAAAAAATGAAAAAAGATGGCAAATTCTGCTGTGTAGTTTTAATGCTGGTATTATCTTTCAACAGAGTGATTCTCCAGGGTATATTTTGGTTTTCCCATCTGAATTTACGTGACCAAATTGTAGAGCAAATTATTCAGTAACTGCACGAAATAAATGTAGATTTTTATTTGGTTTATTTAGGTATTTTTTGTAAAAGCTCCCCTCAAATGAACAGAAAATGTGTTTTATGATCACACATATCGCTACAATTTATGACACTTATTTTATAATAATAATGTTTACAGAGCAGATCACTGAAGATACGCCGTCTGTTTATAGTTTATAGCCCAGATTTGTGGAAAAATGGGTCGACTTTCAGTAGAAAAAAATTAAATTCAGCTTCTTTTATTATAAGGGTTTAAAATGACATCATCTATTTGACTGGAAAGAAGACACTTATAGCCTTCATAAGACACCCACCTATTGAATGTAGCTTATGAAGTATGAAAGTTATGAAGAATATGATGAAGTGCGTTTTAGAGCCATTGGTGGTCTCAAGGAGTTTAAAGAGTCAAGCGATCAAAATATCCTACCTAAAGTTTTGGATATGAAGCTACTTCTAAAATTGCACTACAGTAGGACATATTGACAAAGTAGCACAATTCACCAGAACACTGGCCTTCACAAGATCGGCCCACCAGGCAAATTCTTGAGTTCCCTGAGGCCAGTCTGCGTCTGTTGTCAACAGTTCACGGTAAAACTACAGTAAATGACTAGCTAGTAGTTGCCTTATTTCCCCAGTAATTTACTGCATCATAACCTCTTAAATGAAAGTTTTAACAGACTCTTCTATAACCTAAAAATAGAAAGGACAGCAAGATTACTGTGATGTAGCTGCATTATGCTGTACACTTACAGTAATAAGCTAAATGCAAATGTAAAACTAATGCATCTGAGTAGCGCAAGTTTATCTCTGAACAAAAGACTTTTACCAAATCGTTGTAAAGATAAATTAAAGATAACAACAATGTCAGTGAACATTTGTATTCACCATGTTTTGCACAAAATCTCAAATTTAAAAAACTTATATTTTCCGCAAATGTGTCCAATATTTGAGAAAAAAAAACAATTAAGATGGATTAAATTGAAAATAAAATTATGAAAACAATATTTTACTGTGAAGTTTTTTTTTAATATTGTGAAATTGACACTGTATCATGGCCCCTGGTTCCCATCACAGCCACTCTAAAGAAATCTGAAACGGTAGACTTCTCAAAGAACTCTCCCACCATTTCAACAAACCACTCTGAATGATCTTGTTTTCTCATAAATGGAATATGCAGAAGTGTTGAATAATCAGGGAAATTCACCTTTAACATAACTATTCTACACAATGTTTGATTTGTTTCAGGAATATGGAAATCAAACCACTTTTAAGGAGGCTTGGCACGGTGGTCCGGGCCTTCTTCACCTTCCTCTTCGCCCTGGTGGTTCTTGGAGTGGTAATGTGGGCTTACATTAGTGGCATCCCAATCATCTCTTCTCCATACGGCATCATCTCCTTTGGCTTCTATGGTCTGCTGCTTAGTCTCCACCTGCTGATCCAGAGTATTTTTGCCTTTGTGGAGCACCGGCGGATGCGTGCTCGACGCAAACCCTGCTCCTACACCAAGACCATTGGCTTCACCATCTCTGCTTACCAAGAAGACCCTGTGTACCTGCGGGAATGCTTGCAGTCGATCAGGGCGCTCCAGTATCCTGCTGAGCTTCTCCGAATCATCATGGTGGTGGACGGGAACTCAGAAGATGACCGCTACATGATGGAGATGTTCCGGGAGGTCTTTGCCGACCAGGATCCTGGCTGCTATGTGTGGCTGAACAATTACCATACGTGGGACACCAAAGCACAGCAGGGGCAGGCAGCTGGCCCATGGGGTGATGTGGGAATGGGATTTGAGGAGGACCCTCAGCGCAGGGAGGTAGAGGAGCTGATCAGTAGCAAGAGATGTGTTTGCATCATGCAAAAGTGGGGAGGCAAGAGAGAAGTTATGTACACAGCCTTCAAAGCACTAGGACCATCAGTGGACTATATACAGGTATGCAAAATAAAAGCCCCTGTATTGTCATTAATAGTCATTCAGAGCAGTTTGATGTGAAATGCGCCATTCTAGAGAAACCAAGTCAGAATTGTTCACAAAGTGTTACACAAAATGATTATAAATATGCTGCCTGATGCCTGAGCCGCTGTTTTATGATTGTTTTGATATATGATTTTGGCCTAAAACATTGTTAGAAATTCATAGCTTTCACAGTGGATGAGCATATGCAAGGTGTTCTAAGGCAAAGAAGTCCCCAAAGAAAACCTATATTCTCAGTCTGACCACAATTTGACCATTATCATCAATTTGACCAAAAACTCAGAAGACACAAGGTGGTATTTGATAATAAATTGCAGGGCAGTACGATGGCACAGTGCGTAGCACTGTCACCTCACAGCAATAAGGGCCTGGTGACCGGGGTCCTTTCTGTGTGGAGTTTGCATGTTCTCCCTGTGTCTGGGTGGGTTTCCTCCCATAGTCCAAAACATGCAGTCAGGCTGATAGGACATGGTCCTAGGTATGTGTGTAAATGTATATGTCTGTTTGTCTGCACTGTGATGAATTGGTGACCTGTCCAGGGTGTTTCCTGCCATGACCCAGAATAAGCGGCTTAGAAGGTGTGTGTATTTAAGTTGTAGACATTGCGACCCCTGGTCCATATCGTTTCTCTAGAATGGAATGTTTCACCTTAAAGTCACTCTAAGATACTTTATTTACACTCCAGTAATTAAATATTGAAGCTTTCTAGAAGTTTAAGCAACTTCTTGTACGATAGGGCAAAAAAATGTTTCTATTTCATTCACAAGGTATTTTTATTCTGTTCTGTTGGTTCAGGACTGCTTTGCTAACGCTCACACCTTTTTTTCACTTTTAACGCTTTATTTTAGAGTAAAACAATCCCAAAAAAAGGAAGAAAGAAGAATAACACCTGCCTAACTTAAAATTCTATGCTCATAGATGCTGAATGTACGAAGCTTTGATATAAGGGACTCTCAAGAATGAACAATTGTGGTTTGGCTGTTTGGCTTCCGTTTGTTAACGGGTGGGGGAGGGGGGGGGTCTACAAACTTTTAAAAATGTTCTTCATATTTGTACATCCCATTTGCAGCAATGTTTTTTTTAAAGAACCAATTGCTGAAAGGATCTTTAGTGACCCATAGGTGGTCTTCCTTATGTCTTTGCTCCAAAGATAATAAGTTAATGAGGTTAGTTGTCACAGTATAAGTACAGATGGATGTTGTTAAATCTTGATGAATGATGCTTAGAAGACAACTGGCTGTTTCAGAGAATTTGCAATAAAAAGTGAGTCATCTGCTAATCTGATGCTGTATTTTAGACATGGGGACTCAAGTTAGCGACGCAGACTCACCCTAAAATGACTCAAGACCTACGACTCGTGAAATCACCCTGAAAACGGACTTTATTAGGACTGCCAACTTTATTAAAGTAAATGAATAAAACCTTTTTTAACTTTGCTAAGGTCAAACACAGAATTCCAGCAAAGCCATTCTTTTTTGTCTTATGGTGGCATTAGGGTTGATGAAGCGTCAAATATTCAGCCGATCACTGTAGTTGCTGAGCCAGACATGATCTCATACACACATCTGGGCAATACTTGTTAGACCTTTGGTGGTGGATTGTGTCAGAATTTGACACTAACAAGGGCACATCCCATCTAAAACTGGCACCTAAAACATAACAAGCCAACTAGCCAAACACTAATGTTAGCTATTGGAATTATTTTTCACTTGCTGAAAAAAAATATTTTCCAACTTTTACTGGTAGCTGGTTTCAGATGTTCTTGGTGGGTCTTTGAGGGTCGTGGCGGTTGACCAGCTGGACATCTGGCTTGATTAGATAAAAACATACCCTTTGCTGGACTGCTATGCTAATGCTCACACTTCTTTCACTTTTGAGTTTTACTGTTTTATTTTAGAGCGAAAACAAACAAACAAACAAACAAACAAACAAACAATCTTAAGAAGAGAAGAAAGAGGAATGACACTCTACCAGCTATGGTAGAATAACATAGCTTGTTGACCAGCACGGAGTATGTTTTGATTTGAGTTTGTTGGTTAAGCTGGTCCGCCAACATGACCAGCCTACTGTGTGCTTGCTTGGTCATGCTGGTCAAACAGCTAAACCATCAAACCCAAATGAAAACATACTTTTTTGCTGGTCAACACACATTAATGTGCTTACTGGAGACTTCCGGGGGACTTGCTAACTTATCAATGGCAGGCTTGTTGTCCATCAGACAATGTTGAGCACACAACTGCCCTGCACTTGTAGTGCCACCTCAAATTTCACACTGTTTATTACTATTTATGTTCCTACAGACACTGTACCTAAGTGTTCTCATTACAATATCACAACAAGCTGCTGTAATAGACAGGGCAAAGCGGTACAACTTGAAAATGTTAGCAATCACCTGGGACACAGTAGAAAGCAATCTTAGCAACCAGAATGAGCACAACATCTTAGCAACCACCTGGGATACCATAGCAACAGCCTAGATGTACCTTAGCAAGCGCCTGGGATACCACAGCAATGGCCTAGTAACACTTTAGCAACCATAGCAACAGCAAGTTAATTACCATATAATTCCTATACTAGAAGTGAATACATGTGTGACACTGACAATTGCCTCTAATGCAGAGAGGTTCCTTTATCCTCTCCATTGTTTTTCTTTCCTCTCAGGTTTGTGACTCAGACACTAAGCTGGACCCTTTGGCCACAGTCGAGCTGGTAAAGGTACTTGAGAGTAACCCCAAGTATGGTGCAGTAGGTGGTGATGTAATGATCCTCAACTTGAAGGACTCCTACATCAGCTTCATGAGCAGCCTGCGCTACTGGATGGCCTTCAACATCGAGAGGTCCTGCCAGTCATTCTTTGACTGCGTCTCTTGTATCAGTGGCCCCTTAGGTAAATGAGAAGCATTCATTCATTTGAACTTTGTCCCTAAACAGTGCCAATTACAGGAATAACCTAGCATTTAATAAACCGATTGACCTTAAAACCACCTAAAATAGAAACCTGCTGAAGTCAGAGTCAAGTAGTTTCTCAGTTCTATCTTGAGACAGGGTAATTACTGTTTGGAGTACTCTTTCAGAACATATACAAGATTCTAGGCCTGTTTCCCAGACATGGATTACGTTTAAGCCTGACTGAAGACTAAAAAAATTCCCAATGATGATTCACTGTGAAATTCAGTGCAAGACTAGGCTTAGTCCATGTCCGGGAAACTCTCTCATAGAGACTAGGTCAATTAAACGAAAGTCATCATGCATTTTTCTTCTGTGACGTACTTGTGATATCAATGAGGGTCTCTGAGCTGAGAAGGATGTGAAACGTGATCTATTTGGTTAATGTTATTTTTTTCCTGCCTCCAGGTACTTTGTGACGTGGTCAAACCATTTTCTAGCCAGGGAAAAGTTAAAGCTCATGTGAAAACTATAAATCATACCTTTTATATAATATGATGGATCATGATCAGGGACACAAACTAACAAGGCCAAAAAAAAAAAAAGGTCAGTTGTGCATGTAGGTATGTGGACACCTGACCATCACACTTAAATTAGTTTTTTTGACATCCGATTCCATTTATATGGAGTTGCCCCACAGTCTCCATCAGTCAAAAGAGCTTTTGTGAGATCAGACACTGAAGTTCCAATTCAGGTATTCAGTAGGGCTGAGGTCAGGGCTCTGTGCAGGCCGCTCTACACCAAACCCATCAACCAATGACCTTTACAGACCCTGCTTTGTCACAGAGGCACTGGAAACAGGGGAAGGGTTTCCCTAAACTGTTGCCACCAAGTTAGAAGCATATAATTGTCTAAAATGTCTGTGCTGTAGCATTAGCATTCCCCTTCATGGAACTGAGGCCTGAAACATTCTTCACATGAACGCAGATGCTTCGAGCTATGCCGGCGGGGTTTCACTCATAGTTGTGTTCAAAAATGTGTCACGACCCTTTTCATAATGCAATGCAAGCGCGAGCTGCATTCTGAGTGTTACAGCAAGGGGTGCTATAATGACAACCAAGCCTAACCAAGTGCTCTTGTACCGCCAGTGTGCTCTCAACTGCCATAGCAGACAAGCAGTTGAATCTCAGGCAAAGTTGGCATAAATTGTGATTAATTATTGCATTTCCAATCCAAGAGAAAAGGTAAAGCAGGTCTGTCTACATTTAGCTGTTGAGGCTGTTGGAATAACAGTAGATCCCTCTCTGACTTGTCCTCTATAACCCTCTTCAGTACTGAGCGTTTTAACTTCCACAGCATAAGAACGCACAGTGAGTTTGTACAGAAGGACTGAGCATTTGCACTTTGTTGGCCGAGTGCTGTCGTTTGCATTTGCGTCCTTGCATAAAGTATGTTTCGGGCCTAAGGGGCCCAAACCCTCAAAAACAGGGTTAGACCATTATCCCTCCTCCACCAAACTTTTGGCACTATGCATTCTGGTAGTTATCGTTCTCCTGGTATCCACCAAAACCAGCTTCAACACTCAAAGAGCGAAGCCTTATTCATCACTCCAGAGAAAACGTTTCCACCAGTTCTCCAGTGGCAGCATGCTTTAGACCCCTCCAGCTGACACTTGGCATTGCACATAGTGATCTTAGACTTGTGTGCAGCTACTTGGCCATTGAAACCTAATTCATGAAGCTCACAGTTCTTGTGCTTAAGAGTCAGGGCTTTCAGAGTCAGTTTGGATCTCTGCAAGAAGTGATACAACAGAGGTTTTCATGTGCTATATACCAGCCCTGCTCTATGAGTTTGCCCGGTCTACTGCTCTATGAGCATGATTAAAGTCACTGAGATCTTCTGTGGAATGGCCCATTCCACCACCAGTGTTTGTCTATGGAGATTGCATGACCCTGTGATGGACTTTATCTAGCTGTTAGCAATTGGTGTGGCAGAAACACCTAAACTATACAGTATATATGCCATCTGAGATTCCCTTTTTTTTGCTGGAAAATATTATTTATTAACAGCAATACTAACTCAATTTGCTCCCTCTTTGCTTCAGGTCTGTATAGAAATGACCTCTTACAACAGTTTCTGGAGGATTGGTACAACCAGAAGTTTCTTGGAACACACTGCACTTTTGGAGATGATCGCCATCTCACCAATCGCATGCTGAGCATAGGCTATGCCACCAAGTGAGTTCTGCCCTTTGGCTTTTGACACTACAAGTGACCACTAGACTGTCTTTAGATTCATGGGAGTCCATGCAATAGACTGACAAATATGTAGAAAATGTAGGAAAGAATATGAGGAAATCTATAAAACTTCAGTTTTTAGACTGGAAATTTATAGCAACTGTAACGCGGAGCGAGGAGGCAGACGCATACGCTGAGATAAGCGAGATTTATTAAGGGCAAATCCAGGGTCATAGTCAAGACAGTCCAGGGTCATTGAGCCAACACGGATAGATCGGGGGGCAGACATGACATAAACCAGAATAAACACAGCAAA
This sequence comes from Pygocentrus nattereri, assembly GCF_015220715.1. Lineage (NCBI taxonomy): Eukaryota > Metazoa > Chordata > Actinopteri > Characiformes > Serrasalmidae > Pygocentrus > Pygocentrus nattereri. Next base: position 44,212,137 of record NC_051213.1, on the reverse strand, counting down.
CAGAGAATCAAGCAGCAAACAGAGACAGAGACATGAAACAAAGAGATTCAAACAACACAGAGCTTCCAACAAAGACTGATACATGAAGAAAAAAAAAAGACCGGCCAACACAAGGGGAAAACACAGGGCTTAAGTACACAGGGATAACGAGGGACAGGTGCAAACAATCAGGGGCGGAGTTACAAAATGAGGGGCAGGACTACAGATACCAAAACAAATGCACATGGACTAAACCAAAACACAAACACATGGACAGGACTGGGAGGGGCCAATCATGACAGCAACTAATTGCCTGGCCTGTCGTTTTTTTCATTAGCACTTTTTCTGGGTTGAAAAAAAAATTCCCCACTTAGAACTGTGAATAATGTGTGACAAACATCACAAGTAATTCAAATGATATTGAGATGTTAAATGCACCAAAAAATGTGTCCTTCAGCCTGCTTTTTCATATCATTAGCAGAAGTGGGTGGTAATTAGTTCCATGTACTCAAGTACATTTTTATGTATTTGTATTCTGAGTATTTTCAATGACAGTTTTTATTTGTCAACTCTACTTTATATTTAGTTTCACTTTATCCGTTTACACTGAGTTCCCAATTCTATTTTCTTCTTTTTGGGTCCATTTTTGTTCTGTTCTGTTCGTTTAGCTCTTGCACTTCTTTGCTAATGCTCATTTTCAAGCTTTAGCATTTTATTTTAGGCCAAAATGATCCCAAAAATTTGAAGAATTGAAAAACAGTTACTATGCTAATAGATGTTGATTGTAGTAAGACGATCCACTGCCGCTCTGTAGAAAATAAGCGCTCTTAAATGGTTCTTGATTTGGCTGTATATTTAAGTAAAACCTTTAACTTCTGGTCTAGAACTTTTAGACTACATTGAAGGTTCTTCAAACCTTGTGCAGACTCTTAGCACTATTTAGAAAAAAGACTGGCACCTTCCTTTTGAAGCGTGTACTTTTACCTCTACTTTCTGGGCTACTAACTTGAGCAACCATTTGAGTGTTGGCCCTATCGTCAGGAAGTTGTGGGTTCAATCCCCAGCAGTTTCCTTCAAGTCCACCACTCAATGCCATGCTTCCTATGCAGGAATCTGTTTGCGAAGGTAATAGAATTGCCAGTTAACATTCTCCAGCAAGCAAGCTGTGCTATCTGAGTTCAATATCAATTCAAAGCTTTTCCTAGAACTGTATGTTCTAACCAAGAACCATATTGAAACCCTTGTTTTCTGAAGTGTAGGCTACAGTACCACCCTCTGTTCATATTCAAATTGTCTGTAATTATTCATACCAAGAATGGAAGTCTGACCACTCATCGTCTTGCTTTGGTCAGGTACACAGCTCGCTCGAAGTGCTACACGGAGACACCAGCCCAGTTCCTCCGGTGGTTAAACCAGCAGACCCGATGGACCAAGTCCTACTTCCGCGAGTGGCTCTACAATGCAATGTGGTGGCACAAGCATCACCTTTGGATGACCTATGAGTCCATCGTATCCGGCGTCTTCCCCTTCTTCGTCACGGCCACCATCATCCGACTCTTCTGGACGGGTACGCTGTGGGACGTCCTGTGGGTGCTCTGCTGTATTCAGCTGATTGGGCTAATCAAGGCGGCCTATGCTTGCATCCTGCGTGGGAAAGTAGTCATGGTCTTCATGTCGCTTTACTCTGCCCTCTACATGACGAGCCTCCTGCCTGCCAAGTACTTTGCCATAATTACCATGAATAAGAGCAGCTGGGGGACCTCAGGCCGCCGCAAGATCGTGGGCAACTACATCCCCCTGCTGCCCCTGTCGGTGTGGGCGGCCATCTTGCTGAGCGGCTTGGTCTACACAATCTACAGGGAAAGCCAACTGGACTGGACTACAGCTGCAAAGCAAGAGGAGATCAAGTTTTTGATCTTTGGTGCCATGGCCTACGTCAGTTACTGGCTTATAATGTGCCTCCTTTACTGGGTGTGGTTTCGCAGACTGTGCCGAAAACGTTCACAAAGTTACAAAGTGAGTGTGTAGCACAGTTTATCGTTTACAGGAACATTTTTTATTTATTGCCTTGTGTACAGAATGTATTGTATGTTTTATTTAAGTTGTTATGTTTGTCGGATTGTTTTTAATACAAAATACGTCAATGGATGTCAACACATACTGTATTCATGCATTTTGGCTCTGTGCCACCCTTAAAACTGATACATGCCCTTGTCTTTTTAATGTGCGAGGCATTCTTTTCTTGGCTTAGAGAAATTCCACCAACTTGTGCATAATTTAATGGTTATGAAGCAAAAGATAAGGTCATTTAGAGTGCTTTGATGTCCAGAATTGTTCACAATATTGGTGATGGAAACCAAAATGTTTGAAGAGTTCATTGCCTCTATAAACTACCTCACATAAAATGGGTGCAAATGTGCTGCCTGATGCCTAAGACATTGTTTTGCGAGATGTTTGAGGCCTGAAACATCATTTTAAAGGCTGTTCATGGTGGAGTGGTACATATAGGATGTTGTAAGACAAAATACTTCCTAAAAAAACTATAAAAATAAAAAAATGAAAATAAAATGGCTATAATTGCTTTGTAGACATCTTGACTCAATCATCTACCAATGTAATGCAGTGTAAGTTGCTAAGTATTTCCACATGAACCATTTCACATCAAACCACTCTGGATGACTGTCTAAATCTCACACATTGACCTATAAAGATGAGAGATTGAGTGCCTTGGTAACTACAACAACCTCAAGCGCACATTTTTAAGCAAGAGCCCACTAAAAGTGCCAGGGGTCAGATGAGATGCTTTCATACTACTGTTGTTAGTCTAATTCAGCAGTTGCTGTTCATATAATATTTCGTGTGGCTTTTATCTTTGAATTATTTCAAACGCATTACAAGCACTTTGTGTGGACTGAAACTGCTGGAGTAGCCTGTTGCACTTGGTTCTGTTCATTTGTTTGTATGTCTTTCTGAACTTGAATGTCTATTTATGCATATTTATTATGATAACGGAGGAAAGAACATCCGACAAGAAGTACATTTTGGAAGTGTGAACAAGCGAATTAATTTTAAAACGTGAGAATAAATTATTTTCCAGAGTAAAATGTGAAACAAAAACCAAAAAAGTCATGTTTTCATTCTAGGGAGCATTTTATCTGTTTTTTTGTGCTTTAGACAGAAATGAAGGCCCGAGAAACAAATTTAAACTCGTCTGTAAAAGTTTGGGTCAAATGACGTTCTTCTACAAAGAAGCGTCTCCGCATTTTAATGCATTGATTGTTTGCTGAATTTAAAATATTAGAGAAAAAAAAGGAACATGAAATGAGGCCTGTGCAAAAGTTAGTGCACATTTAATGTTTGATATGTATTGTTTTTCCAGTAAATTTGCAGAAAATTTCCAGATTCAAGTTTGTTCTCACTTTTTCACCCTTTCTCAAAACATGTTATTTGAAGCTGGTGATTAAACTACTGCATACAATTGTACAATGAAGTAAGTTTACATGCACACAATTGTGCACGTGTGATTAAAAACATGTAGATAACTGGTGTGAGTGCTGGTAATGGGGTGAAATGCATAGCTGCAGTTGCATAGCAACGTACGCAAGTGAAACTTGGGCCTTCAAGGCTTAGGCCACCTTTTGGCACAGGCCTTTAATAGAGCGAGATAAGAGTATGGACAGCAATGGCCGGGCTCATGTTTCGGTCAACTAAGATCTTAAATGGCCCATGACCAAACCGGGCTGTTTACATGATCATAGCTTAGCTAGAGAAACACTTAATTAAAAATCACTTTAATTCAACTTTATTTTCAATCACTTTAATTAAATATCAAACCACTGGTGTCCATCTAAATGTGCATGCAGTTAATATTGCCAATTCCCTTTCAATACCTTTCATTCAAATTAAGCTATGTGAAATAGGTGAAAAGCAAAGAAAATATTGTCTATGCTGTAAATTAGTAAAACTTAATACCATTTATATATGATGTAAACAATGCATGGATTATTGGCACCTCTTCAACTAAACCATGCTGATTCCTCATTATCCACCCTCATCCACCATATACACTGAAGTCAATACTACTTAGGATAAGGCTGTGCAAAAATCAATAATGGTGGGGTTGCCCATCTCTGACCCATGGACTTTACATTGTAAATGATTGACTTTTTTTTTTAACTTGGAACCTTAAAACATTTTCCTGGAAAATTAAACAAAGTTACTTACTGTCTGAAATGATCAACATATTAAATCAAATCATAATGACTTTTTATTCTGAAATAATTACTTCATGTCAGTCACAATTTAATTTCATTAGATAATTATTTTGAAATACTATGTCAATATTTTAAGGCAGTCATTATTTGGAAATACCAAGTTAATATATCAAGGAAACAGGTCATTATTTTTAGAAATTAAGGCTTATTTTGAGAAAATAACTTAAGTTACTGAAGATCTTCTTCTTTCGGCTGCTCCCTTTAGGGGTCGCCACAGCGGATCATCTGCCTCCATCTTGCCCTATCCACTGCCTCCTCTACTTTTACACCAACCATCTCCATGTCCACCTTCACTACATCCATAAACCTTCTCTGAGTTCTACCTCTTCTCCTTCTACCCGGCAGCTCCATCTCCAACATTCTTTGCCCAATATATCCACTATTCCTCCTCAACACATGTCCAAACCATCTCAACCTGGCCTCTCTGGCTTTATCTCCAAACTGGTCCACCTTCACTGTCCCTCTGATCTGCTCATTTCTAATCTTGTCCATCCTTGTCACTCCCAACGAAAATCTCAGCATCTTCATCTCCGCCACCTCCAGCTCAGCCTCCTGTCTTTTAGACAGAGCCACAGGCTCCAAACCATACATCATAGCAGGACGCACTACTGTCTTGTAAACCTTCCCTTTCACTCTTGCTGCTATCCTTCTGTCACACATCAGCCCTGACATCCGTCTCCACCCAATCCATCCTGCCTGCACCCTCTTCCTCACCTCTTTTTTGCACTGTCCATTGCTCTGGATGGTTGAGCCAAGATATTTGAAGTCATCAACCTTTACGACCTCTACTCCTTGCATCTTCACCTTTCCACCTGCCTCCCTCTCATTCACACACATGTATTCCGTCTTGTCTCTACTGACCTTCATTCCTCTCCTCTCCAGTGCAAACCTCCACCTCTCCAGATTCTCTTCCACCTGCTCTCTACTCTCACCACAAATTACAATGTCATCTGCAAACATCATGGTCCATGGAGCCTCCTGCCTGACCTCATCTGTCAACCCATCCATCACCATTGCAAACAAGAAGGGGCTCAAAGCTGATCCCTGATGTAGCCCCACCTTCACCCTGAAACCATTTGTCACTCCAACTGCACACCTCACCACTGTCTCATTATCTTCATACATGTCCTGCACCACCCTAACATACTTTTCAGCTACACCTGACTTCCTCATACAGTACCACAGTTCCTCTCTTGGCACCCTATCATATGCCTTCTCTAGATCCACAAAGACACAATGTAGCTCCTTCTGACCTTCTCTGTACTTCTCTACCAACACTCTCAACGCCTTAGCCTTGCTTCAACAAGTCTTTCCCATACCTTCATGGTGTGGCTCATCAACTTTATACCTCTGTAGTTACTGCAGCTCTGCACATCACCCTTGTTCTTAAAAATGGAGACCAGTACACTGCTTCTCCACTCATCAGGCATCCTCTCACTCTCCAGGATTTTGTTAAACAGCCTGGTTAAAAAGTCCACTGCCTTCTCTCCTAAACTCCACAGGTATGTCATCTGGACCAACTGCCTTTCCATTCTTCATCCTTTTTAAAGCTGCCCTCACTTCCACCTTACTAATTCTCTGCACTTCCTGATCCACTATCTCTCCCCCCGTTGTCCTCCTCTCTCTCTCGTTTTCCTCATTCATTAGTTCTTCAAAGTACTCCTTCCATCTACTCAACACTCTCTGTTCGCTCACTAGTACATTTCCCTCTCTATCCTTTATCAGCCTCACCTGCTGTACATCCTTTCCAGCTCTATCTCTCTGTTTAGCCAAACGATACAAGTCCTTTACTCCTTCTTTACTGTCCAGCCTCTCATACAGCTCATCATAGGCCTGAGCCTTTGCCTTTGCCGCCATTCTTTTCGCTATGTGACTAACCTCACAGTAGTCCTGCCTACTTCCTTCATCTCTCTGGTTATCCCACTTTTTCTTAGCTGCCTTCTTCTTCTGAATACTCTCCTGGACTTCCTCATTCCACCACCAACTTTCCTTGTCTTCTTTCCTCTGACCAGACGAAACACCCAACACATTTTTGCCAGTTTCTCTCACCACCTTAGCTGTAGTTTCCCAGTCCTCACGTAGCTCCTCACTGCCCCCAAGGGCCTGTTGCAATTTTTCCCTGAACTGCCTGCAACCATCCTCCTCCTTCAGCTTCCACCATCTAATCTTTGGTTCTGTCTTCACTCTCTTCCTCTTCTTTGTTTCTAATCTCATTCTATAGACAACCACCCTATGCTGCCTTGGTACACTTTCCCCTGGCACCACTTTACAATCTCCAATCTCCTTTAGGTGGCATCTCCTGCTAAGGTTATAATCCACCTGTGTGCACCTCCCTCCACTCGTCACCCTGTGTTCTTCCCTCTTCTGAAAATACATGTTCACCACAGCCATTTCCATTCTCTTTGCAAAATCTACAACCATCTGACCTTCTGCATTTCTGTCTTTCACACCATATATACCCAGCACCTCTTCATCCCCTCTGTTCCCTTCACGAACATGTCCATTGAAGTCTGCACCAATCACTAATCTCTCCTCTCTAGGGACACCGTCTACCACTTCATCCATCTTACTCTAACTGACAGCCAACCTGTGGTGCATATGAACTGACCACATTCAAAATCACACCATCAACCTCCAACTTCAGGCTCATGATCCTGTCTGACACTCTCTTTACATCCAGAACACTTTCCCCAAGCTGTTCCTTTAGGATTATCCCTACTCCATTTCTCTTCCTCTCTACACCATGAACAGTTTGAATCCACCTCCAAATGTTCCTGGCCTTGCTTCCTTTCCATCTGGTCTCCTGGACACACAGAATATCTACCTTCCTTCTCTCCATCATGTCTGCAAGCTCTCTGCCTTTACCAGTCATTGTCCCTATGTTCAGAGTCCCTACTCTAACCTCCACACTCCTGCCTTTCTGAAATTAAGTTTCAATGAAACAAGCCAGTATTTTAAAAAAGGTCATTAATTTGAGATGCTAAAATCAATATTTCAAGAGAATTAGTCAATATTGGAAGAAAGTGTCATTTTTTAGACAATAACCAAGTCAATATTCTGAGAAAACAAGTCAGTATTTCAAGATGCTAAGCCAATATTTTGAGAATATAACTGACTGAACAACTGAACTGCCCATGAAAATGTGAAGGTATTTAAGGTACATTGGAATTTGAGTGGAAATGCATAGTCTCAGTGACGGCAACCGTTGACTGGGAAGAGTTGATTGATAACAGGTTATCTAACCCATAGTATCATGTCGACCATGCCAAGAAGTGTTTGCTCAGTGGGAAGGCCTACTTGATGCAGGATGGGTCACTGTGTGATGGTTGATGAAACTGTTCTATGCTTTAAAACTGGGTGGAGTGCAATGTTTGCAACTTCACTAGGGACAACAAAGAGCAGAAAACACATGCCTTGGACTATTATGAAACATTTTGAAATTTGTTACAGATACCATAGATATATGAACAAGAACACACACATCCCCACACACACACCCCCACACCTTCTAAGTCGCTTCTCCCTCAGGGTCAAGGGGCGGGGTGGTCTGGGGTCGGGGGCGTGGGGGGTTGCTGGAGCCAATCCCAGATGTCATCAGGCGGAAGGCAGGATACACCCTGGACAGGTCACCAAGGCAGATAAATGAACAATACAACTAAATATAAATCGCTGATGTCGGAAGAAAATCTTGTATCACCAAAATGGTAACTTTACAGGAGAACAAATAAAAATACTTTACTTTTAATGTAAGGCAATGGAACCAGAATTTTTTCCAAGTAATTTGGGGTAATTTCTTTTAGTCCATCCAGCATGAAATTTACATACAATGTAAAGAACAACAGGTATTTACAAGTTATGTCAAAAACTGAAAAACATTAAAAGTGTATATAACAAGGTTTTCTTTTGACAGTGATAAAACTACTAAAAATGTTGGAGGAGAAATGCTTCACATGCTTCTTTGATTTGCAGATTTTCTTTATACGTTTGCTTTTCTCAACGAGGAAAAATAAGTTTTATCATGTTGTCCTGGTTTAGACTAAACAATATAATATCAAAAGCACAGACTTTGCTCTGCATTAAGATTTCTTGTAAAATGTCTCTCAACATTATATTTTTTCCAAAACTGAAGTCAGCTTTTTAATTTACAAGCTTCTTATGCTTATTTTCCCAATCCACCTCAAATGAATGTAACTGCTGCACCATTTAGGGTGGAACTAGAAAATTCAAACAAGCTGTACGACTTCAGTGTTTGACAGTTTCTTCTTGCAGATTAAAAGATATCAAGAAACCAGCTGGAGTGATTATAAATGCAAAAGTCCATTCATCTCCAAATTCTCAATGTTCATCTTCAATCTCCCCCCCTGACTTTTCGTGAGTTACTAACTAGGTGAGATTATTCTCTGTCTTGCTATGGTGACCAGCAGTCTGTGCAGTGGAAAAAAAAGCACATGAATTCTGATCTGAGCATCACATTAAGGTCGCAAGGCCAGGACATATCAGATCTAAGACCACATATGAAAGGCTACATTCACATTACCAAGTTTAAGTGACACAAATCTGATTTTTTGCCCTAATGTGACTCAGATCTGATGTTTTCAGGCCTTTGTGGGCTGGTCTGAACCGCTTTCATATGTGGTCCTAGATCGGATGTGTATGCGACTCATGGACATGCGACCTTAATGTAAACGCTCTGATCAGAATTGGTGTGCTTTCTTCCGCCCACTGCGTGCGTGCGCACCATCATTCAGCGTTACCATGGCAACAGCGCCGAACAGAAGTTAAAGCCTGTCAACGGTGGAAAAGCAGCTCATCTCACCCTTTTTCTCCTTTGGCTCGCTGTAATAATAAACAGCTGATCAGAGTTAATGAACGTTCTGCTCATTAGTCTGTTTGATGAGGATGCACGTGACCTGAGGAGGATGTGTACATGCAGGTCGTTTCAGGACGCGGGTTCATTCACACAGATTTGAATCACTAACCTAAACGAGTGTGAACCATCATGTCAGAGAGATCGCATTTGAGCAGCAAGGCTTTTAATGTAAAGTGGCTCTAGTCGTATTTGAAAAGATCAGATGTGCGTGTCCACATAGCTCTGAAAACATCAGATCTGAGTCACATTAGGGCAAACAAAGAGTTAGATTTGTGCCACTTCAACCTGGTAATGTGAATGTAGCCAAAATATCTACAGTGCGCCTTCAAAATGAAATATTGAACTGTCTCCTGAAAAAATGAATGGCTTCCATCCATCCATCCATCCATTATCTTCCCCTTGTCCGGGGTTCGGGTCGCGGGGGCAGCATCCTAAGCAATGAAGCCCAGACCTCCCTTTCCCCAGCCACTTCCGCCAGCTCTCCTAGGGGGATTCCGAGGCGCTCCCAGGCCAGCTGGGCGATAGTCGCGCCAGCGTGTCCTGGGTCTTCCCCGGGGTCTCCTCCCAGGTGGACTTGCCTGTGACACCTCCCGAGGGAGGCGTCCAGGAGGCATCCTAACCAGATGCCCGAACCACCTCAGCTGGCTCCTCTCGACGTGAAGAAGCAGCGGCTCTACTCCGAGGCCCTCCCGGATGACTGAACTTCTCACCCTATCTCTAAGGGAGAGTCCAGACACCCTGCGGAGGAAACTCATTTCGGCCGCTTGTATTCGCGATCTTATTCTTTCGGTCATTACCCAAAACTCATGACCATAGGTGAGGGTGGGAACGTAGATCGACCGGTAAATCGAGAGCCTTGCCTTATGGCTCAGCTCTTTCTTTACCACAACAGACCGGTAAAGAGCCCGCATCACTGCTGACCCAGCACCAATCCGCCTGTCAATCTCCCGCTCCCTTGTACCATCACTCGTGAACAAGACCCCGAGATACTTGAACTCCTCCACTTGAGGCAAGAGCCTATCCCCGACCCAGAGAGGGCTCTCCACCCTTTTCCGCCTGAGAACCATGGTCTCGGATTTAGAGGTACTGATTCTCATCCCAGCCGCTTCACACTCGGCTGCAAACCGATCCAGCGAAAGCTGAAGTTCGCGGCCTGATGTCCCCAATAGGACCACATCATCTGCAAACAGCAGCGATGTTACCCTGAGGTCACCAAACCGGACACCCTCCATCCCTTGACTGCGCCTAGAAATTCTATCCATAAAAATTATGAATAGAATCGGTGACAAAGAGCAGCCCTGACGGAGTCCAACTCTCACTGGGAACGAGTCTGACTTACTGCCGGCTATGCGAACCAAACTCCAGCTTTGTTTGTACAGGGCCTGAATGGCTCGTAGCAAAGAGCCATGTACCCCGTACGCCCGAAGCACCTCCCACAGAATACCCCGGGGAACACAGTCGAATGCCTTCTCCAGATCCACAAAGCACATGTGGACTGGTTGGGCAAACTCCCATGAACCCTCCAGAATCCTGGAGAGGGTGAAGAGTTGGTCCAGTGTTCCACGACCAGGGCGGAACCCGCACTGTTCCTCCTGGATCCGAGGTTCGACTATAAGCCGGACTCTCTTCTCCAGTACCCCTGCATAGACCTTGCCAGGGATGCTGAGGAGTGTGATTCCCCTGTAGTTGGAACACACCCTCCGGTCCCCTTTTTTAAAAAGAGGCACCACCACCCCAGTCTGCCAATCCAGTGGCACCGCCCCCGATGTCCACGCAATGTTGAAAAGGCGTGTCAGCCAAGACAGCCCCACAACATCCAGAGCCTTGAGGAACTCAGGGCGGATCTCATCCACCCCTGGAGCCTTGCCACCAAGGAGCTTAACTTAACTACCTTAGCGACTTCGGCCTCAGTAATGGACAAGCCTATTCCCATGTCCCCAGACTCAGCCTCCTCACTGGAGAACGTGTCGGTGGGATTGAGAAGGTCCTCAAAGTATTCCTTCCACCGCCCAATGACGTCTTCAGTCGAAGTCAGCAGCACACCATCTCCACTATATACAGTGCTAGTGGCACACTGCTTTCCCCTTCTGAGTCGCCTGACGGTTTGCCAGAATCTTTTCGGAGCCGACTTAGTCAGTTTCCAAGGCCTCACCAAACTCCTCCCATACACGGGTTTTTGCCTTGGCGACAACTGAAGCCCCAGATCGCTTGGCCTGTCGATACCTGCCAGCTGCCTCTGGTGTCCCACAGGCCAACCATGCCCAGTAGGACTCCTTCTTCAGCTTGACGGCATCTCTCACCTGGGGTGTCCACCACCGGGTTCGAGGATTACCGCCCCGACAGGCACCAACTACCTTACGGCCACAGCTACAGTCAGCCGCTTCAGCAATGGAGGAACGGAACATGGCCCATTCTGAGTCAATGTCCCCCACCTCCCCCGATATCTGGTCAAAGTTCTGACGGAGGTGTGAGTTGAAGATCACTCTGACAGGTTCTTCTGCTAGACGTTCCCAGCAAACCCTCACTATGCGTTTGGGCTTGCCTGGTCTGACCGGCATCTTCCCCCACCACCTGATCCAACTCACCACCAGGTGGTGATCAGTTGACAGCTCAGCTCCTCTCTTTACACGAGTGTCCAAAACACATGGCCGCAAGTCCGATGACACGACTACAAAGTCAATCATTGAACTGCGGCCTAGGGTGTCCTGGTGCCATGTGCACTTATGGACATCCTTGTGTTCAAACATGGTGTTCGTGATGGACAAACTGTGGAAAATGAATGGCTTCTATGTAATAAATAAAAACAAATTGAATTAAAATCAATCAAAAGAAGGGTGGTCTGTGACCTTTGCACAGTGCTGTTTTAAAGAAGGATTTGGGAGTTGGCATTGCCACCCTGAACTAGTACTCTTTGTACAAGTACATCTCCTTATGATGTTGAGGAAATCTGAAAAGCCAAGAGACAAATTGTTCACAGATTTTTTTCATGGTTCTAAATTGTACTTCTTGACCTTCACGTAATTCTCACTGGAAACCATTGCGAGGGTGTGTTACGTTGATCTGTGCGATGGCTGTATTACACCACTGGAGCACAAATTCATTGCATTTGTCATCAAATACTTTCTTTTGGCTCCAGAGAGAGATGTGCCCCTAGGTTGAACTTCCTTTCACTTGAGCAAAAGTTGGAATGGTCACTTTCAGTTTTAATTTGAGACCATGCTCATTTACTGCATTGCCTCTCCCAAAGAAGTTCCAGTACTAGTATTATCTAACACTTACAGTATCTCAAGAAGCAATGTTTAATTGGAATCCAATTCTCAGGCAATAAGTCAGATTAAAAAGGCCTAAAAAATGCCTAAAGTGCACAGAGGCTGCTGACGTCATAAACACTTGTGCTTGTTAATGTGAGTAAAGTGGCTTCAACCTTAACCCAGAAGGCATGTGAACATTAGTGCCAGTAATAAATGTCAGTGTGACACTGTTGGCATTGCTGAGGTTTAGCTCATAAAACTCCTAGTTCAAGTGGCATTACACAACTTGGAGACCGGACGTATTCTGTCATATGTACTGATAAGTACAGCCCAGAAGCTGCTTTCGTCTTAAATGTAGAATGTTTACTCTATGTGAATATAATATATTGGCAAAAATGTTCGCTGGTCTGGCTTCACACACAGACATGAAATTGAGTGAGATCCCATTCTTAATCCATAGGGTTTAATATGATGTCGGCCCACCCTTTGCAGCTATAACAGCTCTCCTGGGAAGGCTCTCCACAAGGTTTAGTTTATGTTGAGTTGAGTGCGTTTATGGGAATTTCTTCCAGAAGCGCATTTGTGAGGTCAGACGCTGATGTTGGACGAAAAGGCCAGGCTCGCAGTCTCCTCTCCAATTCCTCCCAAAAGGTCTTCTGTCGGGTTGAGGTCAAGCCAGTCAAGTTCTTTATATGACAGAACTGAGACCACCCCACATTTGTTTAAACAGCCAAATATGTTGTTGTGCCATCTAAACAGCTCCAACCCACCAAAGTATGGACTCAACAAGTCCTCTGAAGGCGTCTTATGGTATCGGACGTTACCAGCAGATCCTTTGAGTTGTAAGGTGGAGCGGCTGAGAATCCAACTTCCTGTTCCAGCACATCCCACAGATGCTCAAACAGATGGAGATCTGGGGAATATAGAGGCCAGGGCAACACCCTGAACTCTTCATCATGGTCCTCCATTCATGACCAGAGCACTGTGTGAGAGAGCATTATTCTGCTGAAAGATGCCAGTGACATTGGGGAATTCACACAGTGCATCCTGGTTCCATCATTTCCCCAGGCAAACGGCTGTACAGGCGACAAAACTGGACTCACTGGACAAGGTGACCTTCCATTGCTCCAAAGTTCACTTCCAAACACTCGTGTGCTGATTGTTGGCGCTTTCGATGGTGGACAAGGGTAAGCATAATCACTCTGACCTGTCTGCATCTACGCATCTCCATACGCAGCAGCATGCAATGTACTGCATGTTGTGACACAACCCTCACGTAAGCATCATTTACCCCTTGAATGTCCTCCAGAGGGCACACAGTCTTGATACACACTTTTATAACCCAATAATAATTCAGCCAGTTTGCATTGAAGTCCCTGTAGTCACTGGATAATAAGTATGTAATAAGCTTGGGATTTTACAGGGTTAAACATTCCTGTGACCACAGTAGCCCTTTTGTCAATTCAGACCAGATGGAATAGCTTTCACAGTCTTCATGCATCCAACACCTTGTCACCGCTTCATGCTTTGTCCTTGCTTGGACCCCTGTCAGTAGATACTCACCCCTTCTGACCACAAGCCTTACTGCACCGCCTCAGCTGTATGGCCTTAATGATTGATTTGGCCCTTGTCAAAGTCACTTATTCCTGCATATTATATATATATATATATATATATATATATATATATATATATATATATATATATATATATATATATATATATATATATATATATAGTGACTGACAAGGGCCAAAAATATATATGCACACACACACACACAGTTTTTTTTTTTTACATAATCTAAAAATGCCTGTTGTCCTTTACATCGTGTGTAAATTTCATGATGAATGGACCAAAAGAAACAAATTACTTGGAGAGAAGTCTGGTTCCATTGGCTTACATTAAAAGTGAAGTATGTTTTTTCCTTCTCCTGTAAAGTTAGCATTTTGGACATACAAGGTTTTGTTCTGAGAACAATATATATAAAAATAATCCCAATAATTGTTTTTCATGTAATTACTGAATAAATATGCCTCAGAATGTAATGTGCAAGATTTTCATTGGTCAGAATACTTGCATGATCACGTTTGTAAGTTAAAATACGTCTTTATAGGTCTAAGCTTTGTTCTTCTCACGACTAGAGCAAAGTCGGATGTGGGCCAGCCTGCACCGCTGTTACTCATTCGAGTTCATACACTTTATGTGGTCTCAATTTGCATCATCAAATTTGATGCTGAACAGGAGGCTTTCCCACCACGCCAAGACATCTGTAGAACTGGCTGTGTTTTGATAGGGCTATCCCTGTTTGGCCATTCATGAGTAACAGCTTAATCTAGTAGACTGTTATTCACCCTGATAAGGGGTGGAAAAACGTAAAATCCAAAATCCATGAAACCTTCCACCCATTCCTTGAGGTTGGTTCTTGCCAAAGAGAGTGACTTACCCGCCTGGTGAATGTTTGCAAATCATCCGCACCCTTCCCACCCTGTCTTGCTCACCCTCCCTGCGTCAGAGGGTTCGGAGGTTTCTTCCACTGTACATCTGCAACTGATTTAAGAAAGGAAGCTGAGCTATGTTGACTAAGCAGGCTTAGCACAGGGGCCTCATACGCCTACAGCCCGAACTAATCCAAGCCCCTTTCATTGACCCCCTCATGGCAGCGTCATTGAAACAGTCACCATCAACACATCCTGCATAACTTTAAAACAGATGCGGCCAAAGGATTCTTTGGAGCAATGCCAAAGAACAGTGGATCCCAGGCCTGGTCCTGGAGGACCTCCTACCCTCCACATTTTACTTTTTTCCCCTGCTCCCAGCACACCTGATCCGACTAAAAGTTAATTAGGAAGCCCTTCCTGAGTTGACCTGGATGTTTTAGAGCAGAAAAACACAGAAGTGTGAAGGGCATGGGGTCCCAATGCAGACCCATGTCTTTAACATGAGTGTGAGAATAGAACTGAATTCCATTACATAATTCAATTCATTCATGTCGGCTACAACACAAAATCTGACCCTTTGTTCTTATATTTTTCTATATTATATTTTCCTTTGGGGACTATTTATCAACTCGTGTGCAGCTCTGTGCCATGACTGGTTAAGGTAAGTTTCTGCACACTACTCCTATCAAAACAGTGGTTGTGCTCTAATATCAAAAAACTCTCCATTCTAGAAAAACTTGTTCACTTGGATTATTTTTAAGTGCTGGCGATGGGAACCAGGAGTCACAATGTCTCAATCTCAAATACAGCAATTTAATTTATTATCCAAAACAACCAATGAACCTGCAAACTGATGGAAAAATAGTAAAAAAATCTGAAGGAAAAAAAAAAAAAAAAATTCTCTTTAGACGAGTCATGAATCATTTGTATATTTAAGAGGTCAAAACTTAATCTGAAAATTATTGCAAAATGATGCTAAGGCAGCGCATTAACCATTTCGTGTAATAACTTTCTGAAAGGGGCTTTTTTTCAGCACCACTAAACTCTTCAAACATCTGGTTCTTATTACGAGCACTGCAAACATCTCAGACTTGGTAAGTTTCTTTGGAACAGTATTAAACAGTCATTTTGGCCCCCTTCGAGTTGGTTCTCTTTGTGTGACTCAGCATTGAGCTGCTAGTGAGCAACGAGGGGAAAAGAGGGTGGGGTGAAGACCCCCTGCTGCAAAAACTATTCAGACCTCTCTTCACAGATGGCCATGTGAAATCTAATGCTACCCACTTTCTTACATGACCGCCTTGACTATCCTTTTTTTTTTGGTGGTATGCATTTACCACTTTAGGACTGTTAACTTATACAATATATTATGTGGGTCTACATATCACTTCCATCATTCTATGCTGCTGTCACAGTTTCCATGGTTAATGGGGCCCAGCATACGTATGTGTTACTGACATTCTAGACATACAGTATATTATTCAAAGTATTTCACATTCAACAGCAGACAATTTAACAACTACCAAATACAGACATGCAAAGTTGTATATGGGACATATACAACACATTATATATCCATCCATCCATCCATCCATCCATCCATCCATTTTCTAAGCCGCTTCTCCGTCAGGGTCGCGGGGGAATGCTGGAGCCTATCCCAGCAGTCTTCGGGCGGAAGGCAGGATACACCCTGGACAGGTCGCCAGTCCATCGCAGGGCAGACAGACAGACAAGGACAGTCACTCACACATTCACACCCAGGGGCAATTTAGCATGTCCAATTGGCCTGACTGCATGTCTTTGGACTGTGGGAGGAAACCGGAGAACCCGGAGGAAACCCACGCAGACACGGGGAGAACATGCAAACTCCACACAGAGAGGACCCTGGCCGCCCGGCCGGGGAATCGAACCCAGGCCCTCCTTGCTGTGAGGCGACAGCGCTACCCACCACGCCACCGTGCCGCCCACATTATATATATATACACACATACATACATACATACATACACACATACATACACACATACATACATACATACATACATACATACAAACAAAAATATGGGACAGGAAACCAACCCCTTGTTTGGGGTCCAAAGGTTTGGTCCTCCACAGAAAACAGAATATAATACAAGGAACTGCTGTAGAAAAGGGGTGCCCAATCTTGGTCCTGGGGATCTACCACCCTAAAAAGAAATCAGATCCAACACACCTGGCTCTAATATTCAAAAGCCTCTGAAGGCCATTATTTTAGATAATGATTGGGGCAAATCTCAGGTTGGTAGCTCTCCAATATCAGGTTTGGGTGTCTTGATTTAGTTCATTGAGTTCAACAACTATGCCAACACACCTCATGTGAAAAATGTTTCTGCTTTCCATGTATTCAGAATTTGTTTCCAATAAGCTACTGGTTTCCACACCAAGATTCCTCCTCAACAGTTACAAATCTGTTCAAAGGCCTATACTGGCTCCATAAACTGAGATGCTTCCACATTCACTTTGGTGCATATCTGTGCCTTCTCAAATTTTTTAAAGTTGCATGGAGGTATTTGGCTATTAAAACTCATTTAAATACACGTAGAACTAGGGATTCTGTGTTCTACCATGTTTTCGATCACCGTGTAAAAGATGCAATGGAAGGAAATCTCATGCTGTTTTTGCTGTGATTTTTTTATTCTAACCAGGAGCTCATTTAGAGTGCAGTTTGACTTTGTAAGAGCTTTTTGTTTCGTTTAATCAAAAGCATGTTTTATTGTTTTGATTAAAACATGCTTGTTGTGGGACTCCTATTCATGCATTTACTCATTCAAAAAATTAATTTGTGAGATTTTTATTTAATCTCTGAATTTTTGGCTTTGTTAGATCACATTCTTTACATATCAAGCACATGGAAGAACAGCACTGGGAAATCTTATTCATTCTGAACAGTAAAGCAAGCTCTCAGGAGCTGAACTGGATGCCGAATGTGTGAGATTAACCACAAACACACTACACCATCTACTGCATGAATGATTTTAACTTTTCAATGTTATGTAAAGTTAAAATTGCTTAAATATTGGAAATATTTGAACAAAAATTGTTTCTAAAAATTAAGTGGGTTATTTGGTAAATGTGCAACACGCAATCGTACAATAGCACCATAAAATCTATTTTCTCTCTAAAAACACTTATTCTTGGTTTTAATAAGCAAATCCAACTTGCAATACCCATCCATTTCCATTTTCTAAGCCGCTTCTCCGTCAGGGTCGCGGGGGGGAGCTGGAGCCTATCCCAGCAGTCTTTGGGCGGAAGGCAACTTGCAATACCCAATATTTAGAAATATTGGAAACAAATACAATTTCATATGGGTTTTGGAACATATGGTAGTAAGAACTTCATAATAGGAATTCCTATTCAAGTGACATCATGAAGTATTTGTTCTTTGAAAGTCAGAAGACCCTTTTCCCATAATTAAACAGGAAAACAGATGTTATGTTGTTTCACAATTTTACTAAAAAGTAGTAATTGTTGCCATATGGCCACAATGTGCAATCGAGGGTTCATAACTAAACTCAGCTGAACTGTCATCTACAACAGCCAAAAACTCTCCTGTGAATAGCTTACACACCACGGTTAGTGCTAGGACACTACTAAATTCTCATAAAAAGGTGCTAGTAGAGCTTAGCATCATCATAGATGTGGTTTTTCTTTCTTAATTTTTGAATGACAATGTAAACTGAAGGTCTAGATCAAGTATCCATTGTTCACCATTGGTACAGATTCTGATAGTAGCTAAAAGTGGGTTAGTGCACCGATTTAAGAGGGTTGAGTAAAATTGAGCAAAGATTTATGTGACAACTCCCAGTCAAGATATCAATGTCTTCTGGATTCACTCCATTTCACAGAGTAGTAGAAGTCACTGAGGAAGAAAGCAGCACTAATGGCAGCTTGTCAGGTCTCTGTTGATATTTAACTGTCTAGAAGAAAATGATAGGGTTTTATCAGACACTGTCATTTCTAAGCAGTAGAGCCATCTTCACTGACATTCCTTTATCCAGGTGATATATACTGTTCATATATTGAGTCTCTTCTGGCTTCCAAAGTTGGCTCTAAAAGCTCTCTCACATGCATCTCTCTTATCTGAGAAAGGTTTTCCATATGGGCCTGTGTGAAGCGTGGAGGTCTGTTCCTACACTCACTGCATGTCCCGTTGCCAGGAGTGCTAAGATACAATGAAACAAACTACTGCACCAGTTTCAAACCAAAAGGGTGGGGTTACATATTAAGTCATGTCTGTCTAAATATAGCATCATGAGGGGAGCTTTAAAATCATCCGAATCATGTCTAGCAGGCCTTTACACAGCACAGACTCCCAGGGTGAAGCTTTCCTTGGTCACTTTTCCTCAGTTTCTTTATAATTTACATGATTCTTTTATGCCCACAAATAAAAACAAAAGATTTGAATCTACATAACAAGAAGTATAAAACTAAGAAAACCCAGGAGCTCAGAGACAGAATGACTATTCTGGTTGACAGAATAAGCATATAGGAGTAACCCCAATCCAACAACCCCGCCTGTTATCATGTATGAAAGAAAAATGATAAAAACAAAATATAATACTGAAATAATAAGTAATGCTAATTACTTATGGAAAACTACCATACTGACATTCCACGCGGAGCTTAAACATACTAAGTACTAAAAACTTAGAAGGCATTTGCAGGAAGCAGTTACATTGATTAAAATGTTAATGATTAATAATATCTACCATATTGATTACATGAGAGGCAAACAAAGTTGAAACTGGAAATGAAATTTGGATTACAAGAGAAATGTGATTAAGTAAATACAATGGCATATGAGCTTGAATGGATGATGGCGCAAAGCATCAAACTGGCCACATCAGATCACGACTTGATCAGATTAGCCTTTGACATACAGCACAGTAATTGGTGGTGGTCACAGCAGTTTGGCGAATGTGAAATCACCAGAACCAGGAAGTGCAGAACCAAGACACCCAGCATGCCACTATTTATTTGCTTTTCAGCCAACCAATCAAATGTTTTGCAATTTCAAAGCCACCCGTTTCAGATCCTCATCATAGTCTGGGATAGAAGATCAACATTCAGTAGCCACTATAGCACATGTTCCACCTTGGGCTGGCAAAGCATAGTCTAAATCCATTTTGTTTTGCAAAGCAAGCATCCCATCAGCCGTCAACTCTTGAGATCTTGCTAATTGCCCATGGAAGTGTTATTGGCTAACCTCCTGCGATAAATCTGCAATCTACAGCCGCTTGTATCCCCTGTAGTTTGTATTCTATATGCCTTGGTGTGTTGGCTGATGGACCAGTCGATGATGCTGCAAAGAGGCCACCATCCTGGCTAAAATCTGCAGTCTTCGATGGCTCTGACACGTCTGTCGTAGGCGATACCAACAATTTCCACCTGCCTTATAGAGCATTTTTGAGATTGCGATCAAGCATATGGAAGATACAACCACAGGTACCAAAGATGATATATCTTGACCAAATCATCAAGGATCTGGCACCATCAGGAATCTTACTGGGAGGGGCCCCATGACCAAACGGAATGGAAGAACATCTGACATCATACATGATGGCGGCTTTCGGGCATCACCCTCAGGGAAATATGACCTTCAGTCAAAGTGAGTGGGACGAAAGTGAAAGATGGACCCTGTAGTTTGGAATAAGTGTTACTAGAGCGCACTTCCAATAAAGATTGATGGGTCCCAAATGTGTCAGTTGACCTAGACTTCATCTGTGTGTAGGAGGAATTAGAGCAAGCCTCATAGTTGGAATTACGTGTCCTAAAGCACATACACTGACCACTGGTCTGACCATAAATCCAGTAAACCAACAATGGTGTAATGTGTAGTCGGGTTTTGCATGGACATTTTGGCCATTTCCACAGTCATGAGTTTCCCCTAATGGGACTAACCCCCTAATGGTTACACACACCATGGATGTGGGCCTAGCATGAAAGTGATTGGAATAGAGTCAGTGTCTGCTATGACATTGCCCTGATGCAGTAAACTGGTGTTGCGACTAGTCTCATTACTCAGAGATGCACTGAAACATCACTGGAAACCCAGCTGCAGTTTACCAAAACCACAACTGTTTTAAACTGTTTTTAAAACCACCCAGTTTTATGCTTGGCTGTGAGGTGGACAAATCTCATGTAGAGGTTTTTGCTGTCAACAATGTTGTAGCTATGACATTAGGAAATTGTGCGATGAACACGCATATACTCATCTTGGCTTGTGTCAGAATTAAATTAGGCTGCATGTTTTGTCACAGACACCCTGACCAGTGCTTGAGGACTTCATTGGACATTCTGCAACATGAAATGATTACTCTCAAGAGAGATGCTTGTCCCAAAGATAGGGGGTTTACCAACTTTGTTACTACATGGTATTCAAGGTGGATAGACATGGTTAACCATGCGAGTGATACCCAAGTGCTGTTACATTGTGGGCCTTGGGTCATGAATGATTGACCACAGACAAACTCTGAGCCCTTTACTGCATTAATCCCTGCTAATATCAGCAGAAGAATTGCAATTCCATGTTGGTCAGGTGAACCCACAGCAGGAGTTTTCATTCTTGTGCCACCATTGTTCCTCTCACAAGTGATGCAACTTTGAGGGACTTGATGTACTTGTGCTCAGAACTTGTGGTTCCAGAATGTCCACGTGTCCTAGTGAGTATTTGATACATAGGGAAGCAGACATTCAGGAGCAAGTAGACATTTCATATTCCCAAATGATGTCTTTCCACAACTTTGCACCATTTTTCATCTTACTCCAAATTTGATCTCTTTGAGCATCTTGTTGCAACTACTTGATGTCAGAAATAGCTTGCACTTGTGTCAGCACCTTTGGCCATGCTTCCATCGTCATTGCTGCCACAAGTTTTGTGAAAACTTGAGAAAATCTGCTAGTGCATTTTCTCAAGCCATAGTTAAGTATTATTGTGTGTGCTTGGACTTAAGTCTGAGACCTCTTTGGACAGGCTTAATGTTGAACTAACTGTCAATTTTTCCATAATTATCCAAAATTATGAACAATGCTTCAATCAGACCTTTCAACTCTGTATGTTGGGCATTTGTCTCACCCTGTCTTCAAGAACTGTCAGTGAAAAGAGGGAATCATTGTGGGACTGATTCACTGTTGGATGTTAGATAGGTAATATAATGTTTAAACTTTTTAATAGAAGCTAAACTCAGTTTGTTTTTTCCTACTGAAAGTCCACAAATCTGGGCTATAAACTAAACGGCATCTCTTCAGTGATAAACTAAAAATTTTTTTTTAATAATACAAAGAGCATGTAAGATTTTTGGCTTTCATTAGTAAATTGTAAAATTGTAAAACATTGTTTTATGATCTATAAAGATGTTTTATAAAACAAACACTCAGACATTTGTTTGACCTTTTTAAAGGCCTGGGTCATTAGAAGCTTGATTTTTGACTTTCTTCTTGCATTCTCTTTCCCTGTGTCCTGGTTTTCCATAGAGGTGACAGTTTCCAGATCTCTTCCCTTTTTGTTGGAAGAATTATTGGCGGTCTCCTTGTCCTTTGCCATTCCAGGACTGATTGACTGTTGGATGCCCACTGAGCTTCAGAGCTCTAATTCTTATATCTTGAGCCAACTCGGTGTCACATGCCCATTGCACAATGTCACCAAATCTTCTGGTTCCCTGATTTCATCCTGTGCATTTGGTTTTCAGAGCCACAGCAATTTCTGAGACCACTGATGAATCCTCTTCTGAGAGGGGAAGCTGTTCATCCAGAGGGTCAGACTCATTTACAACAGCGTGCTAAAGCCATATTTGTTTAAATCTTTCATAGTCTCACCATTTCATTGACATTCTGTATCTTCTGTTTTCTGGGCTATCAGGAAGGTTTGATTTCAGCTCCTTCACAACTTTCCTCAGTGATGTCCACAAAATCATTGACTTGATCCAACAGCTCAGTTCATTCATTGCCTTTCAAGAGGACAGACAGACAATCACCACACCATAATAAAGATGTAGCCAATAAATGTGCCTTAGATGTTTTAATTCTTCCCATGCTTTTCTTGGCTTTTGAAAATATTTGGCAGTGACCTAGACCACTTGTCAATCAAATCAAGAGTGGGCGGTTCATGATTGTTTCATAACACGTTCTTTCGGTTTTGGGCTTGTGTGTTTGTGGGTTTGTTCTTATGTTCCATTTTTTTCCATGTTCAACCTCGGATGACGAACCCTCCCTTTCCTTCACTTTGAACTATGACTTGTTCACATTTCATCTTAATTGGAGCATGTGAATCGTCTGCATCAGTTTCAACATCAGCACCATAAGTCATTTCAGCTGCTAGTCTCTGATGCTCAGGAATTGCTGCATTAGATTTTTTGAGCTCCTCAGTTGGACATGAGGATTCCTGACATGTTTTTGCTCCACCTTTTGAGGGTCGTTCTCTTGCAGCTGAATTATCAGGCATTTTGGATATGGCAATCACGAGGTTAGCTTCTCTCAGCTCCCTATTGAACTAAGCAATTACTGACTTCGGGCCTGTTAATCTCATCCATAAGTTCATTCTTTATGGCTCTTTCTGAAGAAACCTGTTCAACCTAAACTGAGACTTTTGCCTGTTCTGTCTTTTTATTTCTCAGTTGCTCATCTCAACACTGACTCACGTAAAGGTGGATTTTGGCAGCAGGCAGAACATGCAAGGCTTCTTTAGCAGCACCATTGGACATGGGCTGAGACTTCCCAAACACCCACTTGATATCTTCTAACTCCCAACTCCCCTAGCAGCTCCCCTTAGCACAATGTTTCTCTCGGCACCACTGAGAGAAACTCAATTTTACAAAAAAACAGCAGAATGATGCAGTTGTACTTTTAGACGTTACCACGTTCACCTGTTAAACAGCAGTCAATTAATCAGTCTTTGGGATACCCATGCTGGAAAACTTTTCAAACTTCTGAAGAGTTGATAAGGCCTAGGAGACCATTCAGATGGCAGCATTTACTACTCAAATAACTTCATGTAATTGAAATGAATAAAGCCTTTATTAGCTTTTATAAATGTCCACTTAATTTGTTTCCTTCAATGAGGACAGAACCATTCACCTCCACTCCATGGTTTTCTTTGGATGTTGAAAAATTGGGCCCTTCGTCTCACACAGCGCAGCAGGTAACGAGTGTGGCACAGCTCTGGACTTGAATCTTGATTTAATGCAAAACCATTTCTAGGATTTATTTGAAGATATCTTCTTACAGATATGTTTACAGAGAGATGGTTCCTTCTCCCACAGAGTGCAGGAGCAACTGGCCCAAGCGATCTTCTCGCTCTAGGTCTCAAGGTTGCATACCAATGATAGAGAGGCGTAGAACAGAACATTAAGATAACCCAGGAGCTCAGAGACAGAATGACTATCCTGACAGACAGTATAAACATGAGTTATACAATTAACCACAATTAAACAATAAGGACTACAAATGAGGCAAAATGAAGGAAAGCAGATAGAAAAGGTTTCCTTCTAGTATTTGAGTGCAGCCCAGACTTCTTTTTCGGTTTTGTTTTTAGTCCCATATTTAGTCCCAAGTTAGTCTAATATTGTGGATTGGACTTCTTTTTCCACTGTTGGAGCATTGCACAAAATAATTGCCTAGACAAAATCAAGTAAAGCAGTCTGTCTGACAAAGTTTAATTTTAGCAATACAGAAAGAAATCGTACCCCACACTTGAGTCATTCCACAAAATCGGTGCCGAATGGACATGCTACAGTCATACGCACCCCTGATAAAATTATGTTTTAACACTTAACCGTTGGGTGGTATTGGGGTCTGTGAGACTCATTTTCAATATATACCAAAAGAAAAAAAAAAAAAAAAAAAAAAAGTATACACATAGATATACACACACACACACACACACACACACACACCTTATTATTATTTATTTTATTTTTTTTTTATTATTATTATTTCAACCTCACATTTTTTAGCCTTTCATTTTCTATGAAGAACATAAAATAACCCATTTTCAGTGTCTTCACTGTTCACCCCACACACATTTATATTATACATGTGGTGTTGGGCTGAACCCACAGGGAGTAAAAGTGTGGAGGATCTGCGTCCTTCACTCTGTTCTCGTCCTACATGGCCTGCTGTTAGTGTGTGTTTGTGTGTGTGAGGGTGGACGACATGTACAGGCTGCTGACTGGCTACAGCTGCTAAAAAAAGAACACTACACAGGCCACCTGTGATATTTTTATATAAATTAAGTCTATTGATTTAAAAACACCTTACAAGGGTTAAAATAAGTAACATCTTGTATGGAGAACACAACGTTCAATGCATAGTTCCCATTATTTGCTGTCTTGAAAATATTGCAAAAAGAAGCCAAATTTAATGTTGTATGTTATATTCATTAAGTAAACAGTAACTGTGGATTAAAATGTGCTCTGTTGAGGGTGTGTACCACTTTTGACTTAGAAAATCAACAACAAATATTACACGTGTTTAGACAATGCCTTCAACATGGTGGTGGGAGTATGAGGGAAGAACTCCGAGAACTTGGGCTGGAGCTCTGGGCAGATTTTGAAGGCTAGACGGCTAGACCCCCCTCATAGCTGCAGCAAAACTGATGTAGGACTGAAGAAGAGGGAGGAGATTGGGTGGAGATGGATTGCAAACCCTTCATTACAGAAACGAAAGGTGAGGATGTGAATTTATAGGGCATTGGATTGGAAGAAGGAGAGGTTTCAAACATGTTCCTCCCCCCAAACTTCAGTTATAACATAACTACATTTTGTTTTTAAATATATACATGGCAGAGAGATGTAGGACATAGTGAGGAAAACAGTCCCCAAAGAAAATATTTGTTGTGGGATGGCAGGGACGTGGACCCAAGTACAAAGATGAAGGCCTGTGAGAAAGAGTGTTAACTAGATTTATTGAGGTAATGGGATATGAACGGCACATTGGGATTGAGGTGACCCAGAGTGAGGCTCAAACCTCTGCTGTACTGATCAGTGGCCCATTGAGTTACCGCTGCACCACTGGGGACCACAGGTCACAAGAGGTGTAAAAAAAAACAAAAAAAACACCTTTTTTATGGCTTGGAGCTGTCTGTAGCTCAAACCTTCTTGTCTCTTCTTTGTTTTTTAAGTAGTTCTGGGGCAATTACTCTCTTTTGTTTTTTTTAGCCCCCTTTTCTTTTCCTTTTGTTTAAATACCCACCTGGGCTGCGTACCATACCAGTCACCCCTCTACAAAGGTGTGACAAAGGGCTGTTGTTTGCCACAGCCTTAAGTAGAAGAGTCCACAGGTGTGTCAGGTTGGGCCTAATCAGCACGAGGGCTTCTGGGAATTGGAGTTCCTTGAAGTTATGGCACTTCGCCACTGTCGCCCTCTGCTGGTGGCCGGCAGTGCAGACAGGACACCTTGCCGCCGTTCACCTTCTGCTTGCAGCACAGGCTGGAGCCTTGCAATATTTTATTTAATCTACTGCTATTCTGATCAACATTACATATAAAAGCTCAGGAGACACATGCAGGTTCACTGATGGGTTTGGATAGTAAATAAAATGGCTATATGTGTGTCCCTTGGTTCCTAAGTTCCTTGGTCTTTAAATTTCTCTACAATGAATACGTTACTCGCTATTAATGTGGTTATGTTAACAGCCTTCTTGCGTTTTACAGTACAGTACAGTACATCCCGTAATAACAGGATGAATAGAAAATGGGCCTCCCCTAAACTGAGTCTGACTGAATCTGAGTAAATGGAGGAAACGGTGAAAATGCATTCTTAAAAAAAAAATGGAATATTCTAAAGAACTGGTTCAAAGTCAGAGTTGAAAACCAATTTCAGACTTTTAACTGAGTTTAACTTTGCACAAAAATCCTACGGGTTTCCGCATTGAATGTTTCGATAGTGACAATTTTAGCAAATTTGAACTGTAATGCCAAAGCTCTAGCCAGTATATGACAACAGCTTAAACAGCTGTACACACATAAAACCATAATATTGTTATTAAAACACAAAGAAAGTTTACTTAATTGCAGAAAATGTGTGTTTCAGTAGAGACAATTCTTAATGTTACAGACTGATTTCCAGACTTTGGGACACATTTACACCAAAACAATGGGATCTAACTGCTCACCATGTGGTCATGAGGGACAGGGATGCAGTCTCACTTCCTGCTCTAAAATTCAGGGGTATGGCTGAAATAAGGACGAAAATGTTTTGTGTTTCGGTAATGACATGAAATCTTTCAAGATTGCTTTTAAAAGAAAGCAAAAATAAATGATGATTTTGCATATATTTAGCTTACTATTCTTCAATGAATGCATTGGGTTTGAACAGATCATAAATAATCTTTGTAAATGTGTAAGATTCTTCTACGGTGGGACTATAGTTTGGCTCTTTGACTCTGGTAGAATTTGGTAAAATTTCACTGTTATGTTTTTTTTGGGGGGGGCAGGGGTTGTCAGGCTGCACAATGCTCTGCATGTACCTCTCCACCAAGCATACATTTCAAAAATACATTTTAAATCAGACAAGTATTTATAACCATGTCCCGTAATAAGCTTCCATGAGGGAGCTTTTAGAGGCACTTTGGGCATCTGGTTCCCATCACCACCACTGTGAACAATTTTGCCTCTTTGTTTCTCTAGAACAGACATACCAAACCACCCTGAATGAGTTTCTTTTCATCTTCATTATTTAATTATACAGATTTTTTTTTTTTTTGATTGGCTTGTTTCTGTTTATTTACTGAGGTGCTTCAGAAACAGTTCAAGGTTCTACCAGAATGTCTGTATAATTAAATGGCTTAGATATAAGCAAAGGCATTCAGAGTGGTTTCGTGTGAAATGCTCCGTTCTAGAGAAACTTACAGAGCCAGAATTCTTCACAGTGGTGGTGATGGGAACCAGATGTCTGAAGTGTTTAATGCTTCTAAAATCTCCCTCACAGAACGGTCTATCATTAGAGGTTACAAGGACATCTGATGCTTGAGACATTGTTTCATGACAGTTTTGAGTTCAGCTTTTGGCCTAAAATGGATAAAACATTTGGAATTACCCCTTATGATTTTTAAGAGACAATCTGGCAAACGTTATCTGCCATCTTCATTGTTAAAGGCTTTCTATAGCTACACTATTGACACTGACATAACCGTACCATAAAACTGCCATGGAAGAGGTCATATGCTGTTGTGAGCTGTCATGACAGATTATGTCCAGTAACACAGCAATGTCATGTTAGAATTACCTTCAATTGTCATAGCAGATGTCCAGAGGGGATCCCTCTGGGCTTTCTAGGCCTTTAGAGAAGGCCTAATAATTTCTGAGTACTAAAAAATTCATGTCTGTAATTTTTCGTGCATTTCTGTTCAGTGGAATCATGCTTGTATTAAACTCTGCATGTATTACAGTACTTCTGATTCATTGTTGAGTTTTGAATGAAAATAAAAGGGTTAAAGTCTTCAAGTGCTTAGCAGAAAACGGGTGGCATCTAGGTAAATATAGCTAAGCGAGCTCTTCTCTTTGTTAGGACTTAAAGAGCTGAAGAAAACGCCAAATACATTACAGAGTGACAGAGGAACCAGTCATATTCAGTGATGAAAAAAAATGTTGCTCTAGATGCGCCACTGACTACAAATATGAGTGGCAACAGCTATAGCTCACTACTGAAAGAACAACCATGAAACTACAACAAGGTATATCTCTATCTCTATCTATCTATCTATCTATCTATCTATCTATCTATCTATCTATCTATCTATCTGTATATATATATACACTGTCTTTTTTAGCTTTTGACATGACTTCAAAGTACCTTTAGTCCTATATATTGTGTGTAAATTTCATGATGAATGGACCAACAGAAATCAAACACGTCTGGTTCCATTGACTTACATTACAGTAAGTCATGTAATGAGTAGAGTAAGTTTTTACCTTCTCCTGTAAAGTTACCATTTTGGAGATACGAGGTTTTGATCAAACAACACACACACACACACACACACACACATTTTATAAAGCGCTTCTCCTTCAGGGTTGCGGGGGGTTGCTGGAGCCTATCCCAGCGGTCATTGGGCAGAAGGCAGGATACACCCTGGACAGGTTGATCAGACAACAGCTATTATATATATATATATATATATATATATGTGTGTGTGTGTGTGTGTCTGTGTGTGTGTGTGTTTGTGTGTTATTATGTCTGTAGCCAGCTTCATGTAAAACATATAATGTCTTTAGAAGCTTCAAATTTCTGTGTTTAATCTAGAACTGTCAGAGAAAGTTGCACATTGCTGTTAGCTTAGTGTTAACAAGCTATAAGAATCTCCTAAGGCGGCTAGCAGATATTAGCATTATGATTGAGGAAGGCTTTTTCCTTATGTTTTGACCAAGTTATGAGATTAATGGCTTAAATTGAAGGCCTAGCTCTAATAGTCAAACATATGTCATGATGTCGGATATTCTTCTTCTTCTCTCGGCTGCTCCCTTTAGGGGTCGCCACAGTGGATCATCTGCCTCCATCTTGCCTTGTCCATTGCCTCCTCTACTTTCACACCAACCATATCCATGTCCACCTTCACTACATCCATAAACCTTTTCTGAGGTCTACCTCTTCTCCTTCTACCCGGCAGCTCCATCTCCAACATTCTTTGCCCAATATATCCACTATTCCTCCTCAACACATGTCCAAACCATCTCAACCTGGCCTCTCTGTCTTTATCTCCAAACTACTCCATCCTTCACTGTCCCTCTGATCTGCTCATTTCTAATCTTGTCCAGCCTTGTCACTCCCAACGAAAATCTCAGCATCTTCATCTCCGCCACCTCCAGCTCAGCCTCCTGTCTTTTAGACAGAGCCACAGTCTCCAAACCATACATCATAGCAGGACGCACTACTGTCTTGTAAATCTTCCCTTTCACTCTTGCTGCTATCCTTCTGTCACACATCAGCCCTGACACCTGTCTCCACCCACTCCATCTTGCCTGCACCCTCTTCTTCACCTCTTTTCTACACTGTCCATTGCTCTGGATGGTTGACCCAAGATATTTGAAGTCATCCACCTTTATGACCTCTACTCCTTGCATCTTCACCTTTCCACCTGCCTCCCTCTCATTCACACACATGTATTCCGTCTTATCTCCACTGACCTTCATTCCTCTCCTCTCCCGTGCAAACCTCCACCTCTCCAGATTCTCTTCCACCTGCTCTCTACTCTCACCACAGATTACAATGTCATCTGCAAACATCATGGTCCATGGAGCCTCCTGCCTGACCTCATCTGTCAACCTGTCCATCACCATTGCAAACAAGAAGGGACTCAAAGCTGATCCCTGATGTAACCCTACCTTCACCTTGAAACCATTTGTCACTCCAACTGCACACCTCACCACTGTCTCACTATCCTCATACATGTCCTGCACCACCCTAACATACTTTTCAGCTACACCTGACTTCCTCATACAGTACCACAGTTCCTCTCTTGGCACCCTATCATATGCCTTCTCTAGATCCACAAAGACACAATGTAGCTCCTTCTGACCTTCTCTGTACTTCTCTGCCAACATTCTCAATGCAAAAATTGCATCTGTGATACTTTTTCTGGGCATGAAACCTCTCACTCTCCAGGATTTTGTTAAACAACTTGGTTAAAAAGTCCACTACCTTCTCTCCTAAACATCTCCATACCTCCATAGGTATGTCATCTGGACCAACTGCCTTTCCATTCTTCATCCTTTTTAAAGCTGCCCTCACTTCCACTTTACTAATTCTCTGCACTTCCTGATCCACTATCTCTCCCCCCGTTGTCCTCCTCTCTCTCTCGTTTTCCTCATTCATTAGTTCTTCAAAGTACTCCTTCCATCCATTCAACACACTCTGTTCACTCACTAGTACATTTCCCTCTCTATCCTTTATCAGCCTCACCTGCTGTACATCCTTTCCAGCTCTATCTCTCTGTTTAGCCAAACGATACAAGTCCTTTACTCCTTCTTTACTGTCCAGCCTCTCATACAGCTCATCATAGGCCTGAGCCTTTGCCTTTGCCACCATTCTTTTCGCTATGCGACTAGCCTCACAGTACTCCTGCCTACTTCCTTCATCTCTCTGGTTATCCCACTTTTTCTTAGCTGCCTTCTTCTTCTGAATACTCTCCTGGACTTCCTCATTCCACCACCAACTTTCCTTGTCTTCTTTCCTCTGACCAGACGAAACACCCAACACATTTTTGCCAGTTTCTCTCACCACCTTAGCTGTAGTTTCCCAGTCCTCAGGTAGCTCCTCACTGCCCGAAAGGGCCTGTTGCAATTTTTCCCTGAACTGCCTGCAACCATCCTCCTCCTTCCACCATCTAATCTTTTGCTCTGTCTTCACTCTCTTCCTCTTCTTTGTTTCTAATCTCATTCTACAGACAACCACCCTATGCTGCCTTGGTACACTTTCCCCTGGCACCACTTTACAATCTCCAATCTCCTTTAGGTGGCATCTCCTGCTAAGGTTATAATCCACCTGTGTGCACCTCCCTCCACTCTTGTATGTCATCCTGTGTTCTTCCCTCTTCTGAAAATACATGTTCACCACAGCCATTTCCATTTTCTTTGCAAAATCTACAACCATCTGACCTTCCGCATTTCTGTCTTTCACACCATACATACCCAACACCTCTTCATCCCCTCTGTTTCCTTCACCAACATGTCCATTGAAGTCTGCACCAATCACCAATCTCTCCTCTCTAGGGACACCATCTACCACTTCATCCATCTTACTCCAAAATTCCTCTTTCTCCTCTAACTGACAACCAACCTGTGGTGCATATGAACTGACCGCATTCAAAATTACACCATCAACCTCCAACTTCAGGCTCATGATCCTGTCTGACACTCTCTTTACATCCAGAACACTTTTCCCAAGCTGTTCTTTTGGGATTATCCCTACTCCATTTCTCTTCCTCTCTACACCATGAACAGTTTGAATCCACCTCCAATGTTCCTGGCCTTGCTTCCTTTCCATCTGGCCTCCTGAACACACAGAATATCTACTTTCCTTCTCTCCATCATGTCTGCAAGCTCTCTGCCTTTACCAGTCATTGTCCTTATGTTCAGAGTCCCTACTCTAACCTCCACACTCCTGCCTTTCCTTCTCTCTCGCTGCCTTCTAAACCGCCTTCCTCCTCTCCTCTTTGATGATCTTCGACCTACAGTAGTCCAATTTCCACCGGCACCCTGCTGGTCAACAGCACCGGAGGCAGTCGTTGTTAACCCGGGCCTCGACCGATCCGGTATGGCAATAATATTTGTGATCTGCATGATAGTTTTGGCACATGTTTTACGCCGTATGCCCTTCCTGACGCAACTCTCACCATTTATCCGGGCTTGGGACCAGCACCAGAAGTACACAAAGTACACCCCTAATGGTTTGTCATGAAGTCGGATATTATGATGCCTAAATATAAGCTGCCATAACATACAGCATCACTGACATCTGCCACTGATGATTACTAGTGATAACAACATGACATTGTTATTGAACCAAATCTGTCATGACAACTAATAACCGCCTCTGCCATGATGTATTTACGGCAGGGTTATGTCAATATTATGTAGCAAGCCCTTCAAAACCTACTGTAGATTATGCAAGTGGTTGTGGTGACCTCTAGAGGCGAGCCAAAATATTGCAGAGGTCTGCTCATTGCCAAAGCATTTTATTGGAGTTATGTTCAAGTAGTGTGAAGTATATATCTCTTCCTGAGAGGTTCATGTTCTTGATCAGTTTCTTTCATGTTTTTCTTGTTGGTGGTCTTATAATACAGTAATCTAAGAAGAAGCAGAGACAGACAAAGATTTAAACGGAACTACTGATCCATTAAACGGAACAACTACATTCATTATCAAGTTGAATGAATGATGACAAATGTATGATGTATTCTCAATCTTACATACACTACATGGCCAAAAGTGTGAGGACACCTGTCCATCACACCTGCATGAGCTTGTTGGACATCCCATTCCAAAACAATTGGCAATAATGTGGAGTCCCCTGCCACCGCACACACTCCCCACTATACGGCTATGAGATCCTCCGCTATTCCAGGAAGATTTTGAAATGTGTCCATGGGAATCTGCTCATTGAGTCAAAACAGCATTTGAGAGGTCAGGCACTAATACTGGATGAGAATCGACGTTCCAGCTCATCCCAAATGTGTTCAGTGAGGTTGAGGTCACTGCTCTTTGTAGGCCACTGGAATGTCAGTGAGTCTCCGTGTGTCTTCTGAGTTTTGTATGTAATGTTTTTACAAAGTGGTACAAATGAAAAAGTGGGTTTTCTGTGGGTGTATTTTTTTTAAAAACCCTTAACTCAAAGTTATCATAAAAACTCAGGCATCAGGAAGCATTTTCATAACCACTTCGTGTATAAACTTTCTGTCAGGAAGCTTTTCAAAGCATTAAACTCTTTAGACGTCTGGTTACAACCCCCACCACAATGAACAATTCTGATTCTATGAGGTAAATAATGTGAGGCGTGCTGTGTTTGAATGCTGCTACCTCACCTATACCTAAATGTCATAGCATAATAAATGGATAGTCTCAAAGGGCCCAATATGATCTCGTAATGTGAATATACATCTGAAGACTTGGAAATTGCTTCATTTATGAATTTATTTATGTATTTATTTGTTTAGCCATACATGAGGTGAGGGATGACTATATATATTTATTATTTTTATTTATTTACATATTGTTGTTTGAAGAAAACCTCGTATCTTCATTTTTGTCGTTTTTCAGTTTTTGACATAATTTGAAAATGCCTGCGGCCCTTTATATTATGTGTAAAATTTATGAAGAATGGACCAAAAGAAATGGGCCAAAATGCCTTACAAAAAACTCTGGTTCTATCTAGCTAGCATTTTGGAGATACAAGGTTTTCTTCCGACTATAGCAATATATATATACACACACACACATATATATATATATATATATACATATATATATATATATATATATATATATATATATATATATATATATGGTGCATATTTAAGTTTTTATCAGTGATTTCAAATGTATTTTTGAAACATTAACATGGCTTTTGGTCTCTTCCAATCCCAATAGATAGCAGAGATAGCAAACTGGTCAAGATGGCCATCAGGACTTTGCTTCAATCCCACTGAACACCTTTGGGAGGAACTGGAACATCAATTGTGAGCCAGGCCTTCTTGTCTGATGTCAGTGCCTCACAAATGCTCTTTTGACTGAATGGGAACAAATTCACACAGACACATTCCAGAATGGGATGTCCAGCAAGCTCATATGATGGTTAGGTGTCCACATACTATACATATTTGTCCATATGGTGTACTAGTAAAGACTATGAATGAAGAGGCATGTCTGTTAAAATGTGTGAGGGTGTAGGGCTCTTACCCCAGAGTGAGGAAGAGAAGCAAGAGCAGAGAAGACAGACAGACTGTGAGGAGGTCCGATCTGGGCAGCCGCAGCAGGGCAAACGGGGGTTGGGGCAGTGTTAGTGGGAAGTGACCAGCAGGCAGGAGAGCCTGGTTAAACACATCCTGCAACTTTACATGACCCACTCCTGCACGTGGAGTAACTGGACAAGGAGAGAGAGAGGTGGAGAGGGTCGGGGTTGGGGAGTCATGTGGATTACATGTATAGCCAGTTGCAGTCACTCACAGTGGTACTGAGAATCGATTCCCGTCAGTGCAGTTTGGTGAGTGAGCGCCCCCTTCTGGCCAGAGCTTATGTGTTTATTCGGTTTGCAGAAACAATGCACTTAAATGAACATTTCCGTAAATGTGCCAGTTTAGCCAATTTGGCTAATTTTCATCACTCATAAAATTACATTAAACATTTACATATTTACATATTTACATAACTACAGTACTTATGAGTATAATTGAGTCTATAATTGAATTTTTTAGATATATTAAAAATGTGTCAAGGTTACAATTTATTTATATTTTAAAATAAAACAAAGTTTTTCTAACAATTACACTTTCTTGAACCATCAGTTTAGTAATATTGTTTTTTAAATCACTCATATAGAATTCCAAGGAACACAGAAGAGCTCGTCCCTACAGTCATGTGTAGGGAGCCATATTTTGAGGTAAAAAACATCATTTTTCCTGCAATTTTAACTACAATAATCTATACATGACTATAAAATATATGATTTAAATGACAAAAAAACAAATGTCAAATAAATATTGTAAAATATATAATGAAAATCGTGGTCCCCAGGGGTTGCCTCACTGGTGTCACTGGTGTAACAAAAAATCTCATATTATGAAATAAACGTCACACTGATGACATCGATCGACTTCCTTTTACCTACTTCCTGAGGATCTATATCAAGTCCACTGGGTCTTTTCATTTTATCAGACATTTTCTCATTTAGCTCATGATTTCATATGAAGCTTTTAGCTGAAGTCACTGGTGTGACCTGCTTTATTCTGAGGTAATGGTGAAAAAATAGAATACAAGTGGATGAAATTACATATTCTTTAAAAACGACACCGGTGTTACTGTCACTGGTGTTACCTTTCTTATATGTAACACCAGTGACTCCTGTGGATAGATGAAAAAGTGGACGTAGAACGTCTGTAGAATGACCCATTTATAGATTAGTAAATAGAGGGCCAGGTCTTGCCATGTCAACATTACCTGAATGATGAAACAATGTTCTGAAAAATTTGAAAAGTTTGCAAAATGTGGAAAATATGAAAAATACAACCAGGTAGAGCAATTATTTCAACCGAAATTTCTGGAAATCCATTCCGCAAATTTAGTGATGAACACTTAAACGCATATAAATGTGCCACCAATGCAGTTATCATGCATGCATATGCATGATGGTCAGAGCAAAATGTCACTTTTTGTGAGTTATCATGTTTCATGCAAATAAGACAAGTGCAATTAATCATGATTAATTACACAAACTAATGTGTAATAATAGCACTTAATGAGAGTTTGGGTGGATTGAAAGTGGTTTGTGAATTTGACAGCATCACTTTTAACATTATGAGGAGTTTTTTTTAGAGAACTTTATGATTAAGTACTGTCATTTCTAACCTCTGGTGACTATATGGATAGTATTTCTCCAGAATACCGTATTTTCTGTTTGGGTCTTCAGGCTTTTAAATGGCTGGTTCATGATTCTTCTGATAGGATCCATTCATCTCATTGTTGTTCGCCTTCTTCCTCTTTTACTCTCAACTCCTCAAAAGATAATGGTCTTTTCTAGTGAATCGGTTCTTCTCGCAATATGTCAAAAAATGAGTTTCAGTTTAGTTATCTGGGTTTGAGTGAGAGGGCAGGCCTGATTTGTTCAAGGATACATTCTTTTGTTTTCCTTGCCATCCGAGGTTCCCTCGAAATCCTTCTCCACCATCAATTTAAAGGCATAAACGTTTTTTTCTAGTTTTGTCTCACTTGTTGACCACTGCCTGGGCAGCTCTAAACTTTGTCTGTAGAGCTAAATTGTTGATTTAAAGATCTTTTCAAGCTCCTTCAGTGCCAGTCTGTGTCATGTTTACTTGACTGCTAGACCCTTTGCTGTTAATAACTAATCTGAACAGGCAAGAGCTGTCCACCATTTCCACATTTTCTCCATCAGTGGTAAAGTTAGCAGTCTTAGTCTTAATCTTAGTCCTCTTCATATTCAGCTGAAGTCCCACCTTTTCACTCTGTTCTTCAACCTTCCTAATAAAGGCCTTCAAGTTTTCCTGATTTTCCACTCTGAGTGTTCCATCATTTGCGTTCTTCTTTCTGCATATAGACTGAACAAATGTGGGGATACTGGGCAGCCTTGTCTGACTCCTTTGCCAGTGTGGAAATTAAAGAATTTAGTTGCTAGCAAACTACTTTTCCAACACATTCCACTTTGTTTCCTGCAGGTCATTGCCGCCCTGGTTTAAATGTTGGCTGTCTGTGGTCATTTTGCATGTTAGTCAGATGACCCTTTCTTGTCTCGTTATTTCTGGCAATAGTTAGCTGTTATATAACTGGTGCTCAATGTGATATCTCTTTAAATGCACTACTAATTATCTCAGTAGATGTTTATATTAATAGACTCGCTAAGAATGTCTGCAAGAGCACTTCATAAATTAATTTGTTGCATAAAGCTCTACCTACACAGTTTCATCTTCATTTATGTTCTTTATTCACACAGAGTTTATGCTGCATCTGCTTGTTAATGGAAATTTTCTGTGATAACCATTAAATAGAAGCAAGTCAATTTCGCATTGAGGGAGCTCTGAGATACCTGAGAGATGATAGTAGATGCGGACCAGGGAGCGTTCCTGAGAGAAAATCTCGCATTGGTATGTGCCTGAGTGCTCTGGCCGGGCAGAGGGTATTGAGTAGAGCTTGTCCACACCAACTGTCACCTCCTTGAATCTATCCATCAACACCGTTTTGACCTTAAATGACAGGTTAGTACATCAGGGAGGTTCTGAGGCCTATTTGAAATGCTAAAAGCCACAAAAAAGTTCCACAATTTATTTAATATATAGTTCTTCTTTAGTTTTGCCCTGGAAGTACACAGCTAAGGTATCTGGGTCATTCTACAGAAATGTCCAAGTCATATCCACATCTATCCATAGGTGTCACTGGTGTTACATATCCTCATTGGTGTTACACATAAAAAAGGTAACACAAGAGACAGTAACACCGGTGACATTTTAATTAAAAAATGCATTTTACAAAATTGCTACAGATCATCAAACCACGTCGTCAATCATGTTGTCAAACCACATCTTGTGAATATCCACTAAAATATGTCATTTAATCCATTTTCTATTTTTTTTCACAATTACCTAAGAAAAAAGTAGGTCACACCAGTGACTTCAGCTAAAAGCTTTATATGAAATGAGCTAAATGACAAAATGTCATTTACCTGAAAAGACACAGTGGACTCACCATGTAATTTTTTTCATAGATCCTCAGTAAATAGGTCAAACGAAGTCAAGTGTCAGTAGTGTGATTCTTATTTCAAAATAAGAGATTTTAATTCAAAATAAGAGAACACCAGTGACGCAACTCC
The DNA here is from genome assembly GCF_015220715.1 of Pygocentrus nattereri. Classification (NCBI taxonomy): domain Eukaryota; kingdom Metazoa; phylum Chordata; class Actinopteri; order Characiformes; family Serrasalmidae; genus Pygocentrus; species Pygocentrus nattereri. The sequence continues at coordinate 44,174,261 of NC_051213.1, read as the reverse complement.
TGGGGACCACAACTTTCATTATATATTTTACAATATTTTTTGCCTTAGATTATTGATTATTGTAGTTAAAATTATGGAAAAACATGTTTTTTTTTTAACTCTTTATGGCCTCACCCTTTACACATGACTGTGGGGACAAGCTCTTCTGTGGTGCTTGGAATTCTACATAATTGATTTTAAAAACAGTATTGCTAGATTGAGGCTCAAGAAGGTGTCATTGTTAAAATAACATATTGCTTTTTTAAAAATATAAATAAGTTGCAACCCTAACAAGTTTTTTAGTGTAATATATCTGTAAACGCTAGGGACACAAAAATGGACGTTTCTGTATAATGACCCAGCTAGCAAGTAAGGAAAGGTTACAACTTGCCAGTTAGCAACACTTGTCTCCAACCATGTTGAGTTGTTAAAGGTATCTGTCATATTATGCAGCCTTTAGTGCAGCATCATCCCCAGCCTCACCAGTTTGACCGAATTCAAGATTTTATAGCTTTTTTGTATTTTCATCTCTCAGTGTTTTGTTACACAGATCCTAGACAGTTCTGGGCTGACTCTGGCTTATGAGTGTTGCTTGGCTTCCAGGCAAATGTTAGGCATGTGGGCCAGACTAGGGCCAGATGCCCGACAGCTGTGTGGGCTTTGACTCGTGTGGATGTTTGAGGACCAATTCTGGAATTAATGCTGTGGCACAAAAATGAGGGCCATGGCACACTTATATTGTGGAAGATCCTGGCTTGTTGAGTTCTGTCTCAGTACCTTTGGCCCAAGTCTGGCATGTCATATGTGGCCCATTACTAAGGCTATGTTCACATTACAAGGTTGAAGTGGCACAAATCCGATTTTTGTCCTAATGTGACTCAGATCTAATGTTTTCAGGGCTGTATGGACATATAGATTTGATCTTTTCCAATCCGACCTGAGCCACTTGCATATGTGGTCCCAGATCAGATACGTATCTGATTCATGGCCGTGTGGCTTTAATGTGAACGTTCAGATCGGAATTCACTGTTACTCTGGCAGCAGCGCCGAACAGAAGTTAAAGCCTGTAACTGGTGGAAAAGAAACATATCTCACCTTTTTTGCCTTTGTTTCGCTCTAATAATGAAGCTGAGAGCTGATCAGAGTTAATTATCTTCACAGTGAAGGCTTGTTCTGACCGTTAGTCCGTGCTAATGATGCACATGATTCATTCACATGATGTAGGATGTGCGCATGTGGGTCATATCAGGACACCGGTTTGTTCACATTGACATATTTGAATCGCTTACCTAAACAAATGTGAACCATCCTGTCAGAGAGATCGGATCTGAGCCAAAAATCGGATTTGAGCAATGAGGCTTGTAATATGAATGTAGCTTAAGGTAACAGCTGACACTCACCATTTAAAAAACCCTCATTTGATGGATTTTCCCTCACAAATGTAAGAATTTTTAAATGGACAAGCCAACAGATAAATGGGAGAGAGCATCATCAAGCGAAGAAGCAATAACATCCTGGAACTTGCATGTTTACTTTCATTTATATTAGCTCTGATGTGTAATCTTAGTTAGTGATATTGACTATGTATCATCAACTTTGTGAACATTTTTGTAGAATGACGGCCCTTTTAGATGCACATAAGAAAGAAATTTGTGAGGATGGGGGTATAAATCTGCATGTAAGTCAGTCAAACTGAGTAAGTATTTTTGTTTAAAGAATGAAATTAAGATGTAATTCATAACTGTTTGTTTGGTGAAAGCGATCTGGTTTAGTATCTTTCCTGTCATCTATTTACATACCATTTAACTTGTTTTACCCGCCAATATATCATGTTGACTTTCCTCTCTCTGTGTGTGTATCTTTTACAGTTAATCGCTAACAGTGTGTGTCCACTTGCACTTTTTCTCGCCGCAGTCTGCCTCACTGGATCTCTCCACTCGCTGCATGTGGGCACTTTTTATGGAAAGGAAGGAACCATTCTGAACGCATCTGAGGCAGTAAACAATCTGAGATGCTGTGTGCATTTGCACAGAAGCTTGCAATGACACTAAAACATAGACATACGCCGATCAGGCATGACTATGTCCGTGTTTCTACACTTATTGTCCATTTTATCAGCTCCACATACTCTATAGGTGCACTTTGTAGTTCTACAGTTACAGACTGTAGTCCATCTGTTTCTCTGCATACTTTGTTACCCCCTTTTACCCTGTTCTTCAGTGGTCAGGACTCCCATGGACCCTCACAGAGCAGGTACTATTTGGGTGGTGGATCATTCTCAGCACTGCAGCACTGTGGTGGTGGTGTATTAGTGTGTGTTGTGCTGGTATGAGTGGATCAGACACAGCAGTGCTGCTGGAGTTTTTAAACACCTCAGTGTCACTGCTGGACTGAGAATAGTCCACCAACCAACAATATCCAGGCTACAGCATCCTGTGGCCACTGATGAAGGACTACAGGATGACCAACACTAACTGCAGCAGCAGATGAGCTGTCGTCTCTGACTTTACATCTGCAAGGTGGACTGACAAGGTAGGAGTGTCTAATAGAGTGGACAGTGAGTGGACGCAGTGTTTAAAAACTCCAGCAGCACTGCTGTGTCTGATCCACTCAAACCAGGACAACACACACTAATACACCACCACCACGTCAGTGTCCCGGCAGTGCTGAGAATGATCCACCACACAAATAGTACCTGCTCTGTGAGGGTCCATGGGGGTCCTGACCACTGAAGGACAGGGTAAAAGGGTAAAACAAAATTTCAGAGAAACAGATGGACTACAGTCTGTAACTGTAGAACTACAAAGTGCAGCTATACAGTAAGTGGAGCTGATAAAATGGACAATGAGTGCAGAAACAAGAAGGTGGTCATAATGTTATGCCTGATCTGTGTAGCTTTTTATGCTTTAATCATTTTCAGGATGCATCAGTCATCCACACAAGCTAGAGAGTTAGTGTGCTCAATCTCATTAGCAAGGTAACGTTACCTTCCATAGCAAGTAATTTACGAGTTCTGTACAAGTTCCCTCATACTCTATTCAGTCAAACGCCTTCCTTCCAAATCCTCACTGTCAACAGTTCTGTATAAAACCAGATATTTTCATTATTATGTTTAACGTTCGTGAATTAAGAGAAGAGAAAGAGAGCCATAGTTTCTGCTCTGTAGAGACAATGTGATGTTTGTGACATAACACCAGTTCTACTCTTGCCTGATTGGCTAAAAGAACTGAGGCTGCTGCTTGAATTGGTTAAGTACACAGTATTCAAACACAAAAACAGTTGTTTGGGACCACTTGATATAATTTTTAAATCCAGCGCTTCATTTTTTGAGTTTGGCAGTTGCTTGTGTGAATGGTAGTATCTCTTTGAAGGAGAAAGCCAAGTCTACATGCACTCAATAATCTGATCATAATCAGATTTCTGCACTTATCTGATCATTCAAATGGCATATTCCGATTACTTAGATTGGATTAATGTCTAGAAATCTGGATAAAGAAAGCTGGATTTTAGCTCAGTAATCAGATTCATCAGTGTTTCTTTCAGATTTCTCAGTCTGCACATGTGTGAAAACAGACTGCGGCACAGGAAATAAGCAAGCGACGATGCTCTAAGACACAGCAAAACAGCGACTTTTGGAGCGACTCTGAAACCAATGCTTGACGAAATGAAACATTCTTCATCTTCTAGATGATGTAAGTTCATATTTTCAGGTAAAGTGGTGCAATGTTTTTTAAACAAAAACACAGCATGAAGTTTTAGTTTTACACTGTTTACATCACATCTTCTTCTGTGAGTTTATTGGCTGATTGCAAAGTAGAAATCTGATTACTGCCTGACTCATATAAATTAATGTAGAGTTTGATTACTCAAGTGCATGCAAGCACGTTGACAAAATCTGATCTTCAGTTATCAGATTATTAAGTGCATATGAACGCATTCATTAACTCTTTAGTGGTGGCTTTTGTTGGTTTTAAGATCGGAAGGATGGGCAAGTTAAAGTGCTGGAAAAAGGCCCTGTCACTGGGCTGGTATCCCTCTTGTCACTGGGGTGTTACCCCCAAGAATACGTCTTCAGTACCCTTAGTTAATTAGGGAACATTTGTCCTGGGAAAACGTATTTAAGCTATACAGATGGATGTTAAAATCATTGTTGTAACCACATGGACTTAAACTGTACCTGCACAAAAGTTAAAAGTATTCAAGGCTTCACAACTGATATATTGGATATTAGGGTTGGGGGCTTCTGTTGAATATGTTTCCTGCTATTATTATTTCTTGTCTTGTGCATCGCTAAATAACAACAAGAATATGGCTCATATACTCTTCCTCCTCCTCACCTCGGTATACCTCCACACTATCTGGATGTCACTTGGCAAAATGAATGGCACTTCACACCACATCTGAGTCCTGTTGTTTTCCTCCACGGTGATTTCCTGCACTGTTAATAGAAACGCACACACATCGTAGCCTGGACTCCTTAACTCCTCACCTTGCAACAAGGCCTCTCTCAAGGGAAGAATAGGGCCAGCACTGTCTGCCTGCCGTGCTCGTAATTATAATATTTAAGCAGAGCCTCTGGGGAGAGTGGTAAAAGGGATGATGCACCGAACAGTAATTGTAGCTGTGCCGGCTGGAAATGAATACCACAGTGTGTGGGAGGGGGGCCCTGCCACCTCACATCAAGAAGCCAAGGACTTAGAGGCTACCCATGGGGCTTTCTGAGCAAAATTATATTATGCATGAAAATGTGCCAAAGCCCAGGGATTCGTTTAACAAAGTCTGACTTGCTCTTAAGAACGTTGCGGGGATTTAGGAGCTACAAATGGATGTTTGTGCCAGGCACATATACTGTTATGTAATTGCGGTTCCAGGGCTGTCAGCTCGTGTTAGGATGTTGCCATCAAGTCATGGAGGACAATGTGCTAGGCTGGTGTATCAGCAAAGAATAAGGCAGAGTAGTACACGTCGTCGCTGTCGTGACAAAACCTAATTTCTTCAATATGGTAACGGGTATAACTTGAAAAAATTCCTATCACTTAATGTTTGCTTTTTTGTATACAAGAAATGGTGCCTTGTTGAGTAATTACAAATAAGTCTGAATTAGTGATTTTTTTAAAAAACATTTTCCAAAATTTAAATGATGAAATTTTTTCAATATCTGTATACTGTTGTTGAGCTAAATATTTTATAGCTCCCTCGAAGAAAAAAGTTTGTGCACAAACTTTACTTTGGCTGACAAAGCCTGCTGCTTTCAGAAACAGAGCAGGTTGGCAGCTATTCAGAACTAGGATCCATATACATTTAGGTAGAGGTGGGTAATCCAGGTCCAAAAAGCAAAAACCCTGCCCAGGATTTCGTTCCAACTGCTTGACTTCTCTAATTTGCTCAAACCAGCAGCAAAGGTGTTCAGGCAGTTGAAACAAAATCCTGACTTTTTGGACCTGGATTACCCACCGCTACATTTATGTGATGATTGGTTTTCATTTTCAAACGTTTTTCCACGACTGGGATTACTTTAAAAAGCAGTCCAAGCAGAAAACAGACCTCCCGATAGCGTTATTTTACGCTCTTTGCGGTTTCACTGCTGTTTTATTGGTCGATTGCTGTCGACCACAGTATTTTTGTCACCTAGACTATAAATTGGCCATAAGTTCCATTGTGCCAAAGTCTAGGCTGCAGCTGAATTAGGCTGCATTTCTCAGCTGCTACGTCATAGCAGGCCGTTCCAAACTGAAGGACCCTTCACGTACAGCCTAGAAACGTCGCCTGCATTCGGATTCTAATTGTGCGATCAACAGGTTACTAAGGAGGAGTCTTCATAGGACAGTCCTACTGAGGACCTGCACTACCCCTGCTGCAGCCTAGGCTTTGGAATGCAGCTTGCGTTTAATGTTTTCTGTATAGGTTTTATGATCGTGCAAAGTTTTGTGGTTCTTGCTTGAAAACTTTCTCAGGCCAACATAATTATTAAAACATAATTAAGGTTCTTTTTTTTAAACTTATGACAATATTTAGTTGTTTTGTTACAGTTTACATGAAAAGCATGCAGGGAAAGAGATTCGACAACTAAACATGTTATAAGCTATTTTTTTTTCCAATTAAAAAAGTGAACAAATGATCAATATTGGACACATTTCAGTAATGAGCATAAGGCTAAAACATTACTTAGACTTTATATGGCCTTTAATCTTTAAAAATGGACCAAATAGAGCACCAATTGAAAAAAAATGTTTTTTTTCTCTCAACATTTCTGCATAATGAAATGGTTAAGATCTAAAACCAAGCCATCAAGAGTGGTTTGATGTGTTATGCATTGTTCTGTAGTTGAATCTAACCAGACGTCACCTCACAGAAAATTATCACCACATTATCCCTGTTCTCCAACATCTCCACTGGCTTCCTGTGAAATATCACATACAGCTCAAAATTCTTCTGCTTACCTATAAAGCTCTTAACAATCTCACCCCTTCTTACCTGTTTGATCTTCTTCTTCCCTATAAACCCTCGCGCTCTCTCAGGTCGTCTTCAGCTGGGCTACTTACCATCCCTCCATCTAACCTCCAAGGCTTTGGTGACCGAGCTTTCTCAAGATCTGCCCCTCGACTCTGGAACTCTCTTCCACTACTGGTCAAACAATCCAATTCACTCTCCATATTCAAATCTAACCTGAAGTCATATCTTTTCGCACCTGTAACCTCCCTCATACCTTCAATGTCTGACCCTGCCATTGTACAGCATTACTGTACTTATGTAAACTGGTCTGCCTCAACATGCTCAAAACCTGCCCTCAGTCTGTTATGCTCCTTCATTAGACCTGCCCATATACTGCCTTGTCCTTTTGTATGTATTACTGTGCCCTTGTTGTCTGTGTTAAGTGTGTTATTTATGTACTCTGAATTGTAAGCGCCTTCGGGTCCTTGATAAAGCGCTATATAAAAATAAAGAATTATTATTATTAGTAGTAGTATTATTATCATTACATGAAATAGCCTAAGACATTGTTTTATGGTAGCTTTGAGATACGATTTTGGCTTAAAGCATATTTTTAAATCTAGAGAGATACATGTAGGGTGCTCTAAGGCAAAATAGTCCCTGAAGAAAAGTTTTTTTTTCTTTTTCCTGCAGATTTCTGCATGCATACAAATACTTGGAAAACATGTAGGTTCACTTCAGATAGCAAACAAAATGGCTCTATTTGTCTTGTAGAGATCACAGTGCCTGGGTTCTATCACTGTAAAGAAGTCTAGGGATTGTTTCTTAGAGAAAAGGAGGTCCAAGGTTCAGAACCTCATTTCATATCATGGCCAGTCTTGGTAGGCCGCAACATAGAGGTCTCCCTAACCTTCCCATTTCCACCTCACCAGACCAATTACACAAGACATGGAATACCAGCCTTGGAAAGGCTGTATCTTAGTTATAGGAATCTAAAGTATTCAGCGATGATCTTACCCTGCGTTCACACTGGCAGCAACTTTTCGCCTCTTGTTGCCTAAAACGGTGGTTGTTCATTGCCAGTGGGCTCCAACTGATCATTGGTTGCCATGGTTTCACTGACAAATCAGCACAAATCAGATGCGTTTCTGCTAAAAGTAAAAATCCTGGTGAGAAATCGCTTGTGTGCTTATTTTTATTTAATCCCCAAGTCTGTGCAGTCAGTGAAGGAAAATAATATTTGGTCTTTGTGTGTCTATTTGCTGTGAAAGCACCACCGCCATTATTCTCTAGTGTGTCTCTAGTAAGAAAAATGATCTTGGAACCAGAAACGAAGTGCGCTGTCACAGTGATGGAGATAAAGCATGTACCATTCTGCTCAATGCTCAATTCTTATTGGTAATTGCCGTGTTGCTTCGCTCCTTATTTGCATAAAGTTAAACTCCATTTAACTTTATTGCATCTCTGACTCTGCCCAATTTGAGTCACCAACGTTCTTGTCTCCTCCCATCACCGAAAATCACCAGCTGTCATTGAAAATAAATGACCTGCGGCGATCACACTGCCGGTGTGAACGTAGGGTTAGCCCAAAATAAACAAAACATTCCTCTCCCCAAACAACTAACATAGCGAGTCAGATACGCAAAAGAAAACAACAACAATACAAAAACTCCCCTATAATTAACAAAGACAAACCCCAAAGAAAACAGACAACACTCCCTACATTTCACATCAAACCACTCTGAATGACTTTGCTTACATAAAGTGAACTACGCAGAATTTTTGAGAAAAAAAGGTGGAATTCCTCTGTAATGTGAATTTTAATGTAATTTTAATATTAATTTCTAATGCAATTTTACTTGTAATTTTAATTTCTCCTGGTTCATTTGTCTTGAATGTTCACATAGTGTAAAGAGCAGCTTCAAACTCACAAGGACAATCCAGTGGGAATTCGCAGGTGTCATACTGACAGGACATGCAATTGTAGACAGCACCAAGAGCCTGAAAACCTGCATAGAGTAGAGACAAATGGGGATTGATTTGGAAGGATTACATTTGTGAGCATGCTAAAAAACACAACCAGTTTTATAGTGTTGAGCAGGGGTTCTTAACCTTCCTAAATATCCTGCAGGATCGTTTTTGTTATAATCACTTTTCATATTAATAACTATCATTCAATCATAGCTAATAATCTGCAATAATGTAGGTAGTGTTCTACATTGGAGCTACTGCAAGGGTCCAGCCTGCGCTGCTGGCTGCCAGCAGAGGGCGACGGCAGCAAGGTGCCATAACTCCAGTTCCCAGAAATCGTCGGGCCGATTAGGCCCAACCTAGCACACCTATGGACTCCTCTACCTAAGGCTGTGGCAAACAGCAACCCTTTGTCACACCTTTGTAGAGGGGTGACCAGTAAAAGAAAAGACGAGAAAAGAAAAGAGGGCTGGAAAAACAAAAACTACACCATGTAAGTTTGTGGGATTTGGTTCTCTCTGGTGGAAATGTATAAATGCATGCAACATAACAGAGGAACATTCTGGAACATCGGTTGTGCTTCTGACCTCTGGCCTGTTCTGATTTCCGAGTGATTCCTTAATCAAGAGTTTCTCTAAAAAACTTCAGACCAAGTTGAGCCATGCATGTTTAAAATGAGTAAGTAAACGACTGGATAATCTTCCAATGCTATGAAATACACATCTGCTGAGAAATGTGTGGAAGTTTGTTTTTCAGGGACAGATGAGATGGCGTGGGTCACGACCCTCAACCTACATTTTTTATAGGCGTCAGGACTCAGAAATGTTGTGAACCGATTTATAAAAAGGCAGCATTATAGGATGTTAGCCAGAGTTCATAAGAAGATGTTATGTCATAGCAGAATGATAGCAGAGACACTTACCGCAGGGGGGAAAACATCCAGACGCTGTGAAAATAGGATGAGAAGAGAAAAAAAGATGAGTGGGCAAGGATTAAAGAGAGCGACACGAACATGATTTTAGTTAAGGCTGAAAGAATAGCGCTCATTTGAAAAAGCTTAAGCTATGGGAAGGTTTGCCTTAGGGCCGTCTGAGGCTTAACAAACCTGGAGCATGTACGATAAAGCAGGTAAGAGGAATATGAGGGAGAAAAGAAGAAGTTTCAAATATAAAGCAATGAGCCAAAACTTTATGACCATCTGCCTAACATGCTGTTGGTCCTCTGATCTGCTGGGGCATGGACTTTACAAGACCTTTGAAGGTGCTCTCTGGTATCAGGCAAGATATGAGCAGGAGAACCCTTAAGTCCTGCAAGCTGCAACGTGGAGCCACCACAGATTGGACTTGTTGTTCCATCACATCCCATAGATACACAATCAGTTTGGGACCTGGGGAATTTGGAGGCCAGGAAAACATCTCACACTCCTTGCATGTTCTTCATGCCATTCTTGAACAATGTGTGCAGTGTGGTAGGGTGTATTATCCTGCTAAAAGAGGCCATCAGGGAATCCCATAGCAATGTAGGAGTGTATCTAGTCAATATCTAGGTGGGTGGCATCTGTCGTAAATTCCTGCACCCAGAGTTTCCCTGCAGAAGATTGTTTAGAGCATCACACTCCCTCCACTGGCTTGTCTTCTTTCCACAGGGCATCCGGCTCGCATGCTCATCGTAGGCTCTTTTGATGGTGGACAGGGTCAGCATGGGCACTCTGTCTGGTCTGGGGCTCTGGGGATAGCCTTCATTGTATGAACCTTGGGCACCCAAAACCCAGTCAATGGTTTTTCCCTCTTTGGGGGATGTTGCGTCTATGAGCCTTGCTCACCCAATACCCGATTTGTGGCTTGTCCCTCCTCAGGGGACATTGAATCTACGAGCCTTGGGCACCCAATGCCCTATTTGTGGTTTGTCCCTCTTTGGACCACTGTCAGTAGTTACTTACTCCTGCTGAACAGGAACACCCCACAAGCCCTGCCAGTCAACATTATTTGCATCTATGAATGGTCATAATGTTTCAGCTTCACAGTGCCGAAACTGCTACGGATAAAAATTAAAGAGAAATAGGGAACTCACCCCTGGGCAGCCCAGAGGCTATTGTGATGAACTTGTCTGCAGCTGCCTGTAGCCTGTCTTCATACTCCGTTTCTGAAAGAGATGAGTAGAAAGGAGGAGGATACAGCTATTTATCTCAATTGCAGTCAAGACCTACATTTATTGACTGTTTTCCTCTGACCTGCCGCGCACTTTCACAAATAGATGTACTGTATGCAGGAAAATTGCTTTAAAATATCATGCTCAAGTATCACAGGATGACAAGGTGCTTTATTTAGATAAGAATCTCATAGGAATATCCGTTTTATCTGTTCTTCATTTGTTTAACTTAAGACCTTTCCGTTTAGAAGAATTTTTAGTCATTGATTGTGTTTACATGCGAAGATTTTTGCCAATCCAATTGAATACATTGCAATTATGGATTAAGACTGAGGTGTTTATATGCACACAACTACCATCTGATAGAACTCTCTGTTCACATGTACACTACAAGTAATCCAATCCAAAATTACGCGTATGCGTAGAGAATCACTTAGTGTAGATGTTACCATGACAATGAGCATCACGTCCAGTCGGAGTGAAACGAGCAACAGTGAGCAGCGCTTGCGCTTTTAATTGCTTTAAATGATGTCAGACTCAGAAAAACGTCCTTCACGCCACCGTCTTTTAAAGAGCGGAGCATAAACTTTGTCTCCTCTGCATGTTATAAACTCTCACTATGACGCGTATTAATGTACTTAAACTGTCTGATAGGGAATGTAATCAGATACAGGAATTTACATGGTTATTATTAGTGTTTACAGGATTACTCACCTCATTCAACTGGGTATATATTTCAAATAATATATGCTAGTCTATTCTGACTAAGGTGTACACATGGACATTTTCTATTCCGATTGAGCTATTAGTTGGATTATAAATGGATTATTAGGCCGCATGGAAATGTGGTTATTGAGATGTAAAAGTCATTTAATGTGAAATGGTTAACTGTGGAAACACAGTTGTTTTCTTATTTTCTTTACAGTGCTGGTGATTGGATCCAGAAGTCATACTATGTGCAATGCCATTAGTTTTCATATGTAATCTCGAAAAAGGTAAAATAGAGGTAAACCCAAAGAAATATGTTTTCTTTTGGGGACCATTTAACCTCAGAACACCTTGCATGTTTCCTTTGCTTTGAAAAAATATATGCCTCAAGCCAAAATGATCTCAAAACTAATGTAAAACAATGTTTCAGGCATCTGGCTTTATACTCAAAGCAATTACTTTCCATGTGGGAGGCATTAAACTCTTCCTAGTTCCTATCACCACCACTGTTTTTAGGTTTCTCTAGAATGGAGACTGAAATCTTAATGACTTGAACAGAGAGTCTGAGACACATCCTCTTTTTGTGTTCAAAATAATATTAGCATTGTGGATGGCAATAAATATAATTACAACTTGAGTAACACAATAAATCTCATGTGTTACTCAAGTTGGAATTACGTTTACTACTATGCAAAATATTGCTTGATACTATCCATTATGACTAAAGCAATACTTTTTTATAATACAATTAATACTAATTGTATCATTATGATCAATATTATGATATAAAAGAGATATTCTTAGTGTTACTGTAATATAATCATACTGTTAACACTCACTGTTGCCTTGTGGTTTTTAGAGGTGTTTTGCAATATATTTGATTATTTGATCATTGATTACATTATAACTTACATTTTGCGATTCACATTGTCTATCAACATTCTGCATCTCTGTTTGTCCCGAGGTAAAATATTACAAAAAATAGACAAATTCAGATCAAGAATGTGCTCAGATCAGTATGGTATCAACTTCCACACTGAACAGATATTCAGAAGGTCAGAATCTGCACTTCCAACAGAATTTCGCTGCACATTTGAATGAGCTATGAGTGTGAAATAGTAAAGCAAAATGGAAGAAGAGGCGTTTCGAGGTGTATGGTACCGTTATTCATCGCCTGGTCAAATTCCTCTACGATGGGCATGATTTCAGCCATCATGATCTTCCTCAGCACTGAGTCATAGCCTCTGCCTGAAAAACAAGCAAGCACAAGCAGGGACAGACATGAGGACAGAGACAGGGAGATGACGATGTCTCATTAGCCCCTTAAATGGCCAGGGTCCACCGACGGGCCCAAAGTTTCATTAAACACTTCTTTAACCTAAGAATAGCTCAGCCAGTTTGCACTTATAGTTACTGAGTAATGAGCCTTAGTATGTAATAAGCCTAGATTCACTAGGGTTTACTAGGTTTTGTCTGTGCCAAGTGAAAGTGCACGTTCAAACTAAAGCTCTTAACGTTACCTTTGCCTTGCTACAAAAAACTGAAAGGACTGGGCCTCTTACCCACTTTCGCTGCTTCAATCACGTTCTGGTTGTTATTGAACATCCTATCCAGCATTTTGAAGCAGGAGTCTACATTGCGAATGTTGTATTCAGTGAGAATGTGACCCCAACACAGTCGCATGCTGTCTTCTGTATCTATAAAGCAATGGTAGCAACTTAAACCTGCGTGAACAAATGAGCCTACAAGTATCAGCTTAGTTAGAAATCCAGACATTGTTCCTCTTTTTGTGGACACTGTGTGCCTTTTCTGAACTTCTTGGAACGTTTTGGAGTCGTTGCATCGCAACTGCAGAATATATGATGTCACAACTCAACTCAACCACAGCTGCATTCCATTGTGCAGGTTTCCTATCAGTACTGTTACATTCCCTGCACACTTGAACCCAGGAAACGCAGTTGATAAACACCTTCATTCAGAACGTCCTACGCTCTTACAAATGATAGTTCTTCCAAGGTTCTGAACCATGAACACTGAAAGAACCCTTTGCATGATTTAATAGTTCTTTTCCTTGTAAAATGGTTCTACAGATCGATGGAGAATGTGGTGTATATGGTTCTAGATACCACCAAAAAGGGTTCTTCTATTGTTACAAACTTGACATTATAACAATAACAGAACCCTTTTGGTCCTGTCTAAAACCCTTTTCAATAAGGTTCTACATTGAAACATCTACTGCAATCTGCAATCTGAAAAACCCTTTCACGAGGCAAATAATCATGTATTCATGCAAAGGGGTTCTTTGAGTGTTCAAAAAGAACAAAAGTTTCCTGAAGAACCTTTGAAGAATCATCTTTTTTAAGTGTGTACAGTGTCATTTAAAAGATATGCAAAGATGGTGGGTAAACTGTCCTGTAGCTTCCCGCAAAGTGGTAACTATTGTTCAATACTCCCTATGCAGTTTGAAGTTCCCTCCCAGTGGAGATTTTTCAGTCCCTATGGTTGTCTGAATAGCCTGTGCATAATAGGGTGACTGGAATGCACCTCATGACATTACTCGAGTCAGAGCTGAGGGGCCCTGGCCGCTTCCTGTTTCTCCCATTGTATCAAAACGTTTGAGCTGATAGCTAATGTAACACAAAGTCCATGTATTATTTTATTCCTACAGTTAACCCCTTAAAATTCCAGGCTTAGTATACTCTAGGTCTTATTATACTGTAACTACATATACTGTAAACTGGCTGAGCTATTCTAGAAGTGTGTAATAACACTTTGGGCCTGTCAGTGGGTCCTGGCCATTCAGGGGTTTATGGTGGACCACTAGCGATGTGCTTTTTAAATTAAGCTAATCAGTCACAATAGGGTACTGCAACAGGTGACTAACAAGTACAAAGCAGGGTCTAGCTACAAAGATGATGTAATAAACTTTCCTTACAAGCACTGTAAACAAAATAAGAAAAGCTTAATAAATAATAAATAACCTACCTGCCGGGAGTTATGGCTGGGACTTTGTTTGGCCACTTTATTTGAGGAAGAGAAACATGAGTGGCTGATGTATACTTATTGCTAACTCTGATTGAAGCCTTGGCAGGTCTGATGTCACCTATGCCAAATGTAGTCCCACCCAACTCAAATCAAACTGAACAACACAGCAGAAAAAGTCAAAAAATTCTCTGCCAGTTCAGAGTGAAAGAATCACAAAAACTGTAGATGATGGAAGAAGACCATTAAAAATGATAGACAGGCATTTTACATATATTTTGGAATGGATAGGTACTAATCTGAGGTTGTATCTAGGGGGTCATATGTATCTGGGGTGGGAGTGGGCTTTGCATTAGCCTTTAGGGGCCCTGCCACTAAATGGAGTGCAAGAGGCTGAGCATCGTATTCAGAAAGCATTACCGGACATATGCTTGATTAGGCATGTCTAAATCGGTATAGGCGCCAAAGCACATCAGAAGGTATACCAACTTTTTGTACACCAGCCATTGGCATCCAAGATTCTAAAGCCAAGTTCATGCTGATCCTTATTCGTTCTCCCTTTCTCTATTAACCTCCCCTTTAATCCATTGTCTCTCAACCCTCTCCCACTATGCACCACTTTTCTGCTGCTTTTCTGCAGAGCAAAGGGTGGAGGGATGGTTGGGTTGGGCAAATGAAGTGGACAGTGTATTTGCACTTGTGGACTGGCTGGGGGAGACAAAAAAAATGCCATACAGTCAAAAAGGCAGGGGTTTATTTCACAAATATCTCAGTCGAGTGAAATAAAAGAAAAAGATGATAGACAAAAGAAGCATTGATATGGTGTAGATGAAAAAAGCAATGACACAATGTAATAATGAGTCAAAAAAAGGGTAAATGTGAGTGCCCTCCATAGGAGACAAATATAAGGTATTGAACTGTATAGACCGGAAAATTGTGAGACAATGGAAAGCCAACCAGTACGTGCCTGTGTGGGAGAGAGAGAGAGGAAGAGTGAGTGAGAAGGACTACTGATGGAGCCCACAGCTTCATCGCATCCCATATCCCCCAACCTCCCCCCCTCCCGTCGTCCTCCTGTATCCCCCCATCCCCTCCTCCAGCTCTCTCCCTCTGCACGTCGCCATAGAAACGAGACAGGGTGCCTAATACGCCAAGTTAATATATTTCCAGTGGCAGGGAGCGACTTGGGTACTAATGCATTCATCTGTCTCCTCAAAGACAAGCCAATCAATAGTGTGCAGGAGCCTGCGGCGGGGCCCGCCGGAGCGCAGACAGAGAGCACGTTCGTCCGTCCTTCCACCCGTCCGTCCATCAGTTGGGGCTACTCTGGCATGACAGGTAGCACTGCAGCAGCCTCTGGCCCAAGCTGCACATTCAGCAAAATTTTCCACGAATGGGAGACCAAGAGGGGGTGACGGGGTGGGCATCGGTAGCCTGGGAAATGGATGATTCAGTAAGAGCCAGAGGTTCCTTTTAAATCTTTTATTTATGTATTATTTGTTCAGAATTTTGAAAATGCAGTTTCATTCATAAAGGAGTTTAGTTCCACTATACAGTTCTGTGGAAAACCTTTAGAACTTTTACATTACATGGTGATTCATTAAATATTAAAAAGGTCCTTTACGCTTAACCACTCATTCTCGGTGTAAGGAACCATTTAGTGAAAGGTTCCATAGAAAACCAAACATGGTTCTCACAGCAACACGACTGTTTTGGCAACTAATATGGAAACTATGCTGGAAAGTGGTCCATTTTTAATTCATCATAGTTATGATGTCACAAGCATAAAGACATTTACACCCACCAATTCACCCTACAACAGTTTATCCCTGTACATATATAACTCTTTTGACAATGGTTGGTAGTGGAAGGATAAGCAGAAAGGGTATTTGAGATTTGGGTCTGGATTAGTACCCAATTTTGTCCCAGTTTAGTCGCTGCTGAGTTCTACCCATTAGATAGGGCTCCCCGTATTGTAATGCTACTAAGCTGGGAGGGTGAGATCTTGCACATGCCTCTTCAAGTCATGTGAAGACAGCCACCATACTTTTACTCATGAGCTAGAATAAACAAGGGCATCCTTCACACCCAGGGAGCAGCATAATCAGTAAGGATCTCTTGGACCCGTGACTGTGGCTGTCATTGGCTGGATTTGAACTAGTGACCTCTTGACAATAGGGTGAAACTTTGCTGGACAGAGCCACATATCTGTAGACATTTATGGCAAGGTTAATTCTCATCGTGTGTACTGGAAAGATTCATTTTGGCATTCTGGGTTTTGAGGATTACTAGTAATGCCAATCGGATTTGTAATGTTCCAAATAATTTCATTTCATAAGACTTACTAATAGGACATACCGTTCATATACTTATTATGACATAATTAATAGATCATAATAAGTATAGGATCTCATAATAATATGATTTAATGATAACATTTATAAGACATTGTCTGGTAGGGTGTAAAGTGCAATTGTTGGGTTCTGTTGTGTAATTCTGAGAGGGACAAATGAAGAAAACAGCAGTTGCTGGAATAAGATTTTAATTGTACTCAAGAACCTTAAAAGCAATTGACCACAAGACAGTATCACAGAGAGATATTCTTCTCATCCTCACATATGGGGTTATCTTTGTGTTGACCAATGTAATCGTCCACTTTGAGTTGACATCTGGAGCATTTTCAAGTTACAATAACTTTAGAATGAGGATACCATTTTGTAGATGATTGTGCCACGGGGTCACCACCCTTAGCTGTCTTCTGATTGAACCATTTCATTGGTTAGGAGACAAAGCCAGCTGGTAGGGTGTGCTCCCTAGGGTGACCATGGCAACAGGATTGCCTGTTTCAATGCTTCTCCTTTAAAGCACCATTAATTCATGTCTGCAGACAATTGCCATAGTGTACTGCACACCATGAGAGCCTATATAATAGAATAGAAGGCATCGGATGGTAACACTAATCATATTTGTCATGGATTCCAATGTTACAGTCTCAACCTGTATACAACAGTTGAATCTCTTGGACATTTGGATTCGGACAGGGTTTAAACGTGAATAAAAAAGTTGTGTAGTTTTTCCACCATGGCTAAAATCAGTTAATCACATGTCAGATCATGTCCAGTGGTTTAAAATATCTGTATTTGTTGATGCAATCGCGTGCAGCCCTGTTCCTGAGGACCTCACCTGTGACCTTGGTTGACCTCACAGGTTAAGGGTCTCAGGGACAGGGAGACACACTGGGAAGAGTGTGAGAGTTTTTAAAACACCTTCTCTTCTTCCAAAAAATCGATCTGGAAAGGTTTTTCAATGGCTTGACCTTATAAGCCAAAAGCAGCAACAATTTGCAAAAGGTTTTGTTACATTTGCCAATGATTTTGTTCAGGACCTTGTAGGATGACTTACGTACTGTATATTTGCCGACATACAACATGCTCCTTATTTCAATAAAAAGTTTCTCTTCTGTTCCCCAGCAACAATTCAACAATCTTGCCTTGGCCACACCTGAAAAAACCTTCTTGCTGCATTGCACTGCACAAATTAGGGTGGTGCGAGTTTTCCCTCAGACTTCGTACACAAGCCGCCAAGGCATTAATCCACATCTCCACTCATATAACAGGGAAAAAAACTGCAGCTTTGGATTAAGTTTGCACCGAACCGTGTTGTGTCAGTCATAATAAAAACCATGGGCTGTCGATGGATTTTTTACTGCAATATGGTTATGCCGTTGCAGAGGCTGTAAGAGGCATATCGCCCCTTGCCTGGCTCCAGCACCAGCTTTATGAAAACCCTGTTCTGCTTTAAGCTGCTTTAGCTCTGGAAATCACGGCCGCTTTCGCTGACTTCTGGGACAAAGCGGATGAGCGTTCTCCCGTGAAACACCCAATGACATCTCATTTGGCGGGGGCAGACATGGTATAAAAGTGACCTTATAGCAATGCACAGAAATAGGCAAGATGCACCTGAATCAGCACCATGGACAGGGAACATAATGTCATTCAGGTGACAAGCCAAGATGGAGTACCTACCACTTGCTCCTAAGGGAGGGGGTCACGTTCTCGAAAGACTGAAACCTGTGCGCATAAAACAGAGAAGAAAGAGCAGTATATGGTCAGTGATTCAAACATTCATACAACATAAACAGCAGGTGGGCTTTCCAAGTGAACGGATATTTTAAAACATCGTATATTTTTTAACACTGAAGGACAATGCAATACAAGAAGGACAATACAATTTGCAACACTTGCTGCCTAATTTGCAAACATTAAGTGAAATTGAGTAGTAGAAAGAGAATGGAGCCCTCTGTTGGTAGACAGCTGCTACAGTCAAGACTCCAAGAGACTCATTCACCCTTTTCTTTTTCAGGACCTTCTCACTGGATACCAGCTCAAGGCATCGCCCCAGTGATGATATGTCTGGGTTATCTGAAAGTGGACATCTTCGGTTAATACAAAAGTGTGGAAGTGGCTATGCGACAGCAGCCTATACAGACAGTGGTCACGTTTACGCTGCAGGATGGTCACGGCGCGTTGAATACTTTACCAGGATGGAGGCGAAAAAATTCCCAAACAACACAACATTGATGAATTATAAATAGCTCTGCAGTAGACGTAGGCCAAACAGTTCTATTGTTCCAGAGTAAGTCATAAAAACGAAGGTGCATGCAGAGCAATTCGTCTCACCATCGCCAGGTCCAGGTTCTTGCCCAATGAAGCCAGACTTGCATCCAGAACTGGTCAAAAGCAACCAACTGGACTTTATACAATAACAACGTTATACAATAACATGCGTGTATACGCACCTCTTCCGTCCACGGCGAAACTTCATCTTATCAGCTCATGGCGCACCTCATAAAGGCAAATGGGTGAAGAACAAGTCTGAGGAAGGCAACAGGGATGCAGCAGTCAGCTGTAGCATTGGCATGTAGACCCCGAGTAGGAAACCAGGCGTTCCTTAGCTGAGTGACAAACGTATTAATACAAAGTCACATACATGATATTACAATGTAATATAAGTGTAATAATAATAATACGCACTCCAGAATCTTGAGCTTAAAGCAACTATTTCAAAGCATGGGACAGGCTGAAAATGGTGTGATAAAAGACAAAAACCTTCCGCTCCCTTTAAAGTTACGCCTTACAAGACAAAGGCGAAGTGGAAGAAAAAAAAACCCAGCCTTGCCGCTGAGCGCTTTTGAGGGTAAAATGTGAGTTGCTTTGCTCCTTATGTTACCCAATTAGTCCCTATCTAGCTTGGTGACCACAAGTCCAAATATGCAGACAGAATGACAGGCAGACAAACAGACAGACTGGCTAGCAGACAGACGACCAGACAGACATTTAGACGAGCCAGTAGCGCTTAGACGGTCATAATACATCCACATATGCTCGACTTACCTCCCCACGGCCATCCTGCTATGCTCTACGGTGGCAAAAGCGTGCCAGCGTGTGCTGTCATGTGCTAGACATGCTAGCCCAGGAGTGCATGCACATTTCTGCCTTTTGCTAACCAGTCTAGTCTCTCTCTCTCTCTCTCGCTCTCTCTCCCCTTATCTCACCCCTCTCGCAGTCTTCTCCCCATCTCTCTCTCTCTCTCTCTCTCTTCCCCTCTCTCGCTCACATTTTTTTTCCAGGCATCACATCTCTGTTACTCCCCCCACCACCCCTTCTTTTGCAGTCTGTGTGTTTGCACGCCCCTGTATGTGTGTGTGTCTGGAGCAGAGAGAAAACGTGTGCGAGACAGAGGGAGCAGGGAGGGGGCAGAAGACTAGAAGAGAAGAGAGGAGAGAGTAAGACGGCGAGGGAAATGTAGGGGGAGGGTTTCCGAAGCCGACGAGAGATGAAGCGCAGGAAAATATCACTCGTGTTCGAGGCAGTCATCTCTTAATCAATCTCTCTCTCTCTCTCTCTCTCTCTCTCTCTCTCTCTCTCTCTCTCACGCGCGCACTCTCTCTAAGCCAGCTGCCCCTGTGAGATGAAATGAGCAACGTGTGTACACCGCTGTATGAATACAAGTGTAATGTACACCTAAACATTCTGCACTCCAACTCTTCTCTATAGTAGTCAATAGAACAGTTCAGACAAAAGGAGTGGAATGTAGCTGCCGCTAATTAGTAAATTATGCAAATGACGTCATGCTATTTGGAAGCCCCTACCACTCATTGTTAACAAAGTTAGCATTCCTTTTAGTTCCTTTCCTTTAACCTAAATGGCCGGGGCCCACTGTTGGACCCAATGTTTTGCTACACACTTCTACAACCTAAGAATAGCTCAACCAGTTTGCTCTAAAGTCTTTGTAGTTTCTGAATAATTATATTTACATTTACGGCATTTGGCAGATGCTCTTATCCTGAGCAACTTACAATTTGATCATTTTACACAGGTACGCCAAGGTAGTGTTAGGAGTTTAGCCCAAGAACTCTTATCAGTATAGTGTAGGGTGCTTGCCCAGGCAGAGGACTGAATCCCAGTCTACAACATAGAAGGCTGAGGTGTTAACCACTACACCATAGCAAACACTAAGCCTTTGCATATAATAAGCATGGGATTTTAAGGGGTTAAGCTATGTGGCAATTTTCCATGAGTTCCATTTCTAGGGAATTGGGGACAAGCATAATATACACAGCACGGACTATGGAAATAAATAGGAAATACAGATTTTTCAAGAAGGCAGCAAAATTAAACAAGACACAAGTGAGTCATTCAGAGCGGTTGTCCACACTGAGAACCAGCCCCTCTAAGCCTCTGAAAGCCGCCTCACTGAGAGTTATTAGATGAAATGGTCATTAGTACATTGCCTGATGCCTGAGGCACCGTTGCACGATAGATTTGAGACAGGATTTTCGCCTAAAATGTATTTTTTTGAAGATGGTGGTGACATTGTTGTAATGGTTAGTACCCAAAGAAAACTAGGTTCACAGACGTGACAACCTTCGGTCATCAAATTACTTTGATTGAGTCATTGTAGTACTCATCCTTGTACTTCTTCAATGCTTTAGGTCCCCTACAAACAGGAAACTAAAGTTAATTACAGGAATAGATCAGCCAATACTTATGTTGCTAGCAATGAATGGAAGCTGACCACCAGTTAGCAACTTGGCAAAAAAGCCTTTAAATATCTAGGGATAAGCAATGCAGTAATTATTGTTATTAAAATGTAATATAATGGTATTAGCGGCGGCACGGTGGCGTGGTGGGTAGCGCTGTCGCCTCACAGCGAGGAGGGCCTGGGTTTGATTCCCCGGCCGGGCGGCCAGGGTCCTCTCTGTGTGGAGTTTGCATGTTCTCCCCGTGTCTGCGTGGGTTTCCTCCGGGTTCTCCGGTTTCCTCCCACAGTCTAAAGACATGTAGTCAGGCCAATTGGACATGCTAAATTGCTCCTAGGTGTGAGTGGCTGTCTGTGTTTGTCTGTCTGCCCTGCGATGGACTGGCGACCTGTCCAGGGTGTGTCCTGCCTTCCGCCCGAAGACTGCTGGGATAGGCTCCAGCATCCCCCCACGACCCTGACGGAGAAGCGGCTTGAAAATGGATGGATGGATGGATAATGGTATTAGCCACTCCAGGTCTAAGCTGGATTTCACCTTTTCCCAAAAAAGAACACTACTGCGCCCTGATATATTTTGCTCTATGCACATATCTCCACTGAATGTAAATGGATCCTCAGAATTATGAGATCATTAAGGAGCAAAGGATGAACCTTTGCTGATGAGATGTATTTTAGGCTGGAATTTTTGTGGTTTAAAAAAAGGAAACAATTCTGAATATTAATACTGGACAGCATGAAAGCATATAGCGCAAAAGTCAGAGACTGCCCTTCATTTTTTTTCCCAGCTAAAACGTCCATTAAGTACAAGTTATTCATTTTTCAGAATTAGGAAAAAGCAGAAACATGTATTTAACAGAAACAGAAATTACACCCCAACAACTAAATGCAATCACAACATTTTCAATATTAACTGTGTCCACTGTTTGCCAGAATTCCAGCTTCTATTTGTTGGGAGGCTTGCTTTCAGTTTTACAAAGAAATATGCAGGGGTGTTTTTCCATGCCTCCAAAGTTCAGCCTCAGAAGTTGGTTGCATTTTCTGCTTTTAACAGTCCGAGGGGCGTTTGATTCTCCTCTTTAATAATAATGAAATGAATGATGAGTGGACTTTTCACAGTACTGTATGTCTGAAATTCTATCAAGCAAGTGTAATTATCAGCGCTGGAGCTACTACTAGGGAATGGAGAACTGCAAATGGGCTTCTTAATATTTTTTAGGGGAAACCAATGTCAAAGGATATGTGACAATAAATCAGAATGACTGAGAAATGACTTTCAGAATCTAAAAAGAGCAGTCATGGTTCACCGTTGCAGTGAACAAATTTGGGAAGGGGGTATACAGAGTGTTACCATACGAACCACAGACAAAATCCAAGGATGGTGATACAGAGTCGTCTCGCAGCCTCATTAGCACATCGTGCTACAGTAAGCCAGCCGACAGAGGTGTACTTGTTTCAGCATGATTTATCACACAGCGGTACAGTGAAGGGGGGGGGGTTCGCTCTCAGAAAGAAAGAAAATGGAGACAAAGACAGACACATTGTTGGGTAAGAATCTGCAGACCCTCAATCATGTGAAGGAGGAAAAAAGAATGACCCTGTGTGGTTTTGTAAGCAAGTAATGGTGGTGAAATTCTTTTGTTCCAGAACCAAAACTGCCTGCTAGGTCACGGCATCAGGACCTGCTGGAATAAAGACATCCAGACAGCAGTGAGAAACAACATGAAAGAAAAGCTATAGATTATTGGAAACGCTTGTTTTAGAGTTAAGAGCGTTCCGGGCATGCAGAGGGAATATTTAATGGGCCTAGTTTAAGCCTTTAACATACAGTGTTGCTAATAGCTGCCTCTCTCTTTTTCTCGCTATTTCTTTCTCTTCAACTCTCCCAAGGCTCTGCAGACTGTCGTCCTTGCCATATAAAACAGTTCTTTGGTGCTGAGCATGACAAAAAATGGACAAAAAGACTAGTTCTACTTTGGCAAAGGAGCAAGACAGGGATGCCCACTGTCACCATTCTTGTTCAACCTGCATTTGGAACATATAATGAGAGATGCAGGACCACAGAAGAAGTATCAAGGATTTAAGACTAGTGTAAGAAATATGAATAACTTGATATGCAGATGACATGATACTCATAGTGGAAGATAAGGGAAATCTGAAGGCCCTTAAAGAATGATGTGAAGCTGTGCTTAACAATGGACTACAATATGTCATTACTGTCACAAGAAAACCTTGTTTAGTAGCTATCAACAAGGTTCCACAAGAATGTTCTCAGTCAATCAGCTAAGATATGTCTAGATTTTCCGTGAGGCTACATGGCTCATGTAGCTGACATTCAATTTAATGACATTAATGACAGTCTTTGTGGATTGACATTGACTTCTCTTACAAAACCTGACTGAAACACATTTAAACTGTGGTCCAGTTATGACACAGTTACTGATAGTATTACTATGATTACTATGATATTTGCACTAAGCCTGATGATTTTTTAAGTAAAAATAAAAATGAACAGATAGGTTCCCCACTTACTTTTTAATACACAAATCACAGTTGATGTTTGTAGCCTTAGAATGCATGTAATGCTTGCATGGTGTGCTTGAATCATTCATTTGAACAACAAAGAATGATGCAAAGACAAGTTTTGGAAGGTAGGAAGCACCAAATGGGAGCCAGGTCATGTGATCTGTGGCAAGTTCATTAACCCCTTAAACTCTAAGCTCCAAAAGGTGGGTCCAGATTTCCATTTGTCACTCTCATAACTATGCATACATTTTAGTTCATATTATCTTTCTCAACAAGCAATAGAAGTATTTCAGCTGTTCACCCTCAATCGCGCATTGTAATATCAAAAGATTCAGGAAGAAAATACAACCATCCAAATTGTTACCAGTGTAAAGTTCAAAAGCCAGGTCCTTCACAGTATAGTATTATGTCCATGGCCTGAATAACTTGCACATCTGTGAAGGCACCATAAACCCTTTAAATGGTGAGGACCCACCGGTGGGCCCAAAGTTTTGTTACTTCTGTAACCTACGAATAGGGCAGCCAGTTTGCATTAAAGAAGGCTAATGCTGAAAGATAAATACACGTTTTGGAGCGACATATGCTGTCTTTTAGACAACGTCTTTTTCAAGAACATCCATGCTCATTTCAACAATACCAATGCATTTTGCAAGTGTTGCAACACAATGACAGCATAATCCTATAGGTTGGGTGCCAGACTGGCCTGTGTGCAGTCCAGTCCTGTTTAACATTGAAAAGATTTGGCACATTATGAGGAGCAAAATATGGTAATAAAGGCCCCATTCTGTTGCATAGTAGAAGTAAAACAGATCTTGCAAAACTGGCCCAAACAATTATTACATAGAGTACAGAAAAGGTGATATAACCCAGTGGTAAACATGATCCTTCCCCAAATTCCCCAAATTTGGAATTAGTATAATTACCAAAAAAAAAAAAAAAACATATGGTAAAAACACTGAATATTGTGTTTTAAAGATAAATTAGAGAATAAGTTTAAAAAATGCTGGAATGTTTTGTTAAAATTTCTACCTGAATAATAAAATTTAAGTGGTTGAATTGCTTGGCTTATGGACTGGGTGCAAAATCCTGATTGCACAAAACATTTGACCACGAAACAACCCCACGATACTCAGCATAGCGGTGTGTATGTGTGAACTAGAAAAAAAAAACTAAACCAAGTGTAGGATCAGCAGTGTGCTGATGTATGCGCTTTCCCCCCCCTAAGGAGAAAAGAGAGAGCAGGAGAAGAAGAGATAGAGAGTAAAATAGAGAGAGAGAGAGGGAGACAAGGCAGAGAGAAAGAGAGGGAGAGTGAGAGGGGGAGAAAGAGCTGCAACGCAATGCGGATGCTGGCTGTCTGAGCCACTAGCCAGACACACTGGGGGAGACGCATGTGGCGGACACTGGAGGGCGGGGGGGTGCAGAAAGAGGTGAGGGGGTGCAAGAGACAAGATGCCGAGATGAGACACACAAATATACATGCAAATAGATGAGAGGTGTACAATTATGAATTAAAAATTGACCGAAACACGCATGCAATTCTGACCTTTCAAATCAAACCTGACCTCTGACTGTCCGTTCTTCGGAAAGCACTCTGGTGACATGTTATCATAACAGCGGCTGAACCATGCAATAATAATAATCATAATTTTCATCCTCTAGATTTCATTGCATTGAAGAATCCTTAGATTCTTCCCAAAAGAATCTAAGCTCTGTGTAAAATTTGGGGGCGTCAAGACAGGAGCTAGTAGATTATAATAATTGCAGGTTAATGAAGAATAAATGGAGGCACAAGAAGCTATTTAAACAGTTGTCAATGTAAGCGTAACTCATAGTAGTTATGAAATAATAAGCCTGAATGGAGTATGCTAGCATTTTTCTACCTAATCTCTATCTGTTGCATCAAACCATTGATTAACATGCACAAAACCTTGCCGTTTTTCTTACACTTACAAAAGAACAATAAACTATTGACTCAAAATTAATTTATAATAGATGGATGGGTCGAGGCATGCCACTTTGCCACTAAATGTGCCAATGCATAATCTGACACTTTAAGGGCAATGTTCATCAATGAACAATGGCAAGGATTTTAGCTATTCACTGACAAATGTGCATAGTATCATCAAACGTTTCATGAAAAAAAGAACCATCCAGATTGTTTCCAGCATAAAGTTCAAAAGCCAGGTTCTTCATGGTACAGGGTTGTATTAATTAGTGCCTATGGCATGAGTAACTTGCACATCATGAAGGCACCATTAGCGCTGAAAGATATAAACACTTAGGAGTAACAAATGCTGCCTTCTAGACGATGTCTTTTTCAAGGGCATCCATCCTTATGTCAAGAGACCAGCACTAAGTAATGTGAGAGTGCAGGTGCTAGACTATCCTGTGTGCAGTCTTAACCTGTCTCACATTGATTTAATTCATTCTATGATCATCTATAATAATTCATTCTGACTGTAACTGTCCATAATCACAGCATCATTTGTTCTGAGATCTCACCTGACTGCCATTGGTTCTAATCCTTGCATCATGTGTTCTGAGACCTCCCCTTGACTATGATTGGTCCTAAACACCACATCACATGTTGTGAGACCTCCCCCTGACTGTCAGTGGTCCATATGACTGCATCATATGTTCTGAGACCTCCTGAATATGATTGGTTTTAATCACTGCATCATATGTTCAGAAACCTCTCACTGGTTGTAGTGTGTTCTAAAACCTCCCCTTAACTGTGATGGGTTCTAATCACTGCAGTATATGTTCTGAGACTTCTCCTTTCCCTGGATGTAGTGGGTTCTAATCACTGCATTATGCATTCTGAGACCTCTCCCTGATTGTGATGGGTTCTAATCACTGCATTATATGTTCTGAGACCTTTCCCTGACTGTGATGGGTTCTAATCACTGCATTATATGTTCTGAGACCTTTCCCTGACTGTGTTGAGGTCTAACTACTGCATCATGTGTTCTAAAACTTCTTGATGAGTGTGATAGGTTGTAATCACTGCATTATATGTTCTGAGACCCCTCCCTGACTGTGAGTGGTGTTAATCACTGCATAATGTGTTCTGATACCCCTCCCTGATTGTGATGGGTTCTAAACTCTTCGTCATATGTTCTGAAACCATTTGCTGACTGTGATGGGTCCTAATCTCTTCATGTTCTGTAACCTCCCCCTGACTGTGATGGGTTCTAATCTCTTTGTCACATGCAGGGATGGGGAAGTAGCGAAGCAGCCAACTACTTTTGGTAGTTAGCTACAAAAATTAATAGCTAGTAGCTGTTGGCGCTACAGTTTTATGAAATGTAGCTAGTAGCTGTAGTGCCTACAAATTTTTGTGTAGCTATAGCGAAAATTTTTGCAACAATTTCGCTACAGGCTTCAGTCAATCTGAGCAAAACATGACCCATATAGCACAGCACGCCCGTTCACTGGGCAGCTGTCTGAGCCATGGACAGCTCGAGCAAACAGCCACGTGCTCGGCCCACGCGCTGATCACCCCTTACTAGCAGGCTTAACTCAGGGGTCACAACCGAAATGTTAAGAAAAGCCATTTTGTCCTTTCAGCAGTAATGAAACAACCTTGGGAGGCACATTTTCTGTCCATTTTACCATCTTGGCTGTAACTATGTCTCAGTGTGTTCTGATGTTGTAGTACAGGCCAAAAATATAAAGACAAACGCAGACTTACTTTGCTCTGCTTTACCCTTTAGCTCAGCTGTAGCCACTTTTCTTGCATCTCAGGAAGCTTTTCCGCGACTTTCTTGTAAAATGTCTCTCAATGTTTGACTTTTTACAAGGTTGAAGTCACTTCTCATCCTCCAGCTTCTTGTATGAATTGTCCCATTCCCACTTAAATGGTGCCTGCGGTGCCAGATTGTACTACTGTGCCATTTAAGGCGGAGCGGGAGAATTAGAATGAGAAGCTGAAGAATGAGAAGCTGACATCAGTTTCGCGAGTTGCTGCAGATTAAGTGTATCCAGGAAACCAGTGATTTATAAATGTAACTTCATGTATTCAAAGTCCATTCATCTCCAAATTATCGGTTCGTTTCATTCTCTGCGTTGCTGTGTGATGAACAGTCTGCACGTAATCTTCAGCGTAAAAGGCTGGTGAATTAGCAGTTATGCGTTAACTCCAAAAATCTAGCTCTTCTGTGGAGCTGCAGCAGCTCTGCAGCAGTGCAGAGATTATTCAGGCCTGATTCTCACCTCAAAGTGTTGCTGAAGTTTAATAAAGACTCTGAATGTGCATGTCTGTACATACACCAATCAGACATAACATTATGACCACCTCCTTGTTTCTATGCTCATTTTTAAACACTGAGTCCATTCACTGTCCCTTCTATTAGACACACCTGTGTTGTCCATTCATCCTGTAGATGTAAAGAGAGAGATGACATCTCTTGCTGTACAGTATGAGCTAATCATCCTCTAGTCCTTCATCAGTGGTCACAGGATGCTTCCAACTGGATACTTTTGGTTGGTGGACAAATCTCAGTCCAGCTATGACACTGAGGTCTTTAAAAACTCCAGCAGCACTGCTGTGTCTGATCCACTCATACAGGCACAACACCCACTAACACACCACCACCATGTCAGTGTTACTGCAGTGCTGATAATGATCCACCACCCAAATAGTACCTGCTCTGAGGGTCCATGGGGGTCCTGACCACTGAAGAACAGGGTAAAAGGGGGGTAACAGAGTACCAGAGAAACAGATGGACTACAGTCTGTAACTGTAGAACTACAAAGTGCAGCTATACAGTAAGTGGAGCTGATGGACAATGAGCGTAGAAACAAGGAGGTGGTCATAATGGTATGTCTGATCTGTGTATCTTGCTGAAATGTTTAAATTGGAGCAGTTTTATTTCAACAGACAATAGACAACACTTTGCACAAAATTCTCTGGTTTGTATTCAGTTATTTTAGTTAGGAAAAAACCTGGAATGACTGATTTTGCCTTTAGT